>NC_056727.1:428511224-428771224 GCF_019279795.1 Protopterus annectens
ATTTGTTTTATGAGAAGCAGAAGATCTGCATAACCTTCAGCTGCGACTTAAACATCCTATAGCATTTTTCTGACCCCCTTTTCATCAGTTTATTATTTTATTTGGAGTTCTGATATCTTAATATTTCCTGCCCTGGTATCTTTTCAGTATGCAACAGCATTTTTTTGAAGACTGGAAATGATTAACTCAGTTATTGTATTTCAAACCAGTTATAATTTTCAGCAGTAACTGGCAAGAAACCTAATACCGTAGTCTGTAGAAATCATTATTAAAATCGAGTTAAATGAACTACAAAAAAACACTGTGTTTTTCTTTTTATCTTTTTATTTGAGTAACCATGTAGTCTCACTAGGATAGCTACAGACTATATTAATCTAAAACAGTCAAAGCTGTACAAAATATGACCTACCTTGAAATATCATAGGTTCTATAGCAAACAAGCTCTGCAATTAGCACAACATGGGATATTATGGTAAATGCCTGCAAGAGTGGTAGCAGATCAGACTTAGTACTGCATCAGCTTCAGAGTGCACTAGGTTAGAGGAAGAGGACAGAAAAGGTCATCAACATTAGGAAAGGAGTTATGACTGCACTTACCCAGAGGTAAGACAGAGTAGAGAGTGTCAGAAGGAAATGGAAACTTTCAATATATGGATAAGGTCCAATAAGTATGAGTAATTGAGGGGTCACGATGTGTGTTGGGGTGGGGGGGGCAGTAGCTGAAGAGTTCTTAGTCTGGAATGTGTCTGAAAAAGAGTGAGTACACAAGAGATACAGGGGTACAAATAACTGTTAATAAGTAGTGTGCCTCAGGATCAAGTCTTAACTCATTATTTTATTTTTATTGTATTTTATTTTATTTTACATTTGTTAATCGGGGGTGTCTGACTGAGCCGAAAAGGCCCTTTTTCAGTAGAGGCCCGGGGAGAAAAGCTCCACAAAGAAAAACTACAGACACATTTAGTTATTTAGACATGATCAGTATACACACAAATTACAAGAGACATGTTTTTACAGTGGTATGCGACACATAAACAGTTACAGTGGAGAGAACAAACAAAAAAAATATTAATTTTAAAAATAAAGGTAATTAATAGATTTGTGGTGTACAGCTGAAATTTGGAACATAGGTAGAATACATACATAGTACACAGGTACAGTACATACATTGCAGATTAGCCAGTGTTTGTGAGTAAGATTGAAAACTATTATCAAGTGCTCTAGATTTAGTATGTATATGTATTCCACTTTCACTAGCCTGGGGAGCAATCATGGCACTGCCTACTTTTCTTGAGATGTTGCCTGATGAGGTCTTTAAAGGAGGCTTTGGATGATGTGTTTTGAATGCTAGTAGGGACAGAGTTCCATTTGTTAGCCAATGAACTACTATATAGTGCATCTCCAAAGCTATTGTAGCTGTTGGTGACTTCTAGTAGTAGTTTGCTTGAAGGTCTAAGAGGCCTTTTGGCTGAGTGATGTTGTACTAGGTTTTTGAGGGCAGGACAATTATTGGGGAGGTAATAGATAGAATGACAGAGGCAGAGCTGATTGTAGGTTAGGAGGTTGGGCAGTTCTAGCCGGTGGAGCTGTCTCAAAGCAGTACGGTGATGAGTTCTATATGAGCAATTTGCAGCAAAGGGGGCAATTCTGTTATAGCAGGCTTCCATTTTGCTTAGTTCAGTTTTGTTGAGATTAGTCAGAATGGGAGATGCATAGAGTAGGGTGGATAGAAGTTGGGAGCGAGTAATGGCTGATCTTGTGTTGTTGGTAAGAAATGGTTTGATATGGTAGAGTGACCCCAGTTTGGCATGTACTTTTTTAATAGTTAAGTTGAGATGACTATCAAATTTTAGGTGGGAGTCTATGGTTATTCCCAATAGCTTAGCCTGTGCCACTGGAGCAATTGGAGTAGCATTTGTGGAGTAGATAGTGAATTGACTGTTAGTATTTTTGTTAGAACTGGTTATAATCATAAGCTGAGTTTTCTTTAGATTGAGGATAAGTTGGGCTTTGGTAAGGTAGTTTTCAACGTCAGAGAATGCTAGTTGAGTTGTTTGCAGGAGGGTGGGAATGTTTTGTGCAGCACAGATTAAGGTAGTGTCATCTGCATACTGAATTATAGATGATGCTGTGTGGAGGTATGGAGGTCATTTGTGAAGACTGTGAATAGTAGTGGTCCTAAGAAAGAGTAGAGAGTGTCAGTTAAAAATCTGAAGGCTGTGGGTGCTATAGCCAAATTCCCAAGTCAGACACTCAGATTTGTTAGAACAGTTACAACCGCAGCACAACACCTATATTGTGCTTTGAAAAGACTGATGCCCCTGTTTGACGAAGGACAGTTTTAATTCTTGTACAATATATACCAAAATCCAAATTGCACCTCCTGATAAAATAATTGTATAATTTTGAGGATGCTGTGATCCAAATGTAACAAAATACCTATAAATGAGGTGTACACTTCAAACAGCATACTTGAAGGCAGTATATTCCAAGTATGTTTGGGTGTGTATTTTGGATAGATGAACTTTTTCCTGGTCTCTTATAGGAACTCATATGCATTAATTCACAACTGTCCTGATCACTTCAATTTACTTGAAGCAGCAAGTATCTAACTTCCCATTAGTTTGATCCCACTATTAAAATTGCAAATGCCTGACCTTCCACTGTTACGATCCTAGACCTGCATACATAGCTTGCAAAGAATCATAACTCTAACCCTAAAATATGCATCTGCTCCATAATTCTAATCCTAAAACTCCCAATTGCTCCCTAACCCTAATCACAAACCCCAATCCATAAATCTAAACCTCCCAGTCACTCCTTAAAATTAATCACAATTCTCTTTTCATAACCTTAATCCTAAAACTACCAATCACTCACTAAACTTAATCGCCTACTTGCTCCCTAAATTGAAAACTCCCTGTTGGTTCATAAACATAATTCCAAACACCACTTCTCGACCTTAACCCTAAAACTGTCAGTCTCGTCCTAATCATAATCACAAACCCTGCACCCTAACATTGACCCTAGTACTCCCATTTAATCTTAAACCCACCCTTTTAATGCCTACTTGATCCCACTCCCTCCCGATGGCTGCCATATGATGGATGCCAAACTTACCTTGCTCAAATCTAGCTTAATATTCGAGAGGTAGCCCCACACCCTCCTCAGGGCTACTGCACTTATCTTATTCAAACTTAGCTGTGAATCTGAGTGGTATCCCATGCAAGCTGCCAGACACACAAGTGCCTGTCTGTGGGACTATGGTCTGTTGAGCAGCCAGGACTTCATACAGTACCTCTCAACTGTCCAGAATTTTTCAGAATGTCCAGATTCTTACCTCATAATTTTTGTTCTGTTCCTCATAAAATTTGTGGTTTTCTGGCAAATCACTGAGAACTGAAGTCACTAAATAATGACAGACATTTGAGTTTCAGACTTCATAGCCTTCAGAAAATACATGCCAAACGCAAATCCTGGTATTATAGCAAATTTCTAAGTTTATAAGAGCAATATTTCTATATGTCCCTGTTTTTGGGCCTCTCCCCATTATTTTAGTCTTTATCCAGATTTCCTGTGCTAAGAGGTTGAGAGATATGACTCAAACTCTTAAAGTAGACTCAATATTTTTTCAGTTACAGTAAGTTGGATTCTCTTCTAATAAAAGTACTGTTGATGTATTTACCAGTTTATTATTGCTTAATGGAATTGCTTCAGAATGTTTTGTGGACAAAACTAGTTATGATAGGTGTTTACTGGTATATTTAAGACAAAACAGTTTTATTCAGTGCTGCAAAACAAGAATACCTACTCTGCAACTAGACTAAAATGTCTGTCTGTAAAATAACATTTCTGATAATAGCTACTGGTTTTAGTTTGTTGGCTGTCAAAATGCAAGTTATATTCTACATCTCAATTCATGCCATACATAGCAGCATACTGTTTTTTTCATACCAAATTACAGCTAGAAACATTTTGAATGGTGAGCTTTATGCATTCACAATGACTATGTCAATCACACACAAATAGAACCCAGTGAGAACCAACAGAATAATGAACTGTTGATGATTATAGTCATTCTATTAGGATGAAAGAAAAATGGTAACACATCTGTGTAAAGCTGCTGCATTTCTAAAATATTCACTGAAACAGAAAACTGTTAGCATTGTGTACTCTCATTGTCCAAAATATTATTACCACAGTCACAGAAAAGTAATAAATTTCTTGACTCTGTTTAGACTGTGATTTCTGATTCAAATTTTAAATGCACTTTGTTTAATTTGCTTTTGGTCATGGTTTTTAAAGAACAGTGTAAACAAAACTGGAGAAGGTAAATGGAAAAAAAAGATGGCACCCACACAACCATCTTGAACTGAGCTTGCATTGCTGTGCAAAAACATATCAAACTTTGAACTGCCAGCCAGTGCTTTTGACTGTTCCGGGAACAGTAATAATTGTATATAAGCATTAACTGTTGAAAGTCCATTTTGTGGTCAGCAGGCTTTATTTCTTATAACGTGCATGTGAATTCCTTATTACAATAGTTGGTATATTAGTGTGTTTGTTTCAATTGCTAATGGGCTGGTAATTGGTTCTTGTCTAGTTCTGCAGTACTGCACAGTGTGTGTGTGTGTGTGTGTGTGTGTGTGTGTGTGTGTGTGTGTGTGTGTGTGTGTGTGCAATGTGCATTAACACCAAAGTTTTCCACAACACTAACATCACTATTACAGAACTTCAGAGTGAGGCAGTATCCTCTTTTCCTCGAGGTTCAGTGACCTTAAAATCAGTATTTTTAGAACTGTGGAGGATGCAGGGACTGGATTCTCATAAAAATGGTACTTCTTTGATTTGTAAAAGTACTATTGTAATGGTTGATGATAAAAAATAGATTGAAATACAACCCATCACAATTCCAGGATGGGTTATAACATGTGTCCAACATGGGAGAGGGTTCACATTTTCTGAATAACCAAGTTCTTCTTACAGGAAGTCACCTGTGAACCTACATGCTTGCTCAGATAGAGGTGCACTTGCTTCCAAGTTGTGGTCTGCACCTATGTGTCCCTGTACAGCCACTATAGCTACCCATTATGTGCTTTGTCTTGGTGCTGTCCACCAAGGGGGATTACCCTATTGTTGGTGGAGGATGTTGTACAAGTAAGGTACTGCTGATTCCATATAGCTACAGTGGATATGAAGTGTACACACCCCTGTTACAATGCATTGTACTTGTGCAATTGGGACATGACCCCATAAAAGCATGTTAACACAATCCCCACCTGTGATGTGTCCTATAGCCTGCTCAATTCAATAAGGAACATAAGAACCTGTCCAGTGGAAACATATGGGAATTAATACTCAGTACAGTAAGCCAGTTGAATGTGTGTGCACATCCTTACAGTGATATGCTGTGTAAACACCTGCTGAGATGATTACAGCATCCATTTGTCTTGGTTTGTACTCTACGTCATATCACATTTTCACTTGGTAATGGTTGTTCAACTTCCATGAAACAGCTTTGTTTCTTTTTCAATAGAATTGTACAGGATATGAGTCACATTTGAGATGAGAAACATTTTGACATGACTTTCTGTGGTCTCATTGGCATACAGAACACAGACCTGGCATTCCAACGAGGGAGTGCACACTTTGATATCCAGTGTACATGAGTGTTGCTATAGCTGTTAGTGGTAGGCATGGACAGTGGGTCATAACACAGTTGTATACTTCTCTGATTAGTACTTGATAAGCATGCCTACTGTAGTACCCATATCAGTGTCATGGTAATGCAACAATCAGTAGCAGTACACATTTTATTTTGTTATATGCAGTGACAGTGATATTGCACACATGTGCCACATGCACATCCTAGTTTCTGGACTGCTTGTGACCCCTGTTATTACTTATGTGCCTTTCAGCTGAACATACACATACATACATACACATGCTCAGGGGATACCTGGTACGCATTTGTGTTCTATGTCATTATGGTACACTGTATTTACAGTCTTGCAGCTCAATCATACATCTCAACCTGTTATACCAGGACTTCTGGTCCTTGGTCCACCTCACTGGGAGACAAAACAGGGAAGTCAATTTTGATAACATATCAATACAGCTGTCATAACACAAGTATATGTGTAAGTGACTACAGATATCTGTCACAACTGTGAACTTTGTCCAGAAGAACAGTGTACAGTTGAATGTTATTAATTCAATATATCAAATGCAGTTTAACACACACATCTGCAACAGTGCTTTATTATGCTCATGCCCTATATAGGTATCTGAGACTTACAATACAAACATGTATAATACTCATATTCACAGGTAACATATGGATATGGGCAACATCCCATTAACTGGCCTAGTAGTGGCACAGACATGACTTTTTGACAGACACTCTAGTGGTTGCCATATGTGAGCTGTCATTTCTCAGGGTGTGTCAGGCTCCTCAGCTGTGACCCAACCTATCCACCTCTTAGAGCATCACATATGGACAAAGCCTAACATTAGGGGGTGATATATAGGGACAGATCATAGATATGCCTATTACATGCCTATGAAGTTTGTGCATGATACATTTCACATTACCATGACTGTTCTGAAGGTGGCGGGGTCTGAAACTCACGTCTGTCATGGCTTCATTACTTCCACATTCAGCTATTTGCAATACTAATATAGATATTTGGAGGAACAGAACAAACACTATGATGGCTAAATCTTGAAATTCTGTGAAGATCTGCACAGTTGACAGGTATGGCCCACTGCAGACAGAGCCAGATGCTATGTCCATAGCATTTGTTCAGCAGGACATCATTACAGCAAGTACTGGTGGCACATATACATCTTTCATAATCATCTATCCGATTATTACAGACCAAGTACTACATTCAATTACATGCTTACATATTTCACATACCGTTTATCTTCAGGTTCCTTCTGTGTACAGAATGTCTTCTTGTTTCTTATTTTGAGTTTTTGTTTATTTATCTTTTTGATGTGTATATCTCACTCTCTCTCACTACTGGGATAGAGCTTGTTTGAATAGTTTGAAGCATGGCTTTTGTAGGTGATGCTCACATTCAGGTGATGACCTCTGCACCAATTACTGTTCTCCACTTGCTAATAGCATGCAGGCAGCTGTGTAGTTCTTCCAATAGCCAATGTCATAGGAACCCACTACTATAAATAACTACATCATGTGGGTGTTGTCCCTTTACCTTTCCTGTATGGAAGACATCCTTCATGTGTGTGGGCAGCAGTGTTACAGACAGCAGGTAGGAATACCTATTACAAAAGGACTTGTGGACACAGATGAACTACATGTTTGTATAAGGTTCCAGACTTAGGGGCAGTGTGTGAGTATTGTTGTTATATGCATTGAATACTGATAGTTTTACAGGGTTTGTATGTATATGCTAGTTTTGCATGGAATGCAGTCTGTCTGCATAGCTCTCAACTGTGGGCCATTCCACATGATGGCAGAAGATTGGCTGTTATGATTTGTCTGTTCCCCACACAGGTCTTGTCCCTGACATATCATTGGCATTCTCTTCGCTGATTGCTATCAGTACATGGCAACATCCATTTATGTTTCTGACTTCATATTACTGAGTAAGGGCATGTTGCAACCAATCCTGTAACAGCAGCAACTTCCACAGTGTATAACAGGAATATTTCAAATATAGCCCTGTTTTTCAGCCTCTCTCCTCCACCTATATACCAGGCTTTGTCCAGATGTCATGCAGTAACAGGTGATAGGTATGGTCAATCATTATTTAGTGCTGACATTCCTGCTATCATTCCAGTGATGTTGTGGACTCCTACACAAGTTGTGGGGTAGGGTCCATATATATGAGGGCTACAGCTGGACAAGTCATGTGTGACCCTGTATAGTCTGGAGGTCAGTAATGTGTGACCCTGTATAGATTGGAGGTCAGTATATAGAGAAAACTGTTATATGCCCTCGTAAGACATTTTATGGGAGAGGGGTATTAAATGTTTTTAACCTAGGCTGTTACAACATGTGAGGAATATCATTAATAAGAAACATTAAGGTATATGGCTGTACATTTTCATATGTTTCACCATGGGGACAGTGGTGGGCTAGAGCTTACTGTATTGCACACAGTTCTGTTTGTCAGTGTGATAGTGATGTTTAAGTTAAGCATTGTTATGTAATGGATACATTTACATTGTGACAACTGATACTTTTCCCCCTAGGAGGTTGAGTACAGAGTGTAATTGGAGGCTGTTGAACTACATCTGTAATTAAGTGTTGCTTGATTCTTATCTTCAAGGCAAGTATGTTATTTACTGTTATACTACTTGAAGGCTTTAACCTAGACAGCAAAGTATGTTATGTTTTGCAGATTACTGTAATATATGTTTTCTTTGAGAGTTGCATTAATCAGTTACTATGTATTTCAAACACCTAAATGCTATAAGAAATGGCATAAACAACTGAAATCGTACACAAATAAATATTTATATGTATGCAAACTGTGTGTTGTATCATGTCCTTTGCATTGTGTGTGGGTATATATTTCATGCAATAATTCTCATTTGTAGGAAAGAATCAGACACTGGCCATTTGTAAAGGTGGCAACTGTAGGAATAACTATACTCTCTTTATATATATATATATATATATATATATATATATATATATATCTATAAGTATATACGTATGTATATGTGTGTCTATATATATATATATATATATATATATATACACACACACACACACACACACACACACACACACACACGTGTGTGTGTGTGTGTGTGTGTGTGTGTGTGTGTATCATTAGGATGTTTAGTGCTTCCACATTGTACATTCCCTATGGCATACTGACTTCTGCATGATATGTTAGAGAAATATCCCAGCGTACAGCTTAGTGGTAACTGGTTGTTGCTATGTTGTGCAAGGTCCTGGGTTCAAGACTTGCAAGTGCTGGTTGTTTTGTTGCAAGGCAAAACAGTTCAGCTGTGGAGGAAGGGATAATGGCAATAATTACAAGAAGTCCCTATTTTGGGCCCCTTCACCCCCATTTACAGTGCCTTTAGTCAGATGTTTTGCAGTGAGAGGTTCAGTGTCTGGATCTGTTGTCTGAATGCTTTACATGCATATATATATATATATATATATATATATATATATATATATATATATACATGCATATATATATAAATACATGTATATAGATATAGATATAGACATGTATGTCTACACACACACACACATATATATAGATATAGATACAGACATGTATGTCTACATATATATATTTTATATATATATATATATATATATATATATATATATATATATATTATATATATCTATATATATATCTATATGTATATGTATATGTATATATATATATATATATATATATATATATATATGTATACACATACATGTACATATATAAATATATTTTCCCTACTGTTGAATGATTGTGCTGCATGATATCTTTGAGAAAACAACACACATATCCCCAGCTCAGATGGCTTAGTTGTAACTTGTTGTGACTGTGGTGTGCAGGGTCCTGGGTTTGAGACTTGTAAGGGCTGATTATTTAGTTGCTGGACAGAACAAGGGTTGTTGGATATAGAGTGATTAAAGCAATTGTAAGTGGGTTTGTGCAACTGTGTGCAGGGGTAAGCAATGCTAACGTCCGGTTAAATATGCTTACAGACAGCCTTAAAAGTGCTTAATCTCTGCAGGCATTTCTTAGCTCCATGCAAATAGGTTTACTACTGCTTAAAAGTGCTTACTCTCGCTTACCCCCATGCTAATTTCTTTTAAAAATGCTCAATGCCAAGAAATGTATAGTTATCCCCTTTGGGAAAAAACATGTACCCATGATTTACCACATAGGAGGCAGTACACTAAACACCGAAAGTGTGATAAGAGACTTAGGGACACAGGTGGACAGTGGTCTCACCTTTGATAACCACATCACCACAACAGTCAGGAAATCCTTCTATGTGGCACACCTCATCACTAAGGGCTTTTTATCCAGAAAAAAGAAAGTCATTGTCCGACTGTACTCATCCTTCATTATACCCATTATAGAATACAACGCTCTGTTTGGTATGTACCTCTCAAGACATCTGCAACAACTGGAAAAGCCACAGAAATACCTCAATAAAAGAAAAACAGGCCTAAAGCAGATGGCTTATGCTGACCATCTAAAAAAACTCCACCTATACTCTGTCGCATATCGTCTACTCAGAGGTGATCTCTGCTTAACATACAAGGCCATGTCAAACCCAGAGCTGTTGGACATGCTACACTTAAAGAAATCCCAATCCCTCAGAGACACACACTCCAGGGATCTAAACCTTGTCATCACAATGAACAAGATATGCTGGAGGGATAGTTTCCTGACCCAAAGACTCCTCAGACTCTGGAATACAGGAATAGACTGCCCATACATGTCAACCAGAGCGCCTCTTTGGCCCTCTTTAAAAGGAACCTTGATGACTGGATGGGAGATAGGAAATTCACCCCAGGGATCATGTCAGTCACCCTGCTAGACAGGGGTCCAGGGAAGTAAATACTGTGGGAAGAAATAGCCAGGGAATTGTTATGGCTAGGCTTGTATAGGCTCTACGGCCGATAGCCTAGTACCAACCTATGAACCTATGAACCTAAAAAAAAAAAAGGGGGTGATAGGAAAGTGGTGAAAAAGGGGGCACGCAGAGGGAAAGACAATAGGGAAAGTAGCTAGGGATTTGCAGGACAGGTGTAGGGAAGGTGGTCCATAGCTGTTCATTTCTTCTACAGCAACAGCTGTGTGTATATATATATATATATATATATATATATATATATATATATATATATATATGGGTCTACTTCTAATGACCGAAACGCCGATTCGCCAACAGTGAAATCACCGACACGAAACGACCGACAACGCAGTTGACCGACACGCTCGAATCCCGACAGACGGAAGACCGACAAGGGGAATGTGTAAGCGCGACCTGGTAAGTATGCGATAGTGAGGGATTTAGGAGTAGGGAGCGGACAGGTAAGTGTGCAATACTCAGGGATGTAGGGTTAGGGTGTGTGATAGGTGAGTGTGCGGTAGTGTCGGAGCTTGGGGTTCGGGGTGTGTAAGTGAGTTAGGGTTAGGGTGCAGGTAGGAGAGTGTGCGGTAGTGTCGGAGCTTGGGGTTCGGGGTGTGTAAGTGAGTTAGGGTTAGGGTGCAGGTAGGGAGAGTGTGCGGTAGTGTCGGAGCTTGGGGTTCGGGGTGTGTAAGTGAGTTAGGGTTAGGGTGCAGGTAGGGAGAGTGTGCGGTAGTGTCGGACCTTAGGGTTAGGGTTTGGGTTAGGGCTAGTGGATATGTGTTGTAGTGTACTGTGTTGTTTACGTGTAGTGTGTCGGTGTTATGGTGTTCGGTGTTTCGCGTTGTCGGGTTTGTGTGTTGTCGGTTTTCTGGCGTCGGTGATTTCTGTGTCGGGGAATCGTTGGTTCGGTCTTTAGAAGTAGACCCATATATATATATATATATATATGTACTGAATTTGGAGGTATAGTTGGACACTCAAACCCCTGACAGAGGGATGAGGACAACGATAATGTGTTGTAATGCCATTTAGACCAAATTACATGAGTCCAGTGAACACGTGTGCAAAATGGACAGTTATGTATGTGTCAAAATTTTTTTGGGGTACAGATTGCCTTTTTTATTTTTTTTTTAAGGTGAGAGTGGGATGTTGGGGAAGGATAGTAGGCATATTTGGGGAGTTTAGTTGGGTAGGAAGATAGACAAGACAGACAAGACAGCATGAAGGGGCAGTATATGACACATGTGGAGGGTAACCACCTTGGATGGTGAGGGGTGTCTGGAAATCTGAAGACCATGAGCCCCCGAATGGAAACAGTGGGACTGAGGTCCCCACTCATGGGCATTCACCACTGCTCCTTCATGGCCCTGAAGGTGGCTGTGCTGTGGGCTGAGCAGGAGGGACAGGATGACCCTCTAATTGCACCATGTGGCCCTCAAGCTGGTGAGCAGATCTCCAAACTCCTTTCAGAGCTTGCTATGCAGAAAACCCCAGACTTGGCTTCAGGTGACAGTATCCTGTCCACGCCCATTCCAAGGGGGGGCTAGCCCCATCCCCTGAGGTGGCTCCACTCGAAGGTGGTGCAGGACCATCAGATGAAGAGGTCCTGAGGTGGGTCCTAGATGTGCTGGAGCCCCGGTGCCACTGCCAGATGAGGTGAGAAAGGTGGGTACGCTGGGACCGGTCTTCCCAAACGTGCTATGGTGTTACAGTTTTAGAACATATGTGGGTCAGTAATAGTCAACACAATCCAGGATTAGTTATAACAACATGCATAGATATTCCCATTAACCCAAAACAACAGATTTGGAACAGTTGCATAGCAAACAGAACACATGCATATACAGAAGCACAGTAGCCATTACAATGGCATGCAGGTTACATTGATAGCAACAGGCCACCAATGATAGTATTTTAACATAGAACATTAATAGAAACACATTTCAATGTTTGTTGAACAAAATGACATATGTCCCAACAGTAGGTTTGGTGTAGAACATACCCATTGATTTGTGTGTTTAGATTATTGTTGCAGATATGGTGGGGGGGGATGTCAATTAACTTGTATATCCTTGCAATACTCACAACATTAATGATCACTGCTCTAATCATTACTCTACAGGTATTATTACAATACCCTATGGCCTTGGTTTCGGCAGTGGTATGTTTGTACACAGTGTATACTTCAACTGTCTTATAGCTAAATTCTAATTCTCTTACCTGGTAGTCCTGTGGAGGGAATGTTTGTTAACACTACCTGACTGTTTCTACACATATTCCCAGATTCTTAGTTATAATTCTGCGCATACCTCTCAACCTCTTAATGCAAACAATCTATACAAAGCTTGACAAACTGGGGGTACAAATAGGGACATATTTTAAATATTGTTCTTATAAATGTTTAGAAAGTTGCTAGAGTAACAGAATTTGTTTTAATATACATTTTCTGAAGGAGATGAAATCTGAAACTCAAATGTATGTCATTATTTAGTGACTACAATTCTGAGATCATCCCAGTGATTTGCCAGGAAAATAGAGGAACAGACCAAAAATATGAGGCAAATATCTGGACATTCTGCAGAAATCTGTACAGTTGAGAGGTATGATTATGCATACAGCTTACTACCGCTCCTGGGATTCAAACCATGGCTGTGTGTGCTAAAAATACAAGAATTTGTGTTTCATCAGAGTGAGCTATTTAGAAAGTGCTGGCTCTTTCTTTAGTGTTTTCTGACTAAGTCTCTCTTGGTTGTACACTCTGACCTTGTAATTACAACATTCTTATACAGACATTCCTAGACGTATTTTTTTATGTAGCACAGTGTGAGAAACAGTTGACACAACAGTACTATTCACATACCAGATCTTGGTGAATGCAACATGTGAGGCCATGCAATACCAGAGTAAACACAACCAGTCTAGGATTTAGAACTTTATTGCCAGGCAGTTACACTTTTATTTAAATATGACCTATATGGGACTATTACTGTCATATTGTCTGGTTTATTTAGTAGAAATCATACACATTTTTTATAGTGCCAGGTAACATTTTACTCCTTTATATTTATTTGCTATGACTACTACAAGCAGGATTGTTACTCACCAGCCTCGCAGCACAGCCTTTGCAACCTGCTGGCATGGGCTTCCTGGTTCACAGCCCACTCAGCTGCAGCTGTTATGAAAATTGAGAAACATTTATGCATACCTATTCATCACATACACAGGCTGGACTTTGGTAAACAATTATTGCTATGAATACTTACACACTACTGGGACATCTTCCCTGTCTCTTGCTTCTTGTACCCACTGTTCCAAGAGCTCCCTCTTCCTCTGTTTCAAGTCAGCATAGTGGTGCTGGACCTGCTCACCAGTCTGAGGGATACCAGTGGCACTGGTGAGATCATAGGCGAGACTTTCCCAGACTTCTGCTTTATATTGAGAGCTTTGGTACTGATCCTGCAGCAGTCTCATGTCATGTTTTTTTTACCAGGAGCCCTACCATGACATTGGACTCCTGTATGCCCCAGCGCTGTGCCTGAAAGCGCATGCCCTCTCCAACTCCTTCCATACTGCCTACAGTGGAGAGCTACAATCAGTTATGAGCTGTATTCCCACCTTTGGGGTTTAAATATGGCTGATTTCCCACCCTTTGCCATGATTGAACAGTTTTGAAAATGCTGAGCTAAGCTAAACTACGGGCAAACCTACTTAGCTAAAGTTGGCAGTGCTTAAAGGGGCAGGTTCAGCATTGCTTACCAATGGCAAATCCACTTAGCTGGGTTATCCATTGCTTAGTATTCATATGTACACAATGCTTACACCCGGTCAACATAGCTGTGCAATGCTTAGCATTGCTTATGTTTTATTATATTGGTCTACCAGCTGTATGGAATTTATTCATCATTCATTACATAATATTAGATTTATTTACCTTCCCTGACATTCCCCAATGTGCTGTGAATAATTTATTCTTGTGTGACTATACTGTATGGGGCACTTGTGTTTATATGGGGGTTTCACTACTTTATTACACTGACACCTCACATTTGGGACTAATACACTACTCTGGTTGAGAAAAAGCAGTTACTTCTTGCATAAATATGCAAAAAATAAAATGTTTAATGTTTAGACATACAAAATGGAAATGGCTTTGGTGACACTCGAACCATAAATGGCTATGTGCAAGGCATACACTCTAACTGCTACACTATTGCACTTATGCTTATGCTGGATGTCTATTTTATTTTTATTTATTTATTTTACATTTGTTAACCGGGCTAGTCTAGCTGGATATATGTCCATTTTCAGTAGAGGCCCGGGGAGAAAAGCTCCACACATAAATCAATTACAAAGAGACATATTAATAAAAAATTTAAGTACAATAAGAATATACATTTAGTAATAAGAACAACAAATACCTAAGGCACACACAAAAAAATATACTAGTTCAGTAGAAGCATCACAATTAAAAAGCTAAAGATTAGCAATTTGTTTTTGATAATCCATCGGAGAGGAATAAGTAAAGCAGGAGATTAGAAGGGATTAATGTAGAAAATACAAGAGAGGAGAAGAGTGAGAAACAATAGTCTAGTAAGGAGAAGAAGTAGGAAGATGGAAAAGAGGGCAGGGGAGAGAAAAAGGAGGAGTGGGTCAGAGCATAAGAGGAGAGCAACAGAGCAAGAAAAAGAAAGTATATGTATAGCTAATAAGCACAGCGTATAGTTATAGTAGAGTAGGGGGGGGGATGAAGAAGGTTAGTCAGGAGTCCTACAGGAACAAAGCCAGTGATTTTGGAAGTACAGTTTGATTTTTTGTTTGAAGAGTGGTAAGGAGGTGATTAGAGTGATATCAGTGGGTAGCAGATTCCATGTCCTACCTACAGTATTAGTGAACAGAGAGTCACCAGCTAAGTTATGGGATTTTACAGATTTGGTCATGAGTTTAGAAGAAGATCGAAGGGAGGTAAGATTATTATAAGGGATTAAAAGTTGAGAAAGTATAGGGGTGTTATCAGGTTGGTAAAGTATCTTGTGGGCAATGGTAAGTTGTGAGATCATAAGACAGTTTTGTAGCTCTAGCCAGCCTAGGAGTTTTAGGTTATGACAGTGATGTGTTCTGAAAGGGTTACTGGTGGCAAAGCGGGCAATGCTATTGTAACAAACTGCTAGTTTATTTAGGTTAGCCTTCTTAAGGTTAGTGAAAATAGGTGAGGCGTAAAAGAGAGTAGATATCAGATGGGAGTGGGCGATAGTAGCTCTGGTAG
The DNA here is from genome assembly GCF_019279795.1 of Protopterus annectens. Taxonomy (NCBI): domain Eukaryota; kingdom Metazoa; phylum Chordata; order Ceratodontiformes; family Protopteridae; genus Protopterus; species Protopterus annectens. Next base: position 428,527,075 of record NC_056727.1, read on the forward strand.
AAGGTGTAAGAAATGGTTTAATACGGTATAACGATCCTATTTTTTTGTTAACTGTTTTGATGATGTTATTGATGTGTTGATCAAAAGTGAGATTGTTATCGATGGTTATTCCTAGCAGTTTAGTTGTCATGTCAGGAGAGATGACAGTGGTGTCATTAGACAAGATGTTGAAGTTTAATGGGGAGGCTCGAGTGGTAGGAGTGAAAAGGAGAAGTTTAGTTTTTTTAGCATTGAGGAGGAGGTACTGTCTAGTAAACCAAGTTTCTACAGTGTTGAAGGTAGTTTGAGTTAGAGAGAGTAGCTCTGAAGAGGTAGATGCTGAACAAATAATAGTGGAGTCGTCAGCATATTGGATGCAGGTAGCTTGAGGGATTACAGTGTTAAGATTGTTTATGTAAAGGGAGAAGAGAAGTGGCCCGAGAATGGAGCCCTGTGGGCCTCCAATAGAAACAGGCAATAAGGAAGAGATATGATTGTCCCATAGAACGGCATGATGTCTGTTGCTTAGATAAGAAGTAAACCATTTTATAGCCAGGTTATCAAATGAGAGGGATTCAAGGATGTTAATAAGGGAAGAGTGGTTCACCATGTCAAAAGCTTTAGAGAGGTCAATGAATAGAGAAGAGGAGAAAAGATTGGAGTTACGATAGTTGTTGATGGTATCAACAAAGGAAAGGAGGGCAGTGGAGGTGCTATGGTGGGGTCTAAAGCCATGCTGACAGTTGGCTATAATGTTGTGTGAAGAGAGATACTGTACAAGTTGTTGATGGATACATTTCTCCATTATCTTAGCTAGAGGTGAGAGAAGAGCAATAGGTCTAAAGTTAGTGTAGTCAATAGAGTTACCACCTTTGTGTAGTGGGATGATATGAGAGACTTTCCATATATCTGGTATGGTTCCCTCTTGGATAGTCCTATTTATGAGTATAGATATAGGGTATGCAATCTGTTTAGCAGCCTTTTGAAGAAAGAGAGAAGGAGTTTGTCAGCAGAGGGAGTGCAGGGTTTCAGTTTGAGAATAAGCTTGTAGATGAAAGAGGTAGAGATAGGATGAAGAGTGAAGTTGTGGGGGGAATCAACAAGATTATTTGGAGGGTAAAAGTTATTGGCGTTCAGTTGTCTAGCAAGAGATTGAATGGTTTCTATAAAAAAGGAGTTAAAAGCATTTGCAGTATGGTTAGGGGTATCTGGGTCTGCGTTTAGGGGGGAGGGAGTTTTAGCTGTTCCAGGTGAAAGGAGTTTGTTGATTGAAGACCAGAATTGTCTGGGTTTATTTAAATGGGTTTCTTGAAGTTCACAGTAGTAGTTTTTTTTGTCAGAGATTATTGCTTTTTTTGTAAGATTTCTAAGTTGGCAAAAATGAAGAAAATCAGAGCTGATTCTATGGTATCTCCATTTGGCCCAAATTTTATTTTTAGTGTGAATTAATTTCTTTGTTTCCTTTGAGAGCCATGGGGCTATATTAGACTTCATTCTAATAGAGCGTTCAGGGGCATGTTTATCCAAAATGGAAAGGAAGGTCGAGTTAAAGAATGATACTGCTTCATTAAGAGGAAGTGATTTCAAGAGGTTCCAGTTGCATGTTTTGAGATCATTTTGAAATAAGTCAGTTTTAAAGTGTTTGGTAGAGTGTATTATTCTAATGTTAGGGAGGTTTTGATAGTCAGTCTTTTCTCTAGAGATATAGGTTAGGCAGTGGTCACTGAGGTCATCAGGCATAGTTCCTACTTTGTATGAGACATTGACTTTGTTTATGAGTATCCAGTCTAAGATACTCTGTTTCTTACTTGGTTTATTAAGCCTTGTTGTAGTGGTAATGGATTGAGTAAAACCATGTAGGTTTATATGACAGGAGGGATTTTCACTATTAATAGTATTCCAGTCTATATTAAAGTCACCCAGAATTATAGTTTCTTGGGGGTAGTTAGTGGAAACCCAACTGAGGAAGTCTTCTAAGATAGGTATATTGTTGCCTGGTGGTATATACATACAGATGATGTAAAGAGCTTTTTGTGCATTTAATTGAAGTTTAGCGATGATGGCTTCAGCTCTAACATCCTGGGTTGGACAGGCTGGGAGGGTGGAGATGCTAAGATGGTTCTTAAATAGAATTGCCACTCCACCACCTTTACATTTAGAATGATCAAGCCTATATAAATTATAGCCTTGGGGTATAATCTCAGTGTCTTTGGTGGCTGGCTTTAGCCAAGTCTCTGAGAGGCACAGAATATCAAAGTGGTGAATGTCTAAAAGGGCATGTAAGTAGGGTACTTTGTTATTCACACTTCATATATTTAGATGTCCTATGAGTAGGGTGTTATTGAAGTTAGGCTTAGATACTTGAGGGGAGGGATATGAAGTTCCAGGGTTGGGGTGAATGTCACCATCTTGTAAGGTAGGAGTATTAGGTCTGGATGTGAAGTTGCTTTTAAGAAGGGTTAGTTGTTTCATTTTTTTATCAGAGGGTAAGGCATAGGTGAGGTGAGAGTGCCTATGGAATTTAGGAAGGTGATAGCTAGGGGTGGAGGTAGAATTTAAGAATGAGGTAAGAGAAGTGTGGATGATAGATGTATGTTTATATAGTCTGGCTGGTTTTTAAGTGGGTGTTCGAAGAAGGTAAGAAGGTAAGAAGAATAAAGGGAGGTAGAGAATAATGCTAAAAATATCAACATGGTGGGTAAGTATGGAGTCATATGTAGAAGGGGTGAGGTAAGGGAAGTTATAAAGTAATAGTAGGAGAAAGGGTAGGAGAGGTGGAGTTATAGGTATAAGGCAAAAGGAAAGAAGGAATGAATTAGTAGGAGGATCTTTTGGGGGTGTGAAAGTAGAATACAAAGTAGAGGTATAGGTGTAGAGAGTGGAAGTTTATGGGAAGAATGTTAATTGAGGAACAGGAGAGAAGCTAGTAATAGGAGAGGAGGTTGGTTTAGCAGTAGAGGAAGGAGGGAGGGGGATGAGTGTGTGTAGAGGGGAGGGGTTTAGTTTTTAGCGGGAAAGATCAGGATAGGTTGTAAGGGTAAGGGGGTGTGACTAGGGAAGTATAAGGTTAGGACCCCTGGGGGTGGGTGGGAATTGGGGGTAGGGAGGAGAGCGGAATGAGCCCGCAGGGCGAACGGAGCGGGATACACAGAGTCCAGAGAGGAAGGAAAAAGTAACAGAAAAAGCTAGCAGATAGAAGGTTTGAGATAGGTAGCGTAAGGAGGAGTGGGTCACAGAGCACTACAAAGATGGAAAGGGATAGGAGTGAGAAAGGTGAAAATAGAAAGAATAAGGTAGGGGAATAAACCAGTACTGTAAGTCTAGATGTGGACAGAGTGACACCTAGTGGGCAAAGAGTATAGGTACAGAGAAGAGTCACAAAGGTTCTGGGGCAGAAAAACTAAGGCTAAGTAAAACACTAGGGTAAGGGAGAGGAAGATTAAAACAGAGTAAGGGGGTGGGGGGGCTGCTGCTGGCAAGCTTAGCTGGGAGCAAACAGAAACTGCACTGGGTAAAAATGGTCATAAACTACAATCAAATTAAGTAGACATACTCTCTTAAAATCTTGAGGTAGTGGGTTTGTAGAAGAGTGCAAGGGTCCAGAGTTTTCCAAGGGTAGTAGGCAGAAAGTACCCTCGTATAGTAGTAGAAGATTTCAACCCAGGCAAACAGACACTGGGTAAGGCAGGAGAATTAGCTGGTACAGGAGAAAAAGTGGGAGAGAATACAATAGTGTTAAAAGTAAATAAAAATGCAGTGTTGTCAATATAAAGCAGTAACCAAATACACAAATACAGTAATCAAATCCACTGCTCCATCATATAACACATTAAAAACAGTGTAAGTCAGGCAAGAAAATAAGCATTTAGGCAAAGCACATTGCATAGATATGCAGTTTAAAGGTTCTACCAGTTAAATCATGTGCATATCCACAATAGGAAAATTGCAGCAGTTTGGTTAAAAACGCAAGGTATACCATTAATTAAAGCACAAGGTATTCCATCTAAAGGCAAAGGGAAAACATAAGGCAAGCACATTAATCCATAATGTAGAGTAGAGAAGAGTGCCGAGTGTAGGGAAGCCCTGTAGCGAGTATGACCCGAGCCCAGTCTGCACGTGTAAGGCCACTTCCAAAACCTACACGCAGTTCCCAAAAAATGGCAGGACAGAGTACTGAGAAGTTTACACAATGGTAAACCATACAATGAAGGTTACAATAATCATAGCAAAAAAAATAGGGATATAAGTCGCCCAAATAAACCTCAGAAGAGTCTGAGTGGGGTCCAGGAGGCACTGATTAGCCTAGCATTAATCGCAGAACAGTGCGCTAAACACTACCCAAAAATATTAGTAAATGGTCTAGGCCTTAGTCTAGGTATAGTCCCCAGAAGTGTCTGTATGGGGTCCAGGAGGCACTGAGTAGCCTAGTATTAGACGCTGAACAGAGCGCTATGCATTTCCCAATAATATCAGTGTAATAGCCTTGACTAAGTCTCACAACAGTACCAAATTGAAAACAATAAAGGTTAAACAATGTGAATCTGAGCATCTAACTCAGTCAAGGGCACAGCAAAAATGCTGCGTATACTGTTGGACATAAAAAATAAGGCTGACACGCAACCGCTAATTAGCCTTCACAGTTTATAAGTTACGACCAGCTAGGTAGCGCTGTCGTTGAGGAACAGTGCAAATCACAGCAACAGAACAGCTGAAATAACAGCGTTGGTAATCCTCAAATGCAATAGCAATCTACAGCTCAAAATGCTCTAGTGAAGCAACGTTGTTCAACATTTGTTATACACCTTAAACTAAAGTTATAAACAGCAGCTGCTTAAAAGGCGACATCAGAAATTATAGCGATCAACATAGATGGTCAGTTGGCCAGTAAACAAACTAGTAGATAAACAAACGCAAACACATTTGCGACTAAAGGGAAGTCAGCGAATGCAATATACAGCTAAAAAGTCATACAGGTTAACCAAAATATTTCAAGGGATAATGCTAAGAAAGTAACAAATACAGTTTAATACAATACCTATTACAGCTAGGAGAGCACAGCCACAGACGCACAGCAGCAGCGAGGTAGGCTAAGTTAAAGATGGCGCCCTGGGGATAAGGGGTGACTATAAAACCTCGCATAGGAAGTACCTGGGAGGGGGAGGAGTAGGGAATAGGTGGAAGCAAGGTAAGGAGTGGAAGGGGAGTATTCTATCGAAAAGAGGGGAGGAGAACGTAGTCCTAACAGAACAGGGGTGTGGTGGGTAGTCAGATGCAGAGTAGAACTACAGGAGAAAAGAGGGACCTAGGTAGGAAGATACACAACAAAGGGAGATAGAGAGGAGTAAAAGCGATATAGTCAGATATAGTCAGATGCAGAGTAGAACTACAGGAGAAAGGAGGGACCTAGGTAGGAAGATATACAAGAAAGGGAAATAGAGAGGAGTAAAAGCGATATAGCAGAGTAGAAATAGGTAGAGCCAGATATAAGTGATAGGTACCAAAAGTAATGAATATGGCAGCAAACCTGGATGCAGCTAAGACAGGGAGAGAAACTAGGAAGATCTAGAAATAATAGAGAGGCAGAGCACAGCTCAGAGCACAGAGTCCAGAGAGGAAGGAAAAAGTAACAGAAAAAGCTAGCAGATAGAAGGTTTGAGATAGGTAGCGTAAGGAGGAGTGGGTCACAGAGCACTACAAAGATGGAAAGGGATAGGAGTGAGAAAGGTGAAAATAGGAAGAATAAGGTAGGGGAATAAACCAGTACTGTAAGTCTAGATGTGGACAGAGTGACACCTAGTGGGCAAAGAGTAGAGGTACAGAGAAGAGTCACAAAGGTTCTGGGGCAGAAAAACGTACACTACTGGGAGGGGGAGTACAGGCTAAGTACTATTCCGTTTTAACTTATCGTGCTGTTTCAGCTGGGCTAAGCGTAGCTGAGCAACGGGCACACCCGTGCAGCTACGCTTAAACTTTACTGCTTGTATAAAAAATGTATTTGTTATGTTTTTTTGTTTGCACTCTTCAGAATATCCATGCTAATGCTGAACCTGTTATTCTATCAACTTTTGCTTTGTGAGACGATTGTCCCTTATGGGTTTGTCCACATTCCTTACTCTGACAGGTTGGGAGGTGTGCGCTATGTGCTTATGCTAAACCTGTTATTCTAACTACTTTTGGCTTGGTAGGGATGATTGTCCCTTATGGCTTTGACCAGATTTCTTACTCTGATGGGTTGGGGGTGTTACAAGCATCCTCACTCTTTTTAAATTGCTGAACTAGAATTCTGGAGTGCAGGGGGCATGTGTATTGTGAGAGCTCTGCTCTCAGACAGACCTCTGTGCTCGTATATGGAACCATGTCCGTTTTACAGCATGGTACTGTGCCTTCATACATAGGCATGGCACTGCCGTGCTGAACAGGAACAGTCCCTGACATGCAGGAATAACTTATTCCTGCACGGCTGCTTGCTGAATCCAGGGGACTGAAAGAGGTAGAAGTTACAGCTGTTGAAATCAGACAGAGAGAGAAATACTATAGCAACGTGTGTAGTCCCAGAAAGACCAACAAGAAAAGGCTAAGTCAGATAAAAGTGAAATGGACCATCACAGTCCAAAACATGGGGAGGAATACTACAGATCGGGGGCATGGTAGGGACTTGAAGGAGACCAAAGATGGCAAATGCTTGAGCTTGAGCAACCTGATTTGACATTGTATGCTCACAGAATGAGAAAGATGAGTTATTACAGAGCCTACAAACTGTCCATAACTTTCTTCTTGAATTAAAAAACACATTTTAGAATCTCTAAGCTGTAAGTAATTTGTTAAAAATACAGCTCAAAGAGACACATAATAAAATTGGAGAGTTACACAGTCAAAAGAGATAGGATTGGGAAGAAAAAATATAACAGGAATGACAATCCTGTTAGTATGTTGTAGGAAGAGAAAAAAGTTGTCGTGGGTGAATAGTATACTGTCATTCTTTAACTACTAACTGCAAAGTCTTTGAGGGAAAACTAGCTGGTAATACAGAGAAAATATGAGTGAGAAGATGAAGTTAAGAAAAATACAATGGTTCCTGCCCAGCTGTCTCATTTCAACTTAAAACAGTTTGAATGCAATAATAAGAGCTAAACATAACCATATCATGTTCCAGACAGCCGAGTGATATTGCTGCAGAAGCAGATGTATGAACTTGCCTGATATTCAAAGCTTATAATTCATAGTGCCTTAGATATGCTTAATGAAATCATGAGGTATAAACTTGGAAACTTACCATCTGGTTCTGGTATTATTTCATCTTCTGGAAAGAGTTTACAGGTATCCAAACACAGACATAATGTTTGTAAAAAAAACAAGAAGCAAAACAATTAAAGAACTGGGATCAGGAGCGGCCTTAGGTCAACTGGTGCCCTAGGCAAAAGGGCTCCACGGCACCCCCCACCACACCACATGGTGCCCCTATCCTGGTCTACCTACACTAAATAAGTACTGGAAAAGCACCACTACTAGAGTGGCGCCCTAGGTGGCCACCTAGTTGGCCTAGGCCTAAGGCCAGCTATGACTGGGTTTGCTGTACCTTTTTCAGCAGAAAACATGTATGGAAACCCTTACACAAACTTGGAGAGCAGGTACAAACCTCCTGTATTAGGCAGCTGGTAAAATCTGTGCCTTGCAGTTATAAAACAATGTCTTCAGAATTCCTTAGTCATAAAATGGTGTCCATACACCAGTGGTTTTGCTACAGAACTAGCTGCTCTGCATTCATTGGCTGGTTTAGAAGAAAGCTAATCTTCCCTGTGAAATAGACTTTTGTGAGAGTGTGATAAACTGGCAAAGCCTTAATGGCTGAGGTACAGCTTTTGAGGAAAAATAAAAGTAGAGCACAGCAGATAGATGTTACAAAAATGTGTCTCCTTTCAATGAAGATAACAGCACAGCTGAACATATGGAAATGCTCCGTGGATGAGGGATGGATATACACCATGGAGACAAGGTAGACAGAGGAATGCATTTATTTAAAACAAAGCTGAATCTATGGCTTGAGTCTAGGATAAAGACAAGAACCATTACAAATATATTTTTTACAGGGGAGTAGCAAGATTTGATAGTGAGGCTGTGGCCATTGCAGTCACACAGCCCCCTTTGTCTGAGCTGTGAAGAGCTGTACAACCTGGGAGTTTGTTAGAGAACTGCAACTGAAAGAGTTAAACCCCAAAGGTATCTGTATGGGGAGCTACGTTGGGAGCTGTACCTGAAAGTGCTAAATATGCAAAGTATGAGATAATTGAGTATTAGTCATTTAGAAAGTTTTCCAATGTAAAAAGGGTGTGATTACCATGGAGATGCTGTATGTGTAGGTCTGTCTAAAATGGCAAGCATATTTTATGACAGGTATAGTAACAGATTAATTTTACTAGAGACAAAACAATAAATATGTGAACAATGCCATATTTCAAGCATCATAATTCTACAGACATCGAACACACACAGCATCAGCATAGCAAAAATAAAAAGGGTCTAACTAATGCAGTCTTTAAACTGACCATTTAACATGTACATGCTAGGTTTACACGGAAGATTTAAGTTTAAATGTAGAATTATTCTGTGACGACTAAAACTATGCTGTGATCCAGACACTAACCATTACATGGAGAATTTTGATCTACCAGGCAGTGACAAAATGTTGGTATTACTTATTTTTGATAGAAAGTAAATGCATGCAATTGTAAGTATTGCATATGTCATTCCAAGATAGCTGCCAGCTAGGAAGCACACTTCTCAGTTAGCTCCTGACAAAAATCTGCAATCTAACTCTGCTAAATCATCAAAAAACAAAGAATACTGAAATATGCTTGTTACTAAAGCATCCTTTCAGCAGATTTGTAAAAATATACAGATTTATATACTTATCTGCAAGGTCAACTTGTGCTGAGTGGTGATTATCTGCAAGCAGTTCAGGCCTCAATGATAAACTACAAGAAGCTACATAAAGAAATAAAAAAACTTTCAATAAATATTGAACCATGGACTCAGTGGAAGCTCAATCATCAAAATCAAGACTTTCACAAATAATCTCACCGGAGAAAGAACTTTGTACAGAGACAAAAAACTGTAAAACAGCAAACAGACTTACAAAAACAGGCTGCTAAAACAAAGACAGAGCAACCTCTCTTTATGGAAGAACTCAAGGCAGCTCTAACTCCCTTACAAGAAGAAATACACTCCTTTTCTACAAAACTAAATGCTTTTGGAAGAAATATAGATCAAACACTAACTAGACTAGAGAAAAATGAAGAGAAAGTTGTAGAGAATGAAAATAAAACAGAAGAGATCTGGAGAAGAACTAATTCAACAGAAAGAACCGTGTCTGAAATCCAACAAAAATAATAGCCTTAAAAGCCAGATCAAGAATAAATAATGTGCTCATTAGCAGTATCACTGAAACCTATGAACAAGCTTCTTTACATACTGCAATTAAAGCAATCATTGAGCTACTCTTACATAACAATGCTGCAGTACAAAATATTATAATAGAGAGATTCCACAGAGCCCTAAGAAAATCACAAACGCTAGATGCCCCAAGGCAAGTATATGTGAGAATATTAAATGCTACCCATGCTAATATGGTTATACAAGTTGGTAAAACTAAAAAACAAATTATTTGGATAGGAAATAAAATATCAACTGCACAGGACTTACCCTTAGCTATCAAGCAACAGAGACACATGCCATCACCTTTTTGTGTATACTTAATAAAAAACTAAATAACATTTCAAACGAAGTATCCTGCTTCCTTACTATTCCAATACAAGGGGTTCAAATACCAAGCAAATTGCAAAGATGAAGCAAATTCAGCTTTCCTAAAAGCATTCAATTAGATTCCTCCAAAATAAATAGCAAAATGTAAGAAATAATTTTACTCTCTCTATCAGCATTTAAAATGGAGCTAAAATGTAAAACGACCTAAATCCAACTTAATGCAGGTGTTGCTAGTATTTTTATGCATTATTTTGAAGTTTCTGAATATTTCTTACCTTAAAAAGTCTCCATAGGCTTTCCTTTCCATTGCAACATTCTAAAGCCGTTTTTTCCAGGAAGCTGAGTCACATCAGAAGCCCCATGACCTTTGACCTCATATCGCAGATGTGAACTAACTCATGCAGTGTGTCAGAGCCAAACCATGTCTACGGCAGCCAAGAAGTCCCAAAAAGATGCAAAAAACTTTGTGAATACACTAAGGGAGACAATAGTTTGAGCAGAATGACATCCAGGAAGTAAGCTTCTGTATTACAAAGCTGAAAAACGAGAAACATCTAATGAACTGGAATAATTTTCTAGCCCCAAAACCTCTCAGGTACTGCAAACCTTTACATAAACAACTAGCAGTAGGTTTTAATGACTGCTATAGAAGAAGAATCTATACTTAATAAGTTACAGTGTAGATGATGGGAAGAAAGAAAGCAAGCTTTAATCAAGAATAGTAAGAAAAAGCTAAGGTTTAAGTGATTTATGCATAATAAGAATGTTCATGAAGAGAAGAAGCATTACAACATTGGAACTCTGCCACCATACTCTTGCAAATAAACCTGACTTTATATCCATTCAACATTTTTTTTTCTCTCTTACTGGCTTAATAGCAGTCAGATTATTATAGATGGTCTCGAAATAATATAATGTACCAGTTGCATTTTAATATGAAGCACATAGTGGTGTTATATTTTATCTGCTTGTATAGGCTGATTATAAGAATGGTAGTATATAACATATGTTCATACAGTATTGTCTATTAATTTCTATAATAACTGAGTTCATTGTTCTACTAAGACTTTCTCTAATTCCTGTAATTTCTAGCTAATCAAAAGAAGATTTAAGACAGAAGAACACAACTATTCACTTAGACCCTATTACAAGGTTTTATATTATACTGAAACATGATCATTGCAAGCGATAAGGTACCCCAATGCCTAACTGGGTTAGCAACACCTATGTTTCTCACAACTTAAGTTGCTGGCTGGGTGGAGGTTACCTTAGCAATGTCGTGATGTTCTTTGGAATGCGTAATAATTTTGTAAGATAGTTAAAAGTGTATATATTTTTAGTTGTTTTAGTGTTAGGAAGATGTATATATTACTTGCCTACTGGTTTAATCCTACTCTTTCAGAGGGTAGTGGGAAGTGGTTAGGCACTAGGGAATTTCTGAAAGAGTGTTATGTCACCGACTCTTCTCATGTTATTATTTCTCAACACACATCAATCACTATTCACAATGCTTTGCCAATGACTCCCCTTATAGCACTCACAGATAACTCAGTAACAAGGCTTTCAAATTAATTATCAACTAAGATGATTAACATAGCATCATGGAAAATAAATGGCTTACAAGACATTAAAAAGAAAAGGATAATTATGCACCTCATACATAAAGTGAAGTCAGATATAACCTTCTTGCAGAAAACTCATATGGCTATGGAATAATGGGATAAGGACACAGAAAAAACACTAAATGGATTCAACAAATAATAGCAGCGGGAGACAGTACCTCATCAAGAGGGGCAGCTATAATAGTTAAAAAATCTTTTAAAGGAAACATCAATAAGCATAGTATTGATACAAAAGGTAGATTGTGTTATTTCACTTGCTTGCACCCAGCATACAAAAAAACTTTATTACTCTGTAATGTATATTGTCCTTGCAACTATCAGCTGGATTTTCTAATTGAAATATATAACGTATTACTAAAGCACCCAGACCATGTGTTTATAATTGGTGGAGATTGGAACATAACAATAAATCCATTCAAAGATAGATCAAATAAAAATAATACTCAATCGCCTCAAGCCACAACTTTTCTGTCAGAATTAATTGAAGACTTCAACCTTATAGATCCCTTAGAACTTAACAAATAGTCTTAGTCTTAATAACAGATGCAAATACTTGTCCTCATACCATAAGACCTGGTCAAGAATTGACATCTTTCTTTTTTTTTTTTTCAATAATAATTATTTATTACTTTTACAATTGTTCATACACATATTTGAGTGTGATATACACAGGTAGTTTCCAAACAATACTACAAAAACAATCCTAAAACATATGTACACTATATACATGAATGCTTTCATTTTAACACAAGAAAAGACATCTGAAGAGTCTAGACAATAGGTATTATATCTTATAATAATTTGATTACTATTAAAGTTTACTTTATAGTATTAATATCCAAGAGTTATCCTGGGTTCCACACATTAAGCCAATATAATGTTAAAAATTTGTTCCCAGATCTTCCGATTATTTATATGTTTGGTATGATCAGTGATTAGTAATTTGTGGGCTAGTATGTGTTTTATCGCTAGATTCTTAAAGTTGTCCCATGAAGTTTGCGATGGATTCAACCAATTAGTTGCTATATAGAGTTTCATTAATAAAAAGATATTCATAAATATGTTCAATTGGGATCTAGTTAGATCATTTGGGGGAATATATAATATAGTAAATTTCCAGGAAAGCGTGGAAGTTTGATAACCCACCTTCTGCAGTTGTAGTTTCAAGGAATTGCATAGTTTATATATACACTTACAGCTCCGGAACATATGAAGGAGATCTGCAGTTTCATTTTTACAGTATGGGCATTTAGGACAATTTTTAGAGTTAAATTTATGCAAGCTAAGACACGTATAATAAGCGTTATTGAGTATCATAAGTTGAGTAAAAGTTAACTTTTGGAGGGAAATTGATTTAATAGTTAAGTTGATTGCTTTTAATATTTTACTATTTTCAATCAAGGGTATTTTTTCTTTCCAATAATTTGATAAAAGGACTTGATCTTGATATTTAATTTCTTTTATTAGTTTATATGCAGATGTTATATATTTATTATCTTGTAGGAGGGCTTGCCATAAATTTGTACATTTCGTTAAATCCTCATCATTAACTTTTAAATCTTTAAAGTAACTTATAGATACATCTTTGATCTGTCTCAATATTATTAAGTATAATTTTGGAAGGTTCCATTCCTGTCTTACTTCATGAACTGAATATTTCAAATAAGGGTATATATCCCATAATGGTAAATTAAAATAAGTGGGAAATTTTTTAGGTCTATTAATTATTAATTCTCAGGTTTGGATTCCTATGAAAAGGTTGTAGGATCATAAGGTGTTGGGTAAGATTTAATGAAGTGAAGAGATTTTGTAATAATGTGATATATATTTTAATATGCTCCATTAAAGCCAGTGATTTAAATGTATCTTTCCTTAGAAAAGGTAATGATTTAGGATTAATTTTCAGACTCTCTACATGTTTATGATTCAATCTTAACCCGTTCGGGGACCAATTCTTGCAATGTGTATCATAATTATCAATTCTTAAAATTCTACTGGCATTTATAATTAAGTAATATTTTTTCGAAATTGGGTAATTCTAAACCCCCTCTGCCTTTTGGGGTCATCAACTTATTGTATGAAATTCTAGTTTTCCTTGGTTCCCATATAAATTTAGCAGATTCCATGTGGATTTGTTTGAAGAACTTCTTCGGGATTAAAACCTGAGCAGATCTGAAGATATATAATAATCTGGGTAACACGTTCATTTTGATAATTGAAACCTTTGCTAATGGTGGTAATTTTAGTTTATTCCATCTCCTTAGCTCAGATAAAATGTGATCCCAAATTAATTTGACATTATTAATATAAAAGTCCTTATTATCTGTGGAAAATGTGATACCTAGATATTTAATATTTTCTTCCGATTTTACTTGCCCTACCAATGGGAAAAGCGAAAAGGGTTTCGGAGTTTTTAATGGAAATATCTTATTTTTTTAAGGTTTATTTTATAGTTAGATATTACTGCAAAGTTTTTGACAGCTGTTAATAATTTCTTGGTATCTGTAACTGGTGTTATACTATATACATTAAGATCATCTGCAAAAGCTGCCATAGAAATCTTGGTACCATAATGTATTGGGGCGTTATGATATACATTTTGTTTAATATGTAAAAATAAAGGTTCCAAATATAAATTAAATAATAAAGGGGCTAGAGGACAGCCTTGCCGGGTTCCATTTTTAATTTGTATTCTTTTGGAGAAAATCTTGTTGATATATAAGGTAGTGTATGGATTATTGTATAATATTTGTAATGCCCTGATGAATTCTTGTGGTATGTTAAGAAATGGTAAAATATGAAATAAAAATTTTATGTTCACTCTATCAAAGGCTTTTTGTGCATCAATAATGAGTGCATACAAATTTAAATTCTTTTGATTGGCATAAGAAATTAACGTATGCAGAGTTAAAGTATTGTCACTAGTTTGTCTAGAAGTTAAAAGACCTGTTTGTTCATTTGAAATTATTAAATTCATTATTTTCTTCAGTCTATTAGCTAAAATAGTAGTCATAATTTTAGTATCAATATTTAAGAGTGAAATAGGTCTATAATTATCCGGGTTTTGGTGATCCGATTTTTCCTTGAGTATTAAAATAGTTTTGGATGCATTCAAATGAGGGTCATTAATTTTATTGTTAATAATATAGTTAAAAGTATGTGATAGTATTTCAACAATCATACCATTAAATGTTTTGTAAAACTCAGGAGTAAGACCATCTGGGCCCGGCACTTTGTGTGATTTCAGCTTATTGATTGTTGTTATTTCTTCGGTGGAAATTGGTTTGATTAAATCTTTTTGCAAATTGTCATCTAATTTCAGAAAATTAATTTTTTGAATAAAATCATTGTTAGTCTCATTTATATGTGACTCATCTAGCTCACCATAAATTTGAGAGTAAATCAATTCAAAGGTATTGATAATATCTTCAGATTTCGTATAAATTTTGCCCTTGTAGAGTATTTCCGTAATTTGAGAGGGTGATTTAGATTGGTTAATAATTCTAGCTAAAGCCCTTGATGGAGTTTGAATATGATTAGCGTATTTTGCAAGCATTTTGGTTTCATGAAATGCTAATCTATTATTTTGGCTCAGGAAAAGATCTTTCTGACATTTAAATAATTCCGTTTCTGTTTGTGTGTTATGATTTTGCCTTAATTCCTGATCTAATGATTTAATTTTAGCCTCTAAGATTTGTTCTTCTTTGAGCTGAATTTTTTTATAATAAGAGGCTTTTTGAAGGAAAACCCCCCCTTACTTGAGCTTTAGTTGCCACCCATTCAATATCAGGTATGTGTTGTTGTTTGACTAATCTAACCAGTGAGGAATTTAGAATTTCTTGAATTTCCTTATTTATTTCTTTTTTATTTAACAAGTTTGGATTTAAGGACCAATTATAACTCCTGTGTATTCGACTATTTCTAAGGTCTTTAGCAAAACTTAATGAAATTTTACACTGATCTGATAAATAGCAAGCATGTATAGATACTACGGGATCATAAATAATCAATGTTTCCGAAATTTAAAAAAAGTCTATTCTAGACCACATTTTGTGACAAGTTGAGTAAAATGTAAAACTATTTGTGTTAAAAAGATTGTTTACATATTTAAAAAGGTCATATAATTTAAAGTCATGTTTGAGCTCACTTAATGTTGATACTACTTGATTACTAAATGACCTTTGCGGGCATGATTTATCTAACTTAGGGTTCTGATAAGCATTCCAGTCTCCCCCTATAATTATATCATGACTAGTATATTTATTTAAAATATGATAAAGTGATGCTAAGAATGATTGTTGATTCTTACATGGTGCATATATGTTGAGAAGTATGATGGGTTTATCATAAAGAGTAGAAAAGAGAATCACATAGCACCACCTTCCTTCTTTATCTGTTTTAGAATCTAAAATTTTATCTTGATATTGATTTTTTATAATTATCGCAACTCTCACACTATTAGTTTTACCTTCCGAGGCAATAATTTCTCTTATCCATTTTTTCTTCTTTATTTCAGTCCATTGGTCATTGGTCAAATGAGTTTCCTGAAGTAATATAAAACACGCCTTAGCCTGCAGAAATAAATGAAGCAACAATTTCCTCTTTTTCAAGTTCTGGAGCCCCTTAATATTCCATGAATCTATTACCCACATTCCAATAAATTTCTTTTATGTTGGTATTCTAGAACTTGTAAATAGTGTATTAAAAGCAATTGAGTGTTAAACAGATATATTTTATGAAAGCATTCTTGAGATCCCGTACCATACCAGTGCCTACCCACTATACCCCTGGACCAGGAATAGTATAGGTCTTTAACAAAGTTAAAAATTAAAAAAATAGTGGTATTAACAGATAAATATTATAGAACTTTACATATAAAAAGAATACAACATGGAATGGACCTATACACAGAACAACTATGTCTACAAAGCCTAATCTACCCATTCCCTTTACAACACCACTATTCCTCTACACCTCTTGTCATTACAGTTAAAATAAGAGAGACAGAGCAAAACTGAACAACAAGATATACAATTATTGTCCTTTGCCTCCATAAGAACACCCTCATTTATCTAACAATAATACTTGGGACATTATTTAAACATTTGTTCTCAGAAAAATGAAACCATATTGTTCCTGAAATAACTAATGAGTTTGTTTTACCTTTGTTTATATGTGTACCTACACTTCAGCCAAGAAACCAGATTGAGACATTAACATCAGATATTTAACACTAAACAACTTAGTTCACATTGGGAAAAACTTTCTACCACCTGTAAAAAAAAAAAAAAAATCTTAACAATTTTAGTAAATCTGAACTAGTGCAAATAGACAAACATTTAAATATTTAGTCAGATAGGCTGAGTGGTCCTGATAGTTACCCTAAACCTGAATAAGTAACTCTTCAGAATGTGTTTTTAAACTTAATATCAACTATATGTATGAAACATTTTATCAAATATCTATATGCCTGTTTTAACATCTAGCAATTTTAAGTTTACCCTTATACTTTGATCTACTAATAAGATAAAAATGTTACCACAGAGAATTCTCAAACATCTCAAAATATAAGACCACTATTAAGTAGTACATTAAGATATATTCCTATAACAAGGTTAATAGCAAGGATTATATATAAGGGAGATTAAACCTATATATGTAAATTATATATGTATACTGGTTAAAATAAAATATGTGATAACACCTTGGTAGATTAATATAATTAGTTCCTAACCCCTCATTACTAAAAGTCTTGCAATCTCAGATCTGTTTTATATGTATAGTTATGTCATTTGTATGTTTGAACAAGTTATGTATTTAACTTGGTGTTTACTAAACATTGGGAGTAATAAGGGGCTACTGTTGTGTGTATTAAGGTATTACCAGTACTAAAGATGTTTATTATACCTAATTTTCACATTTTAACAGTCCTGGAGCCTCTTCGTTGAATTTGCGACACTCCAGAGCAACTAACAGCTTCGCGAAGGGGGACCCTTTATCCCGATGGACTTCCGGAAGTGCCACATCAATAATACACCCTCTGAAGCAACAAAACCATTTCGGCTCCATTCGTGGGACATTTCGACATCGTGGAGGCAGTAAAACTTCCGAAATGCCACAGCGCAAGTAAATAACACCAAAAGAAGATCGTACCTGTTGGAAAAAATGGCCTAGAGCAATAAAAGGACAAACAAAACAAAGATAAGACCTTGACATGCAGTACAATGTGGATCTGACCTCGGATGCCCTGACAGGCTCATTGGAAGTTCACTCTAGGTCTCTGAAGCAGGTAAGCTTTTAAAAATCGCCAGAAAAGTCGTTTTTGCTTCTTTTTTTGTTGTAACTGAATGTCTAGTCCCATTTAATGTAAATGTTAATGTATTTGGGTATTTCATTTGGAATTTTATTTGTTTTTCAATAAGAAACTTGCAATAGGGAGATAATAGCTGTCTGGCTTGCCTAATCTGCAAAGGCAGGTCCTGAGCCAAAGAAATTCTGTTGTTTTGCCACATAACAGAGCCCCCATTTTTTTTAACAGTTAGTAATATCTTATTGACATCTTGAAAGTTAAGAATTTTAGCATAAACAGGTCTTGGTATGTTAGAAGCTTGTGATTCCCTCAGGGCTCTGTGGGCTCGCTCTATTGCTATGTGTTGTGCAGTTACCGAGTAACTGAATAATGCTGTGAATATTTGCATGATTGATGGAATTAAATCATTGTATTGTACAGATTCCGGTATTCCTCTGATGATTATATTGTTTCTCCTAGCCCTCGCCTCTAGGTCAATGATTTTAGCTTGCATAGAATGAATGTCCTGCTCATGTGCTTCAGATTTTTTGGCTAGCAGTGTTATTTTATTTTCATTCTCAGTAATTCTTGCATCATTTTTATCCATTCTTTCCAGAATTTGACTGCAAGATATTCCATATGATTGCACTTGATTAGATAGTTCTTTTATCTTTTCTTGCATGGGAAGTAGAGCTGTTTTAATATCCTCCATGTTTGCCATTTGCTCCGGTTTATTTTTATTCCCTGGTTTTAAATGCTCCTGTTGATTTGTGATTTTCTGTCTTTTCGAATTGAAATCTTTCTCCGGTGAAAGAAGTACAGAAAGTTTAGTTTTTGAAGTTGTTGTGTCCATATGTTTTCCTTCTTTCAACATCATAGATCAAGAAAGAAACTTGATGTAAGATCAGTGTAGATAGGTCAATATTCCTGAGCAGACGGTTCCTTTGTTTGAGACTCTCTTCAGAGTCAAATGATCTGTTATAATTCTGTCCGATTAGTTCGTTTTTCAGTTCCGATCACCACCGGTATGATACTTGGTTGAAGTTATAGTTGTTTTTCCTTAGATTTACTGTAAAAAAAATGTTATATATATCTTCAGGGTTAGATTTTCCTCTGATTGTATGGAGAACTGTAGTTTAGTAGTGTTCACAGGACGGCAGCCATCTTTGAAAACCCAAGAATTGACATCTTTCTAATTTCTCAAAGCATTGCTATGTATGAAGTACACTATAACTCAGAACCTAGATAATTGTCAGATCACTCAAAAATAAATATAACAATATCACAAACTAAAACTGGAAATACCACCATCAAACTGGACTTTAAACTCAAACCTGCTGAAAATTAAAGAAGTGGAGCAAGAAATTATAAACTCTCTAATTCAATTAAATGAAAACCTTGCAAAAAATTATACTCCTCTGGATATTCAATGGACAGCCTTTAAAGCCATGGCTAGGGGTACCCTTATTCAAAAAGCATCATTTTACAAAAAGCAAAAAAGAGAAAATATAAGTAACCTAGAAGGTAAATTAAGACAAATTGAGCTAGAATTAAAAAGAAATCACAGTGCTATTCTTGAGAAACAAATGGCAAGTATACAAAAACAATTAAATGAGATCATAACACAACAATATACAGTTTCAAAGCTAAGATTGCTACACAAATATGCAGAATGGGCTCAGACCCCTTCCAAAATTTTAGTGACACTTATAAATGTCAGGAACCCTACATGTAAAATGCAAGAAATAAAATATAAAGACAAAACTTTTAGCTCAGATAATGAAATAATAGGGGTTTTTGAAGAAATATTCCAAACCATTTATGGTTCACATAATCATATATATGACAACATGTTCCAAACCTTTGCAGATAACTTAGTATTCCCTCAGATTAATGAATCACAATCCAATAGTCTCAAAAGTCCATTAACAGAACAGGAAGTAAAAAAGGCTATTGACAGGCTAAACCCTGGGAAAGCTCCAGGCCCTGATGGGCACGTGGCAGAATTCTATAAACATTTTAAGCAACAATTAACACCAATACTTTTAAAACTTTACAACTTTATAATAGAAGTTGGAATATCAGACCTGTATCTGAACAACTCTAAAAATACACTTATCCTAAAAACCAAATACAGACTCCACAAATCCTAACAACTATTGACCCATAGCTCTGATAAATATAGACTTAAAGATATTTTCAATAATTTTAGCACACAGGATACAGAAAGTATCCCCAGTAATAATTGCACCTGAACAGCTAGGCTTTATGAGTCAAAGACAAGTATGGGACAACACACTAACCATAGATGCCCTATCCCACCTATGTGCCAGGGACAAATCCCCAAAATATGCTTTTTCGGTGGATGCAACAAAAGCTTTTGATAGAGTCAATCAAAAATTTCTTCTCTTTATGCTTTCTCAATTTGGATTCCCAAAATAATACATAAAAATGATCAAAATGTTATACTGTAAAGCAACTACAACTCTTTATATAAACAAGAAAACATCTAACCCAATACAAATTATTAATGGCACCAGACAAGGATGCCCACACTCACCAAATCTGTTCAATTTCTATATAGAAGCATTATTACTACTAATCACTCAGAGAACATATCATCACCTTATTTTAGTATCTAAAATCCAAATAAAATACACAGCTTTTGCAGACAATCTCAATATCTACTTCCAGCATCCCAACACTGATTTAAATAAAATCTTATCATCCATTGATAAGTTTTCTCTAGTAACAAATTATGCAGTCAATCCCAATAAATCAATTATATTTCGAATCAACCCCATGAGACATAAAGAATTTTATTTTCTGGAGACAAATGTTAAAGTGCAATATACTCTGAAATATTCAGGTATAATTTTCAGCCATACACAATCAGATATGTACAGTAATAACTTAGCTAAAATTTGGACAAATATAGTAGGCAACATTAACAAATGGGAAAGCTTAAACTCTCTACCTTATCAAAAGCCTCAGTTGTCAAAATGAACATACTGCCTAAGCTCCTATACCATTTGAATGCAACTTTCATGAAAATTCCAGTTACCTTCTTCAACAAGATAACAGTTCAACTAGAAAAATGTACATGGTACCCAAAATGTACAAGAATTAGCAATAATAAATTAATACCCCTAAAAGAAAAAGGAGGTCTAAGCTTTCCTGATTTTCAACTGTACTATGGAATTATTGCTAGTGGCATCATGCAAATAGCTAACTACACCCAATAGGTAATGAATGGTGCTCATTATGGATGAAATTAGTCCACCAAAACATCATAGCATCTAAAATTAACAAAAAAACAATTCCCTTCATTAATCAAGAAGCTCTTAAGACTACAAATATTCACCCAGCCTGACTGAAAATAACCTCCGGCTGTACTCAGTGGAATATCGCTTACTCAGAGATGATCTCTGCCTGACTTACAAAGCCATGTCCAACTCAGAATTGATGGACATGCTCCACCTAAAGAAATCCAAGTGAGCTAAACCTCACCACAACAATAAATAGAAGATGCTGGAGGGATAGATTCCTGTCACAGAGACATCCCCATGCTTTGGAACAAAACTCCAAACTACATTAGGCAGAGCCCCTCACTAACACTCTTCAAGAGAAACCTTGACGAGTAGATGGGTAGCAGAAAATACACCCCTGGGATCATTTCATTGGCTGTGCTTGACAGAGGATCAGTTAATTAATCAATGGGGTGGAGAAAGCCAACACACTCTGGCTGGGCTTATAAATGCCCTTGGGCAGATAGCCTAGTACCTACCTATGAACCTATGAAATTTTCAAGAAATTACTGATATCAATAAATCTAGAAGGCATGATTATTCTTCTACAACCAGTTCATAACAACCCTGATATAAAACTAACAAACTCTATGGTAAACCTGGATAAATACCCATTAATAAAAAACTATACAGTATGGGACTTCTACCAACTACAAAACCTCTCATTGGAAAACATTAAAGAACCTAATTATAACAAACAATAATTATAAGGTGATAATTAAACAAACCCTATACGTAGTGCTATAACCAAAGATATCATTGTAAATGAGCAAGATATCAAAGTA
The DNA here is from genome assembly GCF_019279795.1 of Protopterus annectens. Classification (NCBI taxonomy): domain Eukaryota; kingdom Metazoa; phylum Chordata; order Ceratodontiformes; family Protopteridae; genus Protopterus; species Protopterus annectens. The sequence continues at coordinate 428,548,817 of NC_056727.1, forward strand.
GCGCAACAAATCCAAAAATTGTTTTTACACAAAAAGAAAATGATCTCAAATACATATAAATTAATAGTAAAAAGTGAATATCAAAATACAATACTATTTTCTGGGAAGGAAAAGGTAGTATCATATCAGACAATCAGAAGGAATTAGCTATTAGAAATACTATGAAACTGACGCCATATAAAAAATTAATTTACACCCAGATCATGATCTTCACATATCATACACTTGTACACCTTAACAAATTCCATCCATCTAAGTCACCCTATTGTCCTTTTTGTCCTAATAAAAAGGCTGACATCCTCCACATATTCTGGAGCTGCAAAACAGTTTACAAACTATGGTGCTCACTGAGACTTCTCTTAAATCAGGTTATTCAAAATTCACTTTGTCCTGGGTGACAGCAATACTGCATATATTCAAAAGTAAGAATAATAGTTTTTCCAAACACATAATAATACTATGCACCTTATTAAAATTTTGTATAGCAAAAAACTGGTTGGACAGATCCAAACTATCATGATCAAAATACAAGAACATGGCCAAGAAACATATTTTGGCTAAGAAGCTTTATACAAAAAGCCAAAAGAACCAAACATATTATCAGAACTACTGCAAAGCATTAATTGATATTTTATCATAAATGGCAAACAATGTTAATTACACATAGATAGTAAATGAGCTGAGAGTACTAACACCACTAAGGTGGCATTCTTGTACAAACATCACTAACTAAGGTGACATTTTTGTACAGATGTATATAGAGTATTGTAGTGTAGACTGTTAACGTTAGGTAGGTTGGTGTTGTGCCTCCAGTTATACTCTCATTTGTAACCAAAATATACAAGTGAACTGTTATAATATAACAATGTTCTGACGATGACATAACATAGCATAGCTTCATAGTAATCCAAAGTGTAATCTTAGCTTGTTTGTATTTCTGTAGTAGAAATATGTAACATCTAGTTTAAATAACTTGTTATATGTTAAGCACTATGTAACATAAACTGCTTCACACGTTTTATGACCTGCTACTCTTTCTAGTTTGCATTTATATAAGAAAAAATACTCAATAAAAAGATATTTGATAAAAAAAGTATTGCATATGTTTAAAAGGGGAACGCATATGTATAGAGCAGATAAGATGATATTATTTGATTAGTTTAGGAAATATTTGCATAATGAGATGTGTTAGAAATAGAATGAGGTAATAGTACATTTACAGTTTCATTCAGTTGTAGATACCTGTTTAGTAGTGCCTTAAAGGTCTATTTCCCTTGAATGTTCATTGATTTTATAGGAGGACCTAATTACAGAGCTCCCCCAAGGTAAGTGGGATAGATACATATTATCCAGTGTTAACCATTTTTTTAAACATTCATGAATATTGAATTTAAAACCATACAGTCCATTTGTACTGTTCCTGTGCTAGAAGGACTCTTGGAGAAGATTAAAGACCATAAGAGGTGTGTGTGTGTGTGTGTGTGTGTGTGTGTGTGTGTGTGTGGGTGTAGGGGGGGGTTGTGGGTGCTTGTAGAGTCTTACAAGAGCCCTGGAACATGAATGTCAGTGGTCTAGCATAGTAGACAGAAAATCAGGGAGCCAGAAATTAATGTGTGCATTAATAGAAAACATCCGGACTTTCCCAGGTGTATGTAGTGATATGTCCTCTTGGAACAAACATACAGGAAATCACAAATGCTGTTTTGTATAACTTGCACTTTGTGGCAGCTAGTAGCAGAGTTGGCAGTAATTACTGGAAAAGCATAGTGAATAGCTGAGATAACTGATTTGCCAAGTACAAACCTGTTATTTTGTTAATATTCTGCAAACATTTTGGCAGGTGGCAGGTGAGCTTTATTAGCAGCTTATATACATGGTCTAAAAATATCTGTGTAGAGTCAGACGAGCTCATAGGTATTTGGACAGCTGCACTTTACTAATAACTTCTTTACCAGAGAAATTAACCTGAAGGATACAAGTTGTTTGTTTTTTTTATTTTTTTCCTTTGGCAATGCCAAAAATCATATATATATATATATATATATATATATATATATATATATATATATATATATATATTTGTTCTTTTTAGGCTTGTTTGACAGAAAAAGGTGTGCACTGCAGAACTCTCAGGATAAGCCTTTTCTTAAAAGAAAAGAAATACAAGTTATCCAACTGCATATTATGAAATCTTTATAAAGCATTATGCTTCATAGTAGCTGCACAGCACATCACAAAAGTGTGTGTATTATGCAGGCTAGTCATTTATTAAACTAACAGGGTCGATTGCTTTTCATTGCTGCATCATATCACTTAAATGAAAAAGAAATAAGTTAACATTTTAAACTTAGAAATACATTCACTTACTAGCAATAAGCCATGCTGGTGGGTGTGTTATAATTAATGTATTTATTTATTTATATCTTACTTTGTGAATTGGGTCTGCTGGGCTTCATCTTCATAACCATACCATACCATGCTAGACATGAATAAATCTAGAACTGCTCAGACCTAAACTTGTTTTATTGCTATTCTTTTCTGTACCACAAACAATGGTATGTGAATCACTATTGTAACCCTAAAAGAAAATTGGGGAATGTGTCCATAAGCAGAGTTTAACTTGTGACATATTACATCAACTTGGATGCAGTGAAAATTATGCTACTGTTACTATAAGATGAGTTCTGTTTAAATTAGGATTCTTGAATCTGATATCACATATCAGGTTTCTAGTGTTAAATAACTTTGTATTCAACATAATATACCTGTCTTGCTTTATTTTATAGAAAATTAGATCCTACGCTAAATATGTGCAAAATTAATTAATCTAATGTATATTTAAATATAACATAATTGTACTCTTTCATGAAACTGTTGCTAAAATTATTTTCATTTGTGTTGGTTTTGCATTTTTGACATGTATATACTTTAACAAAAATAGTATTATTAATAGTTAAGGAGGGATATCAGGTAGTTCCTCTAATATCATGCATTGTTTTCATTGTGAGCGTTTCATGAACAAACTAAAGCAAGTATTGAAAAATAAATTAAATACATGAATGAAAAGACCATACTGCAAGAGCAGCCAGATTATTTGGCATGTGGCAATGTGATTCTGCTTTACTCATTTGTTGAATAATGTTGTAAGGCATACGATCTACCAACAAATGCTTCTGTCTGGAGAGGAAGTTAGTAGGCGATACAGTTTACTTAACCCTAGTGAGACATGCACTAAGAAGTATTGCAATTTAGACATGATATATATGAAGGCTGGCAGGCCTATACATAAATAACATATTTAAAAGGAACACAGCTATTTAACAGCATATATGACCAGTAGTAAGCTAGAGAAATACCAGAGGAAAAAATTATCATGTGAAAAAAAATAAATGTTTTCATTCCGTCATTGTAGAACACACTATAGTTTGAGTTCTCATCAATGAAGACAAAGTAACAACTACTAGATATAGGAAAAAAGGAGAAACCAGCAATGTAAACATAAAAAGGTCTGTATGCTTTTTCCTAAAAAAAAAAAATCTGCATGCCATTACAGTGTTCCATTCAATAAAGTAACTCTTTCAACATTTGTCTCAGCACTGAAGGACAAAGTCACAAAAGGCAGCAACAGCAAACTGACACTGCTGACTTATAAAGTTGTAGGAATAAGAAGATGTATTAATCTGCAGATTTAAAAAATATGAAGAATGCAAGTAAAATGTCTGTCATTATTTAATGACGTTTACCCTTCCACTGTGTCACAGAAATTATGCTTTTTTATGGAGACATAATCTTTGAGGCAAAATCAAAGACATTCCTGAGAATCAGGGACAGTTTAGAGGTATGCCATAAGTTACTTGTAAAGTAACAATAGGAGATAAAAGTTCCACTAGAGTAGCTAAAATAAAAGAGAACTATATTCCACAATTGCAATATGCGATTGTGGGAATGAATAAACTAAATATTTTATAAGTTTGCACTGAGACAGATAGCTGGTGTCAAAGCCATGGCCTGAAGCTCAATGCCAAAAAGTGTATTGTCATCCCCTTTGGTAAAAACTCTGTACCCATGAACTACCACATAGCTGGTAGTCTACTTAATGCCGAAAATGTGATAAGAGACCTTGGGACACAGGTGGACAGTAGTCTCTCCTTTGATAATCACATCACCACAGTGGTCAGGAAATCCTTCTACGTAGCTCATCTCATCACAAAAGGATTCTCATCCAGAAAAAAAGAGGTCATTGTTCCCCTCTACTCATCACTCATTAGACCCATTATAGAGTACAACGCCCCTTTTGGTATGTACCTCACAAGAGAACTACAACAACTGGAAAGACCACAGAAATACCTCACAAAGAGGATTACTGGCCTCAAACAGATGCCCTATGCAGACTGTCTCAAAAAACTACAGCTTTACTCCATCGCATATTGCCTACTCAGGGGCGATCTCTGCCTAACATGCAAAGCTATGTCAAACCCAGAGCTGTTGGACATGCTCCACTTAAAGAAATCCCAACCCCTCCAAGCTACACGCTCTAGGGACCTTAACCTTGTCACCACAATAAACAGAACATGCTGGAGGGATAGATTCCTGTCCCAGAGACTTCCCATACTCTGGAACAGACTACCTATCTATGTCAAACAGAGCTGTTCATTAGCACTCTTCAAGAAAAATCTTGATGATTGGATGGGAAATGGGAAATTCACCCCAGGGATCACTTCTGTGGCTCTGCTCGACAGGGGCACAGGAAAATAATTTTCTTGGGTGGCGAAAGCCAGGGTACATTTTTTGGCTAGGCTTGTAGGGGCCCTAGGGCCGATAGCCTAGTACCTACCTATGAGCCTATGAACATTTAACCTAGAGAATAAAGCCCTTGGAGTTAAATCTCACTGTCATGCTTAAGTAGGGCTTTACCCCTCCTCATTATCTTATATCAATTAAATAATATGTCATTTTGATCCTAATATATATCATAGCCAAAAATGCATTGATTTTGGAAGAGGACAAATTTTATTTTTATTTTTATTTATTTTACATTTGTTGACCGGGCTAGTCTAGCTGGATATATTTCCATTTTCAGTAGAGGCCCGGGGAGAAAAGCTCCACACAAAACATAACAATGAGACATGTTAATAATAAAGAAATAAAAATAAAAATAAAAATATAAAATTAGTAATAAAATCAACAAAAGTTAATGCACACAAACTACAGTAGTCATGAATAGTACTAGGTCAGTTTCAAAGCATCTTAATAAATGGATAAAGGCTATGCCCAAAAGTATTTACAATATAGCAAAAAAGTTAGAGTACAAGAGACTAGAGAAGTAGAAGGAGTAATACAAGAAAGAAAAGAGGGAGAGACAGTAGTCAAGAAGTGAGAAAAGAAAAGAAAAGAAGACAAAAGAGAGGAGATGGGAGAGATGAGAAGTAGGTCAGAGCATAGAAGGACAGAAAAGGGGAAAAGAAAAAACAATGTATTTGCTAACTATTAAACACAGAGTAGGGTTAAAGGTAGGGAGAAGGGTAGTGAGGGAAGTTACTCTGGTGTACTACATGAACAAAGCCAGTGATTTTGGAAGTACAGTTTGATTTTTTGTTTGAAGAGAGGAAAGGATGTAATCAGAGTTATATCCCTAGGTAGCAAATTCCATACTCTACCTACAGTATTAGTGAATAAAGAGTTGCCAGCTAAGTTGTGGGCCTTTATGGATTTGGTCATGAGTTTACAAGAGGATCGAAGGGAGGTAAGATTGTTATAAGGGAGTAAAAGTTGAGAAAGTATAGGGGTGTTATCAGGTTGGTACAGTATTTTGTGGGCAATAGTAAGTTGTGAGGTTATAAGATAGTTTTGTAGTTCTAGCCAGCCTAAAAGTTTCAAATTTATGCAGTGATGGGTTCTGAAAGGGTTACCAGTGGCAAAGCAGGCAATGTTATTATAGCAAGTTGCTAGTTTGTTTAGGTTAGCTTTCTTGAGGTTGGTGAAGATAGGAGAGGCATAAAAGAGAGTAGATATAAGATGGGAGTGGGCAATAGTAGCTCTAGTAGATGGGGTGAGAAATGGTTTAATACGGTATAAGGATCCTATTTTTCTGTTAACTGATTTGATGGTGTTATTGATGTGTTGATCAAAAATGAGATTGCTATCTATGGTTATTCCTAGCAGTTTAGTTGTTGAGAAAGGAGAGATGACAGTGGCGTTGTTTGACAAGATGGTGAAGTTTAATGGGGAGGTACGAGTGGTGGGGGTGAAGAGGAGAAGTTTAGTTTTTTTAGCATTAAGAAGGAGGTACCGTCTAGTAAACCATGTTTCTACTGTGTTGAAGATATTTTGAGTTAGTGAGATTAGATCTGAAGAGGAGGATGCTGAACAAATAATAGTGGAGTCGTCAGCGTATTGAATGCAGGTAGCTTGAGGGATTATAGAGTGAAGATCATTAATATAAAGGGAGAAGAGAAGTGGACCAAGAATAGAGCCCTGAGGGACTCCAATAGAAATGGGCAATAAGGAGGAGATGTGGTTGCCCCAAAGAACGGCTTGTTGTCTGTTACTGAGATATGAACTAAACCATTTGATGGCAAGGTTGTCAAATGAGAGGGATTCGAGGATGTTAATTAAAGAAGAGTGGTTAACCATGTCGAAAGCTTTAGAGAGGTCAATGAATAGAGCAGAAGAGAAAAGATTATTGTTGCGATTGCTGTTGATGGTATCTACGAAGGAAAGGAGGGCAGTGGTGGTGCTATGATGCGGTCTAAAGCCATGTTGACAGTTGGCTATAATGTTGTGTAAAGAGAGATACTGTACAAGTTGCTGATGAATACATTTCTCAATAATCTTTGCTAAAGGTGAGAGAAGAGCAATTGGTCTAAAGTTGGAGTAGTCAATAGCGTTACCGCCTTTGTGTAGTGGGATAATATGAGAGACTTTCCAGATATCAGGGATGGTTCCCTCTTGGATAGTCCTATTTATGAGTATAGTTATTGGGTATGCAATTTCTTTGGCTGCCTTTTGAAGAAAAAGGGAAGGGAGCTTGTCAGCAGAGGGGGTACAAGGTTTCAGTTTGAAAATAAGTCTGTAGATGAAAGAGGTAGAGATGGGTTGTAGAGAGAAGTTGTAAGAAGAGTCTACTAGATTATTTGGAGGATAGAAGTTATTAGTGCTCAGTTGTCTAGCTAGAGATTGAATAGTTTCAGTAAAGAAGGAGTTGAAAGCATTTGCCGTTTGGTGAGGGGTGTCTGGGTCAGCATTTAGTGGGGAGGGAGTTTTGGCTGTTCCTGGTGAAAGGAGTGTATTGATCAAAGACCAGAATTGTTTGGGTTTATTGAAATGGGTTTCTTGAAGTTCACAGTAGAACTTTCTTTTGTCAGTGATTATAGCTTTTTTGGTAAGATTTCTAAGTTGGCGAAAGTGAAGAAAATCAGAGCTGATTGTATGGCATCTCCATTTGGCCAAACTTTATTTTTAGAGAGGATTAGTTTTTTAGTTTCATTCGAAAGCCATGGGGCTGTATTAGACTTCATTCTAATGGTACGCTCAGGAGCATGTTTGTCCAAAATGGAAAGGAAAGTAGAATTAAAGAATAATACTGCTTCGTTAAGTGGAAGTGATTTTAAGGGGTTCCAGTTACATGCTCTGAGTTCGTTTTGAAATAGGTCAATTTTAAAGTGTTTGGTAGAGCGTATTTTTCTTATATTAGGGAGGTGTAGAAATCATAGACAAAGAAACTAAACAATAAAGGAGCTGGTCAGTAATGTGACTTATCAGTGATGCAAAGCTAACTTTTGTTATTTTGGAGCCCTGGCAGATTTCTGACTACACATGATTCCCAGCAGCCCCCTCTCCCTCTACTACACACAGGTCAGTCTTTCTTTTCAGACCACAGCTGCCTCTAGAAAAGGGGCACACACAGAAGACTTGAGACCTCATATTCTGTGGGTAAGGCAGGGAAGTCAGGGTACTGCTGCCAGCTGCTGGGAGTTTGGTACATTAGACCTACAATATACCTGTTGATAACCAGCAAATGCTCTGCAATTCCTACAAAATCCAGGATGGTGCACATTTGACAAACCTGCAGTTGCAGCAGCAGCAGTAGCAGTAACAGCAGCAGTGCTACTAATAGTATCAGTAGTATCAGTAGTATTAGTAGTCATAGCAGTAAAAGCAGTTGCAGTACTTATAATACTAGTATAGCACAAGTAGCAGTAGTAGGAGCAACAGTAGCAGTAACAGTGGCAATAGCAGTAGGAGTAACAGTAGTAATGGCAGTAACAGTCTTAGTAGCAGTAGTAATGGTTGTAGTAGCAGCAGTAGAAATAGTAACAGTAGTAATGGTAGTAGTAGCAGCCGTAGTAATAGTAGCGGTAGTAATGGTAGTAGTAGCAGTAGTAGTAATAGTAGCAGTAGTAATGGTAGTAGTAGCAGCAGTAGTAATAGTAGCAGTAGTAATGGTAGTATTAGCAGCAGTAGTAATAGTAGCAGTAATAATGGTAGTAGCAGCAGTTGTAGTAGTAGTAGTAATCATTGTAATAGCAGTAATAGCAGCAGCAGCAGAAGGAGCTGTAGTGGTAGTAACAGTAGCCATATTTACACATCGTTATATTCCATACTGGATTGCTATTGAACCTTTCTTCATTTTTTTTAAGTTGCACACTCTAAGCTTGGCTGCTTCCTGAAGATTTTAAAAGACTTTTCCAGACAGATTTAATTTTCATATGTATTTTGACTAATACTGTGTAGTAACTAGTCTTTGGTTCTGCCAGGCAAGTATAGTATATTAATTGTTCACTCAACTGATATTCTAAAACAGAAAATAAGTATTACCTTGAGCAGACCTAGCAAGTGCTGACAAGCTAATCAAATAAGCAGCAATTCATTGTATACAGCGAGACCCGAAGTACTTTCAAAATCGTCAGTGATATTGAACAAGGCCAGACTCAATCTCATATAGTTCCTCATTGATAAATATAGCATTTTATGACATAGTTTTGCCCATTTTAATGAGCAAGGTCTTGCCTTACATCACATTGTTGGCACTGTCTCAGCCATTTCTCATGACAACGATCCTCAGTCAGATTTCATCCACAACAAAATGCATTGTGTACTGAAATATTCTGCTTCAGGTGATTCTAATCATATCACTGCTGCCAAGAAAGTGATTTTATTTAACATTAGTATTTATATATTTTACAGTAAATTATTGGATACCTTCTGGTCTGAAAATAAAGAAATGTTATTTTGAAGCTTCACAAAGAAAATAGTTTAACTGCTTTTTAAACCCAGCATATCTGAAGATATAGGCAGTGACAGATGAATCTCTGTCTTTAATTTTATTTCATCTTATTACACTGTTCTTCACTGGTTAAGCGTGCAATTACTTTATAAGAGCTGTTGCAGTTCAAACAAAAAGTGATGACAAAAAGCTAGTTTCTCCCTAAATATTTAAAGTCTTTTGAACACAGCAATTGTTACTTGACTTGGCAATATTAATATTTCATATGAATCTATAATCATCCTTCAATAATTCACTATTTTTAGATGCTGCCACTCTCACATCGCATTACACCCACATTTTTTACAGTTTTATTCTGTGAGCTATGTATTTTAACAATATTCAATTATTTTTCATGGCTACAATTGTGTAAATGGGGCATTTTTTTTGCATTTAGATAACAGGGAGTAAAAGTTTAAGAAAATCTTCATATTTAAAAACTAATTAGGAAATGTGTTCATGCAAGAAACCCACCGATAATTTATTATTGTACATTAGTTGCTGGCATCTCAGTCATTAATAGAACAGATTTGCACATATTGAAATAACAGAAAACAGCACTGCTCAGGAGACAAGTCTTTCGTTTATTACCAGTCCTGGTATTAAACGAAAGACTTGTCTCCTGAGCAGTGCCGTTTTCTGTTATTTCATTAGTTTTTCTGTGGTTTTGAGATTTTGAGATTTACACATATTGTTTGCTTAATGCTTAAAATGTTATGATCATTGGATAAGTAAATAGCTGTGCAACTTAAAACTGATTGTCTGCACTGTACCATATTTAGACAAGAATACCACATATCGAGAGGCAATTGTAGAAGTAATGTATTTCGAGAAGATAACAAGAAGAACTGAACATTAGGAAGGACTGTGCAAATACGTATTATCAGCCTCGTTTACTTTCCTGTTGGGCGTCAGTACAGCTAGAGAAGTAAATGTCTATCAAACAATTCAGCATGTACTATACAACCGCAGAAGCTAAGATTGCTATATTCTTAGCAGTTGTAGGATAGAGAGGACCTTTATTAAATGAAGACAGTAAAATAAAGCAGTCATGCATAATGATTCTAGTCTACTGACTTCATTGGGATGTGCAGAATGTTCTGAAATTCATTTGGCTGGATTAAAAAAAAATCAGCTGAATATAGAACTTTGTTGAATTACAAAAGGCCATTATGTATAAACTTAAAGATTCAGAGCAGTGAGGTTTCAGTGACCTGCCTGGAACATTAGGCTTCGTCTTGCTGCAAAACAAGATGCATGATCCATTCATATGCACAATGCATATATTTCTTAATATTATATTGAGTGGATATTTCCATATAGATTCTCTATCAACTATATGGAATATTTCAGCAAAGGCATTGAGAAAATGACTGCTTCATATTTGTTGCCGGACAAGGATAAATGCTGTACTAATTGAATTTCGTTGATAATTAATGCCTGCTTGATCTGAGATTATTTGTGAAACACATAACCTTACGAAATGTTAAGTAGGAATGGACAAAACAGTACAGTACTACATAAAGTAAAAACAAAACTCCAACGAGCTTAGCTGGGAAGCCTTCACAGACAAAAGAAAAAAATAGCAAATAGCAAAAAATGAATGAAATCCCAGTGGCAAGGCTGAAGTCCTTTAATAAAACCACATAGTAACAGGTATAAAACAGGTGAGCGCTTTCGCACAAAGTGCTTCTTCAGACAAACATTTCAGATAACCACAAAGGTAGAGAAAAAACAATGAACCCAAGAGCCAGCAGGTGTTTTTTTGCTTTTAATTGATTCTCATTAAAGTTTTGATTGATTAATTGGGGAGGGTATATAAAAGGCTGGGTGTTGTGTGCACATTCTTCTGATGAAGTCTCTTTAGTGGAAAGGAAAGCGCTCAGCTCGAATAAAGTGGTTGTCTCATTTGGATTTGTTTTTCTTCCTGCTGGCTTTTGGATTCAAACATTTCAGATAACACAATCACATTATATAAAATTTAAAACTGACAATTAGTCTATTAAATAAAAACAATAATTACATAGGCAAATCCCTGGACTTCAGCACAGGTTTTAAAGAAACCTTACCATTTAGTCCAGATTTCTTGTTAGCCAAAAATTTTAAAATCCAATGTAACTCTCTCTCCTTGGTAAAATTCCTGAGGTCTTCCCCCTGTGAGTCCTCTGATATAACTTCTACTGCTTTGAAACCAAAACTATGTGTAAAGCCAGACTCTGATGCATGTTTTGCCAAGGCATTAGTGGAATCACCTTTCCTAATTGCATAAATGTGTTCCCTAATCCTTTCATAGAACATCCTATTGGTCTTACCCAGATAAAAACTAATACATTCTGCTACTGGTAAAAGCACTGTACACCAAATAACAAAGTGCTTTGTACTTATTTTGAGTTAACTTGGTAAGTTCAATGGCACAGGTGTCTGTTTTCAGAAAGCAGTGTCTAGTTGCTTGAATTGCTCACATAATTTGTAAATGCAAACTGAGGGCATAAACCCCAGGTATACAGAATAAAGCTGGTTAGTGACCTTCAAAGTCAAATTACCAGACCTTTAGAAGAGAAAGCTAAATAACAAATATCAAAATAGAAGCATAGGCAATTATGCTGGTGTTCATCTGGCTGAATATCACTTTTTTTGTTAATTTTATTGAAATGACTAAGAGACATGGGTGGATGGTGTAATTTCACCTTACCTTCAAGCTAAAGCAAGCCTGGACTTTGTTATAATATGTTATGGGTGCTGATCCTATGATCATTGAAATATTTACCAGGTTTCTGACTTACTGGACAATATGGAATTTGTTTGGCTCTACCCAAGTATCAAGATGTTCATTAAACAATTTTAGCTATTTGGTTTGTCTACCATAAACATGGAGTTTATGCCATATGATTGGGAGTATTAGAGAAAGAAAATATATCCTTTCCTTGCTCTTAAATGGATATGAAGTCTAAATGTAAGGATGAAAGTGCTTAATATTTTACGTTGATTAAAGTATTGGTATTTTATTCTTGTGCAGGACAAGGTGAACTTTACATGTAGTTGTCCTTTAAAGTCACAGCCAAATGGTAAGTGGATATATAATGGCAATTTATCAGAAATACTCTATTCCTTGTTTTTCATTTCCTTTCTAGATGACCCAGGGGTTGTTGCCCTTCTAACCTGCCAATATACCAAACAGTTACTCCCATAATAAATGTCCAAGTTATTCTTAAAAGTATCTGAACCAGTGCTTGCTTTAATGTAATTTGGTAGTCTATTCTATGTGTCAGTTACTCTCTCTGAGAAGTAATTAGTACACCCCTCATCCCTATATAATCTTCTACATAGGTTATCCAGTGATTCTCTGCTATGTTTTGATAACCCCTAATATTCCCAGAGGTAGCTGATTTTAAATGCCGTATATACCTGAATAAGGTCTCCACTTAAATGTCTGTATGAGACACTGTACAAGTGCTGATATTTTCACAATAACTTACATTTTTATCCCCATGGATGTCATTGGTATATTTCAACTGTCCTGTTTCTATATTTTTTATTTATTTACTCATGCTTGTTTTCTTAGAAGGTTTCCATACTGTTATTCCATACTCAAGTTTAGGTCTAATGTAATTAACAAACAATTATTTAATTATTTCTGATTTCCTAGACTTTATAAAATTTTTGTACAACATATAGTTCTACAACTATCATTAAACAATTGGGTGATATGGTTAGAAAAACGCATAGCTGGATCTACCCATATACCCAGGTCCTTAAATGAAGCAACAGTTTTAGTCACTGTGTGCTGTATTAAAGATTCCCAAATCTCATATACTTAGGTTTTGATACATTAATCAGCATATTTTCCTCCTGTGCCCAAATGGTCAATTTAGTCAAGTTCATTTGCAGACATGACCTATGTGTAACATTTGTAATTGGTTTACCTGTTTTCGAGTCACCTGCATACAGACTGTAGAACACCTCAGATGAAAAAGATAGAGCTGAACGATATGAGGACAGAACCCCATGGGGCACCCTGTCTGTAACCTATAATTTCACCTGTTTAGCTGTTATATGATACTTCCCATGTCCTATTTGTAAGCCATGCAGCTATCCATGTCATCCAAAGAACATCAGTACTTAGTTGTTCTAATTTATTAATCAGTGTTTTGTCTATGACCATACAAAATGCTGAAGTTGTTTATTTAAATTAGATCACAGCACAATGTTTTATTATATCATTATATAGTATCATTTTACAGGTGGTTATAGAACTATTTCCAACATATGCTTCAAGTCACAGCCTTTCCAGTTCTCACAATAATTTATCCAAAATAACCTTTTCCATTATTTTTCCTCAACATGAAGGTAACCTTATGGTTCTCTATGACTCTGGGTTTCTCTTACTTCCCTTTCCCTGAAAGATAGGTTTAACATGACTTAGTGAATAACAGATATAATGGTACTGTAAATTCATGCCAAAGTGTTCTTAGGTCATTATTACTAATTCTGTCTCCTCCCTGTGCTTTGTTTGGGTCCAGTTTGTGTAGTTCTTTTTATATATAATCTGATTTCAGCATCTGGTGTTTCCTGGATGTTACCAGGACAATTGATCACCCCCCCCCCTTTGTGGAGTCAAACTGCTTTGTGTTTGATTTTGTAACTGTATCTATACTCTGGTGTGTCTGAGAATATTTTTTAGAATCTACACACAGATTATCAGTTTGTATGTCTTTACTCCTACCACATCTTATCTAGCTAGAAAATGTTTCCCTATTATGCTCAATGTCTTTATATAAGTTCTATTCATTTTTTTCTTGATTTCATATCACACTATCCTGGGAATTCAATAAATTCCATGTAGGCTTCAGGTTTACATGTTTGTGCAGTGGGCAGAAGCACTAATTGCATATTCATGCTGACCATTGACCTTCCACAAATACAAGCATGGTTTCATGGCCAGCAACAATGCTGCTGCTACAAAACCATGCAGAGCAGCAAGACCACAGAAACTTGAAGCATTCAAGTGCACCTATGAACAAACCTGCCCAGTAAGACTTTGTGAACAGCCACAGTGCCAAAACAGCAGTAATAACACAATTAAATGTACACAGCTGCAATTATTTGCAAAATGAAATAATGGAGGGAACATTAACGGTAAACACAAGGGAAAGTGTGCTTATGAAAATGGGCACAGACATGAATGATAGGAATGAATAAAGAGGAGGGCATGGTAAATATGGCAATGTCTCCAAGCTAGGATAATTCAATGCATGTACACTTCAAAGACAAACCAGTAGCATAACATTAAGGACATATGTAGTCAGCACAGTATGCACTGCTGTTTACACCTTCTTTGCAAGTATTTTTTATCATCACACATGATAGTATATATGTGATGGTCACACAAGGTTACATGTCAATAAAAGTGAATGTTTTGATATAAACATCACTGACATTCACTGGAGAGGACATTTAGCAATGATGGTATTATACAATATGGGGTATGTGAAGATCTGCAAAATGACTTGCTTGAATATGACTGACATGTAACCATAGCTCTCAACCAATCAGGGACATAGCAACAGACTCTTGGACAAATATAGACATAGGCAGTGTCATGGACGCTTTTAAAATATTATGACCATTAATCTGTGGCATTGGCAGACTATGTGATTATAACTTATTATACATGTTCTGCAGGTGCAGACATGTACAGCTGTAATGATTGTCATTATTCTGTTAGGGTAGTTCACCACCCCTTCACCAAAAATGACCACTTTTTGGAGGGTTTAAGAGGGACAGAGTTAAAAGTGGAGTTGAAATACTGGCCAATCCTGGGCAGTTGAGAGGTTTGCATGACACATAGGCAACAATCTCCATCTGCAAGAATTAAACCCATGCCATCAATGTTGTCACTGAGCTATATATTTACTGGGTGCAGCACAAAGAATAGCTCTTTATCACCTACCAGATCTGTGGGTACTCACTGTGCCAAATGTGATACACTGGACTAAAGCATCCCTGGCTGACATAGGTATTGGCCATACGGAGAACAACACATGCTAACACCACACCATTATGACTAGATTCCCTACACACAGCTAGGTATTGCATGCATCTGACACATATAATAGTAATAGATATTGTCTGAAGCATCTGTAATTGATGTGTGAATTAAGACGTGATCCATTATAATGAATGGTACAGCAGTATGGGAGACTGATGGCAATGCATCAACTATGCCAATGTGCACAGAAATTACAGCACTGCAAAATCTAGTGTCAATGAGCAAGGAAACTGTGACCATGATATTGTACACATATAAATAATACATGGAGCATCCAGGATAAGTACACATCAACATTCAGTACATGTGCCACATGAGCACTGTCCCCCTGACGTTACCAGTGAAAATGTTATAGTGTCATGAAATCCTAACATGCAACCAACTGTGTTCATGCAAACTATCAAATGATAATACTGATATGATGTACTACTATGTCCATGATGTAGCACAGCCACAGTATAGCTGTACCTATGCTACAATAGGACTTCAGGCTGTACATCACCTCCAAATAAAACATTGGGTATGAATCACATGTAACACAGTAGAACTGTTAACACATTTATATAACTCTACCTATTTCTCATCATTACATCAGTTGTACATCATATGCCTATATGTTTATCAGTGGAAATGTGTAGGCGAGGGCCCTGACACCACATATGGACACATTACAAATGAGATGGATGTGGTTCATGCAGAACAATTAATGACACAAATTACATGCCATGTCTGTTTATATGTGACATGTGTACCACCTCATGACAGAATTAGCAATCCCACATCCAGTGGTCTGGAGATGGCTTGCAGAGGGTAATGGAGGGGCTCTGCTTCATGATGTGTATATGCATCTTTGAAATTATGACATCCTCAATGTTCTGTGAAAGAATGTTATATGGACAGAAGGAAACAATGGATGTTGAATTCATAGGGCTATATATAAGGTTCTCCTGAATGGGAGTCAAAATATCATATGGTGACTGTAACATACCACCAATAACACACACAGCCGTTGACTGAGGTCAGATTAAAACACCGCAACACAAGCTGGATTCCATGCAATGTAAGACTAGTGCCACTACAGATGTCGGACATTAACACTGTCAGAGTGCACTTTATAGAGGATGACATCATCAGTGTATGCTGAGAAGATGATCTTGGGAGGAGTATGTGCCATAGATGTGGATTCACATCCCAGTGTAGAATTGTCTCTAGACTAATCACACACTCATTTCACTGCTATGAGATTAAAACCCCTACCTGTCTATTTACAAAAGCTGCAGAATACAGTACTTAATGCTAGAACCACTATAGAAGTCTATCTTAAGTAGCATCAGAGTGCACTTCATAGATGATGACATCAGCAATATATGCTGAGAAGAAGATGTTGCGAGAAGAGTGTGACACAGATGTGGACTCACATTCACGTCCCAGTTTAAATTGTCTCCAGACTAATAGTTGAATGAACACACACTCAAGCCGACTGCAGTTGAGCTTACCACCTCTACCTATTTAGTTACATAAGCTGCAGAACACAGTACTTAATGATAGTGCCACCACACAAGTCCATCTTTAATAGTGTCAGAGTACAAAGTGCACTTTATAGAGGATGACATCATCAGTGTATACTAAGAAGAGGATGTTGGGAGGGCTGTATGAAATTGTTGTGGAGTACAACACTGTAAAGTTATCTTTTGAATACTGCTTAAGTGAGGGCAGCAGGACCTGGACTCATGCTCTTCTGACTATACACACACACATACACACACACACACACACACACACACACACACACACACACACACACACACACACACACACACACACACACACACACACACACACACACACACACACACACACACACACACACACACACACACTGACTGAGATTAGAGCCCTTACCTTTCTAATTACACAAGGTGGAGAATGGAGTGCTTAACACTCATGTCACTGGAGAAATCTGATTTTAACATTCTCACAGTGCACTTTCTAGATGATGTCATCATCAGTGTATATTGAGAAGAGGATGTTGGGAGGGCTGCATAAAATGGCTGTGGAATCATGTAGCAGTGTAAACGTATCTACTAAATGATACTTGCATGAGGGTAGTAGGACCTGGACTTGTGCTCTTCTAAGTATACACACAAGATGACTATTGTGAGATTAGAACCCCTACCCATCTAATTACATGAGCTACAGAACACTCTTCTTAATGCTCTACTGCAGAAGTTTGATCTTGACAGTGTCACAGTGCACTTCATGAGGATGACATTATCAGTGTATTCTGGGAAGATGATGTTGGGAGGGCTTTATGAAATTTCTGTGGAGTCATGCAGCAGTGTGAAAGCATCTTCTAAATGCTGCCTGAGTGAGGGTGGCAGTACATGGACTCATGCTCTTCTGACTATACACATATACAAGTTAAATGCTGTGAGATTAGAGCCCCTACTTATCTAATTAGGCAAGTGACAGTACACAGTACTTAATGCTCACACCATGACAGAAGTCTGATTTTAGCACTGTTATTATGCACTTTATCGACGATGGCATTGTCATAGAGTCACATGTAACATATACTGTTATGGAACTTATTTGCAGAGCCAGGACTTGTGATATGATTTTGTGAGCACAATTTACAAAAGTACATACATTTGCGTCCTGGTAAAATAGGTGAAAAAAGCTGTCATAAATTCATATTACAGAAGTGAGACAAACATATAGCTGTTTCACAGGAGGCTGTGTAGATGACACAGACACACACACACACACACACACACACACACACACACACACACACACACACACACACACACATACACTCACACACACACACACACACACACACACACACACACACACACACACACACACACACACACACACACACACACACACACACACACATACTTTGGAAACAACAGTAGTGCAATTTTTATGAGCCTTCATATTCAGATGAAGGTATGTCCACATTAACTCAATATCAATGAGCTATGATCATGAAAGATCAGTGTCTAGTGTGACTATAAACCCATACCAAATGTAACAATTCAGTTATTCTCTGTAATTGTGGAATCTGTTTCACAATGGCCAAAGTCCTAGTATATCATTTGGAAGTGCATTGCTGCAGGGCACATGTGAATATCAGAAAGTATATGCCCAGTCAAGCACACATCGCTGACGTTTTTTGTGTTTATAAATGCATTTCCATCTATTGGAGAATTACAGCCTGGTAACCAGAGTTAGACATGCTATACACCACTTCACAAAGTGCATCGCTGAGAAACTGATTTGCGGGGATGATGGCAAAGTATTAGAGCATGTGTGATTCTTATTTCAAGAATTCAACTTGGACTTGTAAAGTAGCAGTGTCTACTGTTGCTTATTGCCAAACTATGTGCAAACAGGGTCATACACTAACTGACCTGATTGGGGTTAACTACAAAATACATCTGTTTGTTGTAAATGTTTCTTGTGTCAGGCTTGCAAGATATGTTATGGGAGAAATTAATGACAGCTACTGTGATGTGTGCATGTTTATCTTTGAAATGTTGGGGCCAAAGTTTTATTGCATATATAATTGTTGCCCTTGCCTTCCCTGTTTGCACAGTGTTAAGCACAAAGCAAACATGGTTCTCTGCTTAAGGAAATCAGTGAAGAATTTAATGTAGTATGCCTTCCTCCATGCAAACATGCTCAGCAGTGATGTGCAGTCATCAGCACTCTGGACAATACCAAGTGTGGAAAATAAGGCTGCTACCTAGCTTTCTCTGTGGCACAGGGCATAATAGCAGTGAGCTTCTGATCAGAATACAGGTAAGTCCGGTTTCAAATTCAGTTAATTTTCTTAATTTTTTTTTTTTTTTTTACAAATGGTGTCAGGTTGTCAATAACTAAGTAAATGTGAACCGGAATGCAAATCTGTCAATGACTAGACTAAAGTATGTGTCTTCCCAAAATTGTGTCAATAATGCCTACTGCAATGCTCTTCCACAACTAGTAGCAACTTTGCAGGCCTCACTATGTAGGGCTGGATATAATGAAAAGTGTGTGCAGTGTGCTTCTTCACAGTAAAGACAGTTTCCATATCATATTAGATGAGCATTTCATCCATCATCCCCTGAACTTGACACAAAGGGAAAATACAACAGATTTAACACATTGCAGACTACAGGAGCACTGATTACCTATTGAATCAAGGTAACATATTTGTATTATCCATCAGCAGAGTCATGTCAGTATGCAGAAACCATGAGATGACCTGTATATCCATCATCCTAATAGATACACAGACATGTAAAGAGGGGTGGGAGTGAATGGGGTGAGTACAAAGAGAGACAGGCATACATTAAACATTCATGGACATGTTCTTGGTCTGTTCTTCTTATTAAGCTGCCATGTTCTGTAGCATGAAGTGACTAACATAGGGGTAAAGAAGGGTTAGGAGAGGGATAATAGGCTTATGACAAGAAGGACAAGGTTAGATAGATATCTCACATTTGTGGGGATGGATGTCACTTACTATTTTTTTTGGCCAGTATTCAATATATCTTCATGAGAACTCATAGCTGTGGAAATGTTAAGATGTGTATGAGTAAACATATCACATACATATAACATCACACTAGGAAATGAAGTGAGATATGTCTGGACTCGAACTCTTAATGTTATGGGCAAAATAAATCTTCATTTAAGTGATTTTTGTCAAACTCCCCATAGGAAGTTACATTTTACTGCATCCAGCAGTGTACTGAACTGTCAGAGTAGTGTCTGTACTCTGTCTTCACTCTATATTCCTATAGTGCAGCGTGTTTAAGCAACTTTGTGCAAAGATAACCAGACTAGTGTGGCCAATGGCAAAAACTCACCCTATTTTTCCATAGGACATTAACTGTCATTCACCACCACTCAGCATTGGTGCACAATACCAAACTCATTGTAAATGTACAGGCCAAAAAGTGAAGGCTTTTTATGGGTCATTTCTGGCCATGTGTGTTGTGTGTGATTCTTTTTTTTTACCAGATTAAATGTGGGAAAATGGGGTTGATAGGAAAGTAGTGAAATGGGGGGCAAGCAGAGGGAAGAACAAAGGGGAAGCAATTCAGAAATTGACAAGAGGGAATTGGAAATAGCCATAGATCTCCACTTCTTCAGCACAATAATGTGAACATGCAGAGAAGATTTGATGAATTTGGACTGTCACCACAACACAGATGGGTGACAACAATGCATTGATGTTATATAGCCAATTGAACCAAATCACGTGTGTTGAGAAGACACAGATGCAAAGTGGAGTGCTATGTATGGGACATTTTTTTTGTGTGTGGGGCAGGGGCCCTTTTTTTTGCATTTCAAAAAGATAGGAATGTTGGGTGGGGACATAGGAATGTGAGGGTCAGGTAGGTAGGTTAGGTGAGGAAGCATGCAGACAAACAGGACAAACAAGACAGATGCAGATATGGTGATGGATGCAAAAAGGTTGGGAGACACCATGATTGGGCATAGGTAGGGGACATTAGAGGTGCATACCCATCAAGCTAGGGAACAGTGAGAATCTAGTCCTCATTCTCAGAACTGTCATTACTGTCCCCTTCCTCAATTCCCTGTGAGACTGCTTGATGTGGGAGTCTCTTTTCTATTTTAATGAGCGACTTCTCCAGGTGGCTGATGTGGGCACCAAGGCCAGTCTCTATTACATCATGCATCATCCCTAGAAACTCCTGATGGGTGACACAATCACTGACTTCACCAATACTCCCAGAGGCTACCACCGCACCAGCAGCCAGGGCATTTACACCTGATGTGGATTGGCCAAGCAGTGCAAGGGTTGTGGAGGCAGTACTGCCAGGTTGTGTACCAGAGGTGCTGGATGGTGGTGCGGCAGTCAGTGGAGGGTTGGCAGGCTGATCCACAGTGGTTGGCCCACCTCCCTGTGCTGAAATGCATTTGATTTGTTGGCCAAAAGGTATGACATCAGAATGGTGTGATTCCAGGTAACTCAGAAAAAAAGAGATGTAAAGGGTGGGGTGAGACACAAAAGAAAATAGAATATTAGCACAATGAAATTTCACATTCTTGCTTTACTGCAATAAATATGCTTTTCTTATCATAGTAGCTATAGAGCTTTCACAATCACAAGAATGATTGTGAATTGTAACAAGTAATTCTTGGAATATGGACATATTCCATATATGATTTTAAAGATAATACAGATTAAATTAACAACATGGCATTAAAGCCAATATTGCTGCATTTCAAATGTTAACATTAAACTTGTTGAAGGTGAATCTATAGATTATTTCTGGGAATTGAACCCACATAATCTGAATACACTATTATACTTACCCAGTAAAATTGCCAAGAACTGCATAAGAAAGCATGCAGGTGTGTTGTTACAGTTAAGATATGCATGCTGAACTTAATACTGATCTATGGAATCACAATATATTTAATACAATCAGGGTCAGTTGTGCTGCATACATACCCCTTGCCTTTCTAAGTTACTCCAACCTATAAGCATGTGCCTCCCTGTTTGCCAAGAGTTCCTCTGCAGCTGTAAATAGAGAATGACAGAAGAAGAGATATGAAAGCGTTATGCATACCAGTTTTGGCTATCTACAGCATTCCATATTATTTCAGGTTGCTTTATCTGTATACTTACACAACTGTGGGATGTCAGCAGTTCAAAACTCATCCAGCCACTTGTTGAGTTGTGCCTGCTTGTACCTCTTAAGGTCACTGTAGTGGTGCCTACACTGCTCCCCCATGCATGATATGCCAGTCACACTAGAGACAGCCTTGTCTAGGCTGTTGCAAGCCTCAGTCGTGTACAGAGATTAGTCTCCCTGCAGCAACCTACAGCTGCAGTGCTTCACTAGGAATGCAACAAAGAGTTTTGACTTCTCCACACCCCACCTCTGTGCCCTAAATTTGGTATCATCCTTCTCATCTCCTGCCATGTCTGCAAAGGTCTTCCTACAACAATTGCAATGGTTTCCTGCCAATTTGGGATATCGCATTTTACCACCAATGGGCAAGCACATGCAACCATGCCAACCACATTTGCATGATGGTAAGCAAAGAGAAACATTGGCAAACAAAGAGGAAGGGAGTTTATGAAACAGCAATGATGATGTCACATTTGGCATTCATTTACATCTTGTGTACTGCTATACCTGACCACACCATGCAATGGTCAACACTGATATGTTAAATGACTTGGCTTTCAAGTTATGACTTTGGAGGATCAATGGGATGACTTGACAAATATTTTGTGAGGACTTACACAGTGTTAAAAGTAATTTGCACAATGTGGGATAAAAATAAAGCAGAATACATACATTTCCACAGAGGTGATTATTTCTCATTGCCACAGAAGTGCTTGTCAAGCGTGGTCATTACAGATGTACAGTTTAAAGAGTGACTGGTGCTATACTTCAGTTAAGCTTGTATGTGTGTAACATTGAAAGGTCCTAGCTTATACATTCTCAGGTGTGATACAAGACTAATGTCTGACAATATGCTGGAAATGTATAGACTTGCATGACTTTAGTAATAGAGTTTGGAGCTATGATACATACCTCACAATACATTATGTTTTACAGTTATACTTGGATTATGGGAGGGTGTAGATAACTGTCAGTAAACTATTGTGCCCATCAGAGATATGCAACTGGATTTTCATTACATAATCATCACTGTCATACTAAACCAGTTATACACATAATCCATATACCTGCAAAAGTTTGTGTATGCAAGCAGTAATGATACCTTTCTGTCAATCAACCTGCTATACATACCTGCATACCCATAATATTACCTTTATAATGAAAGTTTTGTGAAAAATTACAGTGGGACACCCTTACTAAAAAGGCAGTGTGTGCTGAATTTGAAAACGGGCTTACCCATACTCTGATCATAAACTCACTATACGTATACTTGGTGCCACAGAGAATGCTAGGCTATAGCTGGATTTTCCACACTCAGTACTGTCCAGAGTGCTGATGGCTATGCATCACCACTGAGCCTGTTTGCATGAAGGAAGGCAAACCAAATTAAATTTATCAGTTTTTCCTTAAGTAGTGAACCCTATTTAAGGATAGGAAGGCAATGCACAAAAGTAAAAGGTAATAGCAAACATATACTACTTGTGTAAATGCTCAATATGACCCTTCTGGAGTAAAAATAAGAACTAGGGGACTCCAACCCCACTTTATCCATGTTCTGTCTTTTTTTTAGCTCAGTGTATTTATACCTTGTGCCACAGAGACAGCTGGGTAACTTCTGCAGTCATTACCATCCAAGTTGCTGACTGCCTCGCAATGCCGCTAAGCTTGTTTGTGCATTGTAACATGACTTAAATTAAATTTTCACTTTTTAAGCAGCCAACCATGTTTGTGCTATGCCACATACCACACACATGGAAAAAAAAGAATTAAAAAAGGGAAACAAAGGTTAAACAATTAGACAGCTCTGGATTTGAACCATCAGACTATTGCATTACACAACACAGTTGTAGTGGGATATCCCTTTGCCACAGTCACAGCTTTTCACTGCCATTTATATTATGTGTGTCACTTGTCTCTCTGTAACATTTATGACAAGCAGGTGGGGTATTTCATTTGGATGCTTTAATACATAGAATAATGATTGCTGACATATGAGTGCTGGCCATTTGTTTTTTGTTTTTAATACATAGAAGCACATCAGGATGGATAGCAGCATCATAAAATATAGACAAACTGATTAACAGACAGACCTTACATACATACATGCTTGCATCTCAACAGCTTACTACAAATGGCAGTCAGACTTGCATGTACTCAGTATTTATGCACTTGTGCAAGCCCTTGGACAGCTTCTTAAAGTACATACACACACATTGATCTACATCCTCCCTCTTAAAAAGATTGCCCTTATTAAAACATATCATAGTTAGGCATGCATTATTATAGACATTAGAAACAAACACAATGTTCACGTCCAAGTTGCCGTGTATCTGTTTCATGGTCTGGAGATACAACCAGATCTTGTAACATGACAATATGAACTGAATTTAGCAACAGGGACATTCTTTGGTGAACAACTTGTATCTGGAACTTCTGGATTTGTCACAGGAATAGGAATATTCTCTTGAGCGTCCTCTGGAATTGGAAAACCAGACAACGCACTCGGAGATAGACTCTTTCTCACAGGCTATGTGCTGTGGTATAGGCTTGGACACCAGTCTCAATTTTTTCCGATTCCACCTAAACTCTGCTCCATGTGATTACATAATGTAAGATCTCAGCTCTGGGCAAACACTCTTCACGACTCCAATCCAATCATAACCTTTGGCTGTTTGCATCCTTACCACTTCTCCTTCTCATAATGGATTGAGCAGTTTGCTGGTTTTATCATAGCAGGACTTCTGGGTTAAATGCTTCTTCAACAGATTGGTTTTCACTGACCTATTGTTCTTGACACATAGAACCAACAATTGCCTATGGATATGGTTCTGGTTTGTCTTGACATAAGTCTCTGGGCAGGTGAACCAAGATATTTATCATGAGGAATATTCCTGAAATTCAAGAGTTTCAGTAACTGTTTTGCACTTTGAACTGTATGTTCCACCAAACCATTTGACTGCAGATATTAAGGGCTACTTGTGACATGATTAAAGTCCCATTCTTTGGTAAATCTTTTGAACTGTTGGCTTGTAAACTGCATGCCATTGTCAGAAATAACTTTGTGTGGACTACCATGGACTGCAAAATGATGCTTTATCTTAGTAATGACAGTACTGGATGCTAGGTTGTGAAGTAGGTCAATCTCGAATCAATTAGAGTAAGAGTCTGCTAATACCAAATAATGTTGATCATTCCACTCAAAAATGTCAGTGGATACTATTGACCTATTGACCTAGGTAGCTCAGGAATCTGGTTTAGCTAAAGTGTTTTTTCTGTTGATATGGCTTAGCACTATTACACACAGAACAAGATAAAAAGTGCTCTCTCAATGTCTTGTGACATAGAAGGCCAAAATACTAGTCCTCTCGCCCTTCTTTTGGTAGAGTCAGTTCCTAGGTGACCACAATGCAAGATAGTAATGTACTCTTGTTGTAAAGACTTTGGAACAATTACTTTTGGACCTTTCATAATGATACCATTGTCAGACAAAATCTCATCTCTGTATGGAAAATAAGGTTGCACTTCTTGAGGTAAACTGGATTGCTTTGATGGCCATCCTTGATTGATAAAGTGGTTGAGCCTTTGTAAAACTGGATCTCTGGCTGTGTGATCTCTCTGCTCATCAAGACATGTGGAAGAAAAATTTCTCACTTCCATGACTTCAAAAGCAAGGTTCTGGTTCTCATGCTGTTCAGTGGTGTTTCTGGGCAATCTGGATAATGTATCAGCAAAATAAAGAAGTTTGCCTTTCTTGTAGACAAGAGAAATTATATTTTTGCAATCTCAACATCATACATTGCAATCTGGCAGGAGCTGAATGCATAGGCTTTCTCAAGATAGTGACTAGAGATTGGTGGTCTGTTTCAATCTGGATAGGTCTACCATAAACATAATCATGAAACTTTGAACATACAAACACAATTGCCAAAAGCTCTTTCTCGATCTGAGGATACTGCATTTCATTTTGGGTAAGAGTTCTCAATACACAGGCAACAGGCTAACCCTCTTGTAGAATGACTGCACCTAGACCAAATTTTGAAGCATCACATAAAAGAGTAACTGGCTTGTTAACATCATAGTATCTGAGAGTTGGTGGACTAGCAATTCTCTGTTTCAAGACATCAAATGCTCTTTGGTGTTGCTCTAACCAAGACCAGGATACATCTTTATGTGTCAGCTCTCTGAGGAGTGCTAATAGTTGTCTCAAGTCTGGAAATGAACTTGCCTAGATAGTTGCCATGCCAAGAAAACATTGCAGGGCTTGAACATTGTCTGGAACTAGGATCTTGAGAATGTCTGGTTGTAGGACTGAACTAGTAAATAAATAAACAACATAAGTAACATCTTGCAGCCCGAATTTACATTTCTGTGGGTCAAGCTTAAGATTCAGTTGACATGCTCTTTCCAGAACTTTTCTGAGGCTTCTGTCATGCTCAGCTTCACCATGACCTCCTACTAGTATGTCATGTACTATAATAGCAAAAGGATACCTAGAAAAAAAATTGCTGCATTGCACGTTGAAAGACTTCACTTGCAGAATTTATCCCAACTGGCATTCGCAAAAATTTGTACCTTCACAAATGGAGTACTGAATGTAGTAAGCAATGCAAATTTCTTGTCAAGCTGAATTTGCCAAAATTAACTCTTTGCATCTAAGACGGAAAAAAATAGTGGCATTTGGCATCAGAGCTGCGACTTCTTTAACTGTGCACATTGGATGATGGAGTTGTTTTAGTGCTTTGGTCAAATCTTGTGGATCAATGCATATCCTCATGCCATCTGAGCTTTTCTCATGAGCTACCACCACAGAAGATACCCTTTCAGTTGGTTCTGCAACTGGACAAATTACATCTTGTTGCACCATTTTATCTAACTTGGCTTTGACTCTGTCTTGCATGGCTATTGGAACTTTTCATGCTGGCCTAATAACTGGACTGACATCTAGATCTAACGTCATGAAGTACACAGCTGAAAGCTTCCCTAGCTTGTTTTCAAAAGATCAGAATAGGTAGAAAAAAATGTACTGGGCGAAATTAGAGCAGTGGTCTTTCAAGCTAACTTGGTGGACTTCCTTATTAAATGAAAGCCATTCTATTTTCGAAGTGTCTCTGAGCCCTAATAATGACTGAATGTGCCTCTTGACTACATAAAATAACAAGTCGTAGCTTCTCCCAGCAGAGTAACATGAAAGCACTACTGAGCCTTCATTCTGAATATTTTTCACCACCATAAGCAACGAACTGCACATGCCTTGCCAAATCAAGCCTTTTGCCACGACACAGTCTAGCAAATGTTTCTGCTGATATGACATTACACTTGGAACCTGTGTCAACTTTGAGCTCTATGGGTTTTCCATTTATTTGAATAGTACAAATTACTTCATTCTTTGCCCTTAAATCTACTGCATTAACTGTTTCATAAAGGACTGACACACCATCAACATAAAGAGTAGGGTTGCAGCTCTCTAATTGATCAACTCATTTCTTTGAATGTTCCCTTTGACTAAAAATAATGTGGGGCTTTTGATTTACAAAACCTCTTGAAATAATTCAATTTATTGCATTTGTGGCATTGCTGACCAAAAGCTAAACACTTCTCCCTTTTAAATTCATGACTTCTACCACAATTATGATAGTTGGCAATGAAACTAGGTTGGAGCCCATGCTTTGAGCTTGCTGACTCACTCTTATGCTTCACTGAGACTGTGTGAACTCTGGAATGTACTGGAAAGTTCTGACATTTACTAGTGGGTGCTGCAGGGGCTACAGTTACTGCCATGTGTTTGGGCCTATTTCTTTTAAGCATGTGATGCATAGGTTCATAGGTTGGTACTAGGCTACCAGCCCTAGGGCCTATACAAGCCTAGCCATAACAATTCCCTGGCTATTTCTTCCCACATTACTTACTTCCCTGGAACCCTGTCTAGCAGGGCGACTGACATGATCCCCAGGGTGAATTTCCTTTCTCCCATCCAATTGTCAAGGTTCCCTTTGAAGAGGTCCAAAGAGGCACTCTGCTTGACATGTATGAGCAGTCTATTCCAGAGTCTGGGGAGTCTCTGGGTCAGGAACCTATCCCTCCAGCATGTTTTGTTTATTGTGATGACAAGGTTTATATCCCTGTTTATTGTGATGACAAGGTTTAGATCCCTGGAGCATATAGCTCTGAGGGATTGGAATTTCTTTAAGTGCATATTATCAACATGAGCTTTATCAGTGTGTCTTCTAGAGCTGTTCTCATTTGTAAGCATATGTGTGTGCTTTTCTGTGAGTTCATACATCTGACAAATCTCAATGGTCTTATTCAAAGTTAAATCACTGCCATGAAGCAAAATCTTTCTCACAGCATCATCTTTAATACCACATACAAGTCTGTCTTTTATCAACTCATCCCTTAAATCACCAAATCTGCATATGTTGGCCTTATTTCTCAAGTCAGTTATATATGCTGCAAAAGTTTCACCAGGCTTTTCATCCCTTGTAGAAAGTTTGTGCCTTTCCATTATAACATTTGTCTGGGGGTTACACATTTCTCTAAATTTACATTTTAAGCATGTGCGGTCCTCCCTTGACTCAGCTGGTACAACAATATGGTTTTCCCCCTCTCCTGCATAGATAGCAGTTGCATACAGAGATGGATGTTCCCTTTCCATAGCTTCTGACCCAGCTAAATTAAACAGAATAAATGTGATTGTATGGTCATCTTTACCAGAAAATGCAGCCTGTATGAAAATGTCATACTCTGCACTGGGTTTTTAAAATTCATTTGCCATGCCCACAAACTATGCACAAATGCACTGAAAATATGTCCCTTGTAATTATGTACGAACAAACTGTTCTGTGAGCTTATAGTAACATTCAAATGCACAACAAACTCTTCAAAATGCTGTACTTTGTGAAATATGCTCTGTAATGGCTGTATTTTGTGAAATAGCTTTACTGTAATACTACACAAGCATGCAAACACTTCATACACTTCTGATAACTCAGATATGTTTAATTAATACAAAAAAATCCATGTTTAGCAAAAATGCGGTCATTTCCTCTTATTTTATTAATTTTATGTAAACTGGACTTTATTTCAAACATTTTCTGTAGTAATTTGAATTTTTTTATCAATATCAGACATATCGGTTTATGTGAATATCGTTTAGAACATTCTGTATGCTTCCATTTCATATTTTGCAAATAAGAAACAGTTTTGAGCAAGTTTTAATATCTGAAATTTGTTTCTGACCAGTTTTCAATTTATGCATGCAGTAGGGAGGATTCGCTGCTGTATATTCCTCCAGTGCCAAACGGGGCCACTCGAATTCAAGTTGAAGAAACTGGAACTATTTCTGGCAACAAGTAATTTTGGTCATTCTTTTTCTAACATCCTGTACCTTTAGACATGCCACTTCTGATACCATGTTGCTCGTCCCTCTCTATAGATGACAAGCAGTTGGGGTATTTTGTTTAGATGCTTTAATAGATGGAACACATCAGGATGGATAGCAGCATCATAAAACATAAGCAAACTGATTAACGGACAGACTTTACATACATACATGCTTACATCTCAACAGCTCACTACAAAATGGCAGTCAAACTTACACATGCTCAGTATTTATATACTTGTGCAAGCCCTTGGATAGCTTCTTAAAGGTACATATACACATATTGATCTACAATGTGCATGCAAGCAATTCACATTTAATATTCAGAATTAAACAGTTCATGCAGTTGGGCATTCTCAGTTGATTATAAATGTGTTGATAACATTTAATGGAATGAGTTCACACAATATTTATGAATTGTTTGCAAAGCTGCAGCTCTGCCTTCTCTTTGTATACTGAATATAATTCCCTTATCTTTGCTTTACTATTACACTTGCAATATCTAGTGCATATTCTCTAATTTTTCTTTCAAGGTGTGCTATAAATTGGTCTACCATAAATCATGAAAGCTTACATTACAGAAGACCAGAATATGGAGACCATAACCACAAAACTAATACATATCAAAGGTGCATAATATGGAGTCCCAAAATATCGAAAAACACAATGCAAACATAAAATTCTCACCCTACACCACAAAACACAAACCACAAACCATCAAATACAAAATAAAGCACTGCTGACTTGTCTACATTTAAGTGGGGGGCTGCACCCCCCACACCCCCTGCAAATTTAATATACCAACTTCGAGATTGCACTACAATGGAGGAGAGTAATGTTTCCAGTCCCCATTGTACTGCGATCTCCATAACAGATGTCTGAACACTTTCTAAAACATGTACCTCTCCCTTCCCTAAACATGTACATTAGGGCCAACACAGATACATCCACTCTGACTCACTTATCTCAGCACCGCAAAAAACACTCACACAATTTACTTACAAACACATGAATCCTACCCTCAACAATAAAATCTTTCTTAACCTTTATTTCACAACTTTTACAAAACAAGCTCACAAATTCCCTTCACATACATATAATGTCCACCACGTATATTAACTAAAATGCACCATTTTTTAAAGGGATACTGTACTACTCAAGCACAACACAATACCTCAAAAGACAGGCACAGCAGATCAGCAAGAGATGTTTATTTTCACTCCATGAGCAAACCTCACAGTACGGAAACAAAAACAATAATGCTGCTACAGTTCTCAGCACGTTTTTGTCAACATGCACTTCAGCAGAAAAGCTAAAAAGTGCTCAGTGTACTAAATTTATAAGTCAGATGTTATTTGAATCTACCAATGGTGTCTCCTAACTAATTAAAATGTTAATACATTCAATTAACATCCTTGTTAAAATTACAGATTTCTTAACAAAATCAAAGAAACAATATCACCATCTAGTGGTGAAACAAAAACTTTACAGGCAGGAATACATAGTAAAAATGCATATAAATATTGTATGCTCTAAAAAACATTTTAATTAATACATAAAAATATACCTGTGTGCAAAATGTTTGAAAAACATGTAAAAATATATGTATGAAAAATATTAAAATATGTATAAAAAATATATTACTATGTATTCCTGCCTGTAAAGTTTTTGTTTCACCACTAGATGGTGATATTGTTTCTTTGATTTTGTTAAGAAATCTGTAATTTTAACAACAAGGATGTTAATTGAATGTATTAACATTTTAATTAGTTAGGAGACACCATTGGTAGATTCAGATAACATCTGACTTATAAATTTAGCACACAGCACTTTTTAGCTTTTCCTGATGAAGTGCATGTCGACGAAAACACGCTGAGAACTGTAGCAGCGTTATTGTTTTTGTTTCTGTACTGTGAGGTTTGTTTGTGGAGTGAAAATGAACATCTCTTGCTGATCTGCTGTGCCTGTCTTTTGAGTTTACAAGTGTGAGTTTGGGGCACGTTGACAACTTATTTTTATTTACAACACAATACCTACCTTCACAGATTCAGTATTCTCTGACTTAAGATTCTGATGTTTCAGGATTTTCTGATGATGGCATTCCAGTCTCAGTATTCTGGTCTATGGTAATGTAAGCTTTCCTGATTTGAAAGTAGACCCTTCCAAGTACACAACAGTCAACAACATTAGGCAAGAAACGGTGCTAGTATGCCAAGGAAATATACATTTGGAGGTGTTTCATTTTGTTTAAAAACCTCACTGCCGTTAGTTCCACACTTTGTAAGAGTATCCTCGTTGGCACACCCACTTCAGTGAAGGGTGTCTGTGCATTACTGTGTTTGTTTCAGTCATAGTTATCATTCACAGTTGCAAACCATTAGCACCCAACAATGGTGTAAAGGCTACACTATGGTTACATTTGCTACACAAAGTCAAAAGTTTGGTATTCAGCAATTGTAATGAGTTCACATTTCATATACAGCTTCAGAGTGCTCAGAGGCCTGAATCTACACTGAGAGACAGCCATGTAGCTAGGGAGCTGGAAGAGGAGGAGATGGTTTTCAGTCATGCTTATTGCTCCAGTTGTGAGAATGTAGGGATAAGTGTACTTTTTGAAATGCTTTTTCTATAGTGGGTATTTCAGTTGAATGGGCCAGGTTATTTGGTAAACTGCATAAGTATATATTACAGATGTCAGTCATGTCAGATATTGATGGCATTGCTGGACAACTTACATTCTGCTTAGCTACATTTACAAGTACTAGTTAGGCAGGTATCTGTCATTCATTCGTGCTCTTACACATTTAATTTTCTATTACAGGTTCAACACTTACCTTGATAGTTTGGCAGTTACAACTGTTGTAATTTGAGGCTGACTCTGTCTAATGCTAACAATACACAGCCATTACATGGAAAAGTAAAGGTTGTAAACATTGCCTAGCATCAGAATTACTGTATGTACATGGATAGGATGGAAGGTGCACCCCTTAGTTGTTGAGCATGTGCGCTATCCATTGCCTCTTGGCTGGGGAGAGGGCATATTGTGCATGTCTACATCTGCCTACACTTACAGAAGCTGGGGAGCTCCCCCTCTGACTCTTCACCTACATGTGGATGTAGTGACCTTGCCAGTGGTGGTGGATTGTTTGCTCCTTCTTCTTCTTTTGGCTGCTCCCATTAGGGGTGGCCAAAGCAGATCAACTGTTTCCATATCTTCCTGTCCTTTGCATCTTGCTCTGTCACACCGACCACCTGCATGTCCTCTCTCACCACATCCATAAACTTTATCTTTGGCCTTCCTCTTTTCCTGTTACCTGGCAGCTTCATCCTTAGCATCTTTTCCCAATATACTCTGCATCCCTCTTCAGCACATGTCCAAACCAATGTAATCTTGCCTCTCTGGCTTTGTCTCCAAACCTTCCAACCTGGGCTGACCCTCTAATATACTTATTCCTAATTCTGTCCATCCTCGTCACACCCAGTGCACATCTTAACATCTTCAACTCTGCCACGTCAAGCTCTGACTCCTGCCTTTCTGTCAATGCCACTGTCTCCAACCCATGTAACATAGCTGGTCTCACTACCCTCTTGTAGACCTTCCCTTTCACTCTTACTGGTATTCGTCTGTCACAAATCACTCCTGACACTCTTCTCCACCCACTCCATCCTGTCTGTACTCTCTTCTTCACCTCTCTTCCACACTCACCATTACTCTGAACTGTTGATCCCAAGTACTTAAACTCATCCACCTTTGCTACCTCTACTCCCTGCATCCTCACCATTCCTCTATCCTCCCTCTCATTCACACACATATATTCTGTCTTAGTCCTGCTGACCTTCATTCCTCTTCTCTCTAGAGTATATCTCCACCTCTCCAGGGTCTCCTCCATCTGTTCCCTACTCTCACTATAGATCACAATGTCATCTGCAAACATCATAGTCCATGGGAACTCTTGTCTGATCTCGTCTTTCAACCTGTCCATCACCATTGCAAATAACAAAGGGCTCAGAGCTGATTCTTGATGTAATCCCACCACTACCTTAAACGCATGCATCACTCCCACTGCAGACCTCACCATTGTCACACTACCCTCGTACATATCCTGTACCACTCATACATATTTCTCTGACACTCCCGACTTCCTCATACAATACCACAACTCCTCTCTAGGCACCCTGTCATATGCTTTCTCTAAATCCACAAAGACACAATGCAACTCCTTCTGACCTTCTCTGTACTTCTTCATCAACACTCTCAGAGCAAACATCGCATCTGTAGTTCTCTTTCCTGGCATGAAACCATACCGCTGATCACTAATCATCACATCCCTTCTTAACCTAGCTTCCTCTACTCTTCCCCATAACTTCATGCTGTGACTGATCAGTTTAATCCCTCTGTAGTTACTACAGCTCTACATATCACCCTTATTGTTAAAAAAAGGTACTAAAACACTTTTTCTCCATTCCTCAGGCATCCTCTCACTTTCCAAGATTTCATTAAACAATCTAGTTAAAACCTCCACTGCATTTTCACCTAAACACCTCCATGCTTCCACAGGTATGCTCCTAGCCATTGGTATTTCTGATGCAGCTATTTTTGCATGATAATATTATGTAAGATAGCACAGACTATGATAATTTCAGCACAAGTACTGGGACCATAGTGCAGAGCTCTTGGCGATTTTTCTAGGCACTGAAACCATGACTTCAACAACCTAAACACAAGTTCTATGATATTTTTTGTTTCTGTGGCTCATTGTAGCATTTCTCTGTGAGTCTGTGCACATTTCTGATGGGCAGCATCAGCCATAGCTTGAGTGCATCCTCTGCATCCCCCAGTAAATGGTCTTGTGGGAAATCATCCCTGAAAAACGTCTGGTAGAGCTTTAAGGTGTGCCAGATATGAGGATCATGGTAACTGCCTTGGTTGCCAACACACATATTCAGGATGATTCCCCTAGCATTACACATGACCTGGCAGCTAATGGAGTGGAACCCCTTTCTGTTGGTGTAAACCCTGCCCTGTTCACTGGGTGGTGCTTTGATCTCAATGTGCATGCAGTTTATGGCACCCAAGACTTTAGGACAGTGTGCTATGGAGCAAAACTCCTGTATAGTTCAAGTTCTGTCCTCGGGGGTAGGGAGGGAATATATATATATATATATATATATATATATATATATATATACATACATATATATATATATATATATATATATATATATATATATATATATATATATATATATATATATAGTCACTGGTGTGCTGTACTATAGCATTCAGGAATTATTGTAGGATCCTGGATGCTGATGCCTATGACACTCACAGCGTGTCCCCTGTGGGTCACTGAAAGGTTTCTGTAGCTAATATTTTAAGTGCTACACATACCTTGGTCTCCACAAGTATTGATTCCCCTTGGTTTGTCCTTACTGTCAGGTGAGGACAACAGAGATTGCAGAGTTCCTGGAGTGTGTCTCTCTCCACCCTGTAGTGCTGCACCATTTCTACTTCATGCAGACCATGAAAGTTAAAAGGGGTCTAAATACCCTTCTCCTCCTTGCCTGAGGTTTATCAGCAGCAGAGCAGTAGCACAGACTTGAGTCTGTTGCACATACACATTCAGAAGAGCAGCTACAGCCCCTAACATTCTTTCCCTTCAGTGTAGTTTGCGTTGTTGATTTCTAATAGGTTTCTGAGTTCAAGGCAGAAGGCTACTCTAAGTGTACACAATTGCTTTATACATTGTTGAATAGCTCCACCCTCTTGAATTTGTTGATTAGCATACGATTCAGCTGTTTATGCAGTAATCAGCATGGCAAGATGTTTACCATGTTTGGGCGGCTGTACACATCAGGTAAAATGGGTCTATGTCAGAAGATCAAAAGTTTAAAAAACTGAAAATCAAAATATCAAAAACTCAAAATACTGAAAATATTTTTAATGCAGGGGCAAGCCCCCCTACACCCCCTCATGTAGGGGCCTGCACCCCCCACATCCCCTGCTAATTTTATATACCAACTCCAATATTACACAGCATTGGGAAAAGGGCACCTTCCATTTTCAATATTTTGAGTTTTAGATATTTAGATTTTTAGTCTTTTAAGCTTTTGATCTTCTGAAGGAGATCCTATAGAGCCACTTACCAAGTACAGATCAGTGTGTTGTGATGCACACACTGTTTTGGTGAGCCATCTAGGGTTTATTGAATCCTATCCTATGTTTATTTTGTCTGTCCAACTTGTTTATTTCAGTTTTCAAAGTTGTAGTTCAACTTCTTTTCCATTTCTTATATTTTGTCTCACCTTAATCAAGTATGTATTTTTATAGAAATATGTCCTCCCGACATTGTGTGCCTAAATCTTAATGCTAAGCATGTTTTTATTTTTTGCATTCAAACATACCACATGCCTTCTGCAGTTTTTCTAATGAATGCATCACTCCAATTACCCCCTGATTCAGTAAGCCCTTCATGGTGTACAAAAACAGTGCAGGAGCTCCAGGAGGCAACAGGCCCACCATGCAATCCAGGAATAAGCTGCAGGGACGTGTACGAGTGCTCCTGCACTATTCCTGCATGGACACAGCTCCTGTATGCAAATTACCCCATTTGCATGTGAAGAACATGCAAATGAGGTGAATTTGCAATCCAGGAAGCTGTCAGCTGACCATGTAGGACTAGTGTAATGTCCAGAAATATACTCGGTTAGTAACCTAGTACATTTTTGCAAACTACAAAATGGAGTCATGACAGCTCCAAATAAAGTGTGTATATTATGGGAAACCATGCCAATGGCCAAATATATGGCCAATGGCATGGAAAACAGTTAAAAAAAAAATTTTTTTTTAGCCGATTTCAGCTCTTTAAGCATAGGGCAGTGGTGCGCAAGTGGAATCTGGCTGAAAATATAAAAATAGCCTGAAATAAGCATTCTAACCAAAATCACTATTTTGCCATTATACTCAATGGCAGGCAAAAGACAACATGGCCAGTGAATAGGGGTTGCTAAGGGGGGTAAGGGGGGAGGCTTAGTGTGGGACCTATAACTAGGCATTAGCAGGCACTCCTATGCAAATGAGGGGAATGATACTGAATCCCAGATTTCCCCTCAATGCTAGTCAGCACCCAACAGTGTAAGTGCAGGAATAGCATGGTTCAAGCCTAAGAGTTAGCTGACATCATAGGGGGTGTGGGTCAGGCATACTGTAAGCGGATTGCAGCCCTGTGGCTCGGGTTTGCCCTTAGCTTAGCAGAGCTAAGCAAGGGGGTGTGTCTGAGGCTGCCTAGCACTTTTTACATTGCCTAAGCAGGTGTGCGCGCCGCACACCGGGTTTTAAAGGAAAAAAAAAGTAAACCAGGAAATAGCAGCTCTGTGCACATTTGAGCACTGTGCTTGCACAGCATGCCCTTGGGCTTAAACAGGAAAGCAATGGTAAGGGAAAACAGTAGAAGGAAGGGAATTAAGGAGAACTAGCGTAGCTGGCAGATGAAATGTATCAGAATCAGCCAATTACACAGGCAGCAGCCCAGCCCAGAAACCTACTATAAGCCATGCAAACACCTTTCCCTCTGGTTTTTCCCACATACTCTACACCACCGGTGTATACAAGCAGGGAAATTTAAACAAACAAAAACAACAAAATGATAGGGGCTGCAGTAGCTATCATACATCAACATGTGGAAGAGGCTGAGGGTGGTGAGGATGAGAATGCTGTCAAACAACCCACAGTGAGGAGATGGAGAAGAGTGTACAGACCCAGGGTAACCTACCAGGGGCTACATGAGCTGGAGATAGTGGAACACTATAGGGTGGACAGGGACCTCCTACAGCAAATTGTTGAGCTGTGCCGGCCACGCCTGACACACAGAACTAAAAGACCTGAACCCATCCCAGTGGATACCAAGGTATGTGTAGGCCTAAGAATACTAGCCACAGGTACCTTCCAAAGGCCAGCTGGGGATATCATGGGGATCTCATAGGCATCAGCATCCAGGGTACTCTACCAGTTCCTGGATGCCATGTCAGCACATGCCAGTGAGCACGTATATTTCCCCAACACCTGTGAGGCATTGACCAGCAATATGCATCTCTTCCACCAAATAGCAGAATACCCTGAGGTAGTGGGTGCTATAGACTGCACGCACATATGCATCAAAGCACTACCCGGTGAGCAGGGTAGGGTCTACATCAACTGAAAGGGCTTCCCCTCCATCAACTGCCAGGTTGTGTGTAATGCCCAGGGCATTATAATGAATGTGTGTGCTGGCTGCCCTGGAAGGTATCACGACTCCCACATCTGGCATCTGACGCAGCTGTATCAGAGATTTGCCAATGGAGACATCCTTAACAGTCACCTTGTGGGGGATGCTGGTTATGCACTGGAGCTGTGGCTGATGACTCCCATCAGAAATGCACACACACCTGAACAAAAACTCCATAATGAGGCACACGTACAGACCAGAATTATAATAGAGCATGTGTTTGGGATGCTCAAGTCACAGTCCCAGTGCCTGGACATATCCAGCGGAGCCTTGCAGTATTCACCAGTTACATGTACTCATATTGTCATCGTATGTGCCATGCTACACAATATGATCCTGTGGAAACAGCTGCAGCAGGAACAGCATGGGGCAGGGCCACACAGCCCCCACCATTGCCAAGGCCTGCACAGGCACAGAGTGACTGGGAGGAGGAACAACCCGAGCCCTCCCCAGTAGGCAGAAGGAGACGTGCCTAGTATGCCCTGGCCTTGGCAAAGAGGCAATGCATAGCACATACACTGACACAGTAGGGACCCAGGGAATGACACCTCTCTCTGACTTGCATATACAGTAAAAGGGATGCCAAACATGACACTACCTGTGCTAAACCATGTATAGGGAGTGTACTATGTGCATCCGACATAGGCAGTGCTCCAGCACCATCCTCAATACTGGCACAGCCACAAGGTAAGTCATTCTTCCTACCAGTTGCCGAATGGAGCAGTATGTGTTGTTATTTCTATCTATGGTATGGATGTGAGCATGCAAGGGAATTGGGTGGCTGAATGGGATGCCAGCAGATAGTAGACACCTATAGTGGCAGCATAAGATCTGTAACATATACTGGTGCCACCATAGTAGCCAGTACTACACATGGTGACAAAACCTACTGCAAGAAATGTGCTGGGCCATGTGTGTCCATATGACACAAACATGCCACTCAGGGATGCTCACATACCCAACAACAGTCTCAGCCAGCAGGACAGGTATAGACAAACACAAACAAAGGCTGTGCTAAGGCCTCTGAATGATGGCTATGGGTAACCCCCCGTCCCAGGCCTACACAGACATACTACAACAGGTCAGGCAGTGGGATGTTAGTTCTGAAGGGTAAGAAGTCAGAAACCGATATGTAGGTCAATCAAATCTAAGACTTATAGTACATTGATATGCCTCAAGGCAGCAGGATAGGTTAGAATACAGAATGAAATGGAGTATCTGACATACCAGTACAGTCATAGCAAATGTGTACAAGTGTCAGGTGTGCCCTCCAATCCTATGTAGAAATGTAGTAACAGTCAGGTGTGCCCCCCAATATGATGTAGACACATAGTAGCAGTCAGGTGTGCCCCCAATCCTATTTAGAAATGTAGTAACAGTCAGGTGTGCCCACCATTCCTATGTAGACATGTAGTAACACAAAGGTGTGCCCCCCAATCCTATGTAGACATGTAGTAACAGTCTGGTGTGCCCCCCAATCTGATGTAGACACATAGTAACAGTCAGGTGTGCCCCCAATCCTATGTAGAAATGTAGAAACAGTCAGGTGTGCCCCCCCACCATTCCTATGTGGAACTGCAGTAGCAGTCTGGTGTGCCCCCCCAAATCTGATGTAGACATGTAGTAACAGTAAGGTGTGCCCCCCAATCCCATGTAGACATGTAGTAATAGTCGGATGTGCCCCCCATTCCTATGTAGACACGTAGTGACACACAGGTGTGCCCCTCACAATCCTATGTAGAAATGTAATAACAGTCAGGTGTGCCCACCCCCCAGTCTTATGTAGACACATAGTAACACACAGGTGTGCCCCCTCAATCCTATGTAGAAATGTAGTAGCAGTCAGGTGTGCCCCCACCCCATTCCTATGTAGACATGTAGGAACAGTCTGGTGTGCTCCCCTCCAATCCGATGTATACACGTAGTAACAGTCAGGTGTCCCTTCCAATCCTACGTAGAAAGGTAGTAACATGTATGTGTAGGTATAATACCAGTGGAGCACAGATTACCTGAGGTGGCCATGGTGGCAGGATAGATTGTAGCATTTGTACAATATGCAGGTATGCATGTGTTAGGTAGGTGTGTGTTTCATATTGTGTGAGAGTGGTCAGTATGTATGAATGGTGAGGTTTGCCCTGGTGGCCATTGCCCAGTACTGCCAATGACAGGGCCAAGTCCTCACAACTGCAGTGCCAAACACATTGCTCCCCAGTATAACACATTCTAGCAGTAAGCCATTGTAAATGTATGGAGGCAATATGTGTCACCATCTGAAAGATGGCCATGGCATGACTGTTGGGCCAGATATACAAGCAGTACACAGGGGAAAGTACCCCAGACAGACATTGTATAATGTGTAACCATTAAATGGACACACCCTTGGAATTGTACATACAGATTTGCAGCACATTATCTGGGCTTGTGATAAGGAATGCTGATGTCATCTGGCCAAACACTCGCAGGCCACAAAGGTCATAGGAATGATGTATTGAGAAACAGCTGATGTCCCTGCACAAGCCAGAATAAGTGGAATGCCCCATGCATATCTGTGAGTCAGATGCAAGTAGTGTCCATAGCACACATGCACACAGCTCACCCAACCATCACCCACAGGTACCTCTCCAGTCTTATCCCTGCTGTTGGGAATGGGTACAATATGACCCCCACCTGTGTATGGCAATAGCGAAAGAATGCAGCATGCAGTGCAGGTGTCCCATGTAGGTGCGTCCCTAGCTGTAAATAGCACCCTGCCAGCATCCACACCACTGGATCAAAACTGACAGAAAGTATTGGCATGAACACCTAGCACACCTACCCTGTCACCCCAGGGGACTATACTGTATTGCAGTCTGGAACTATAGGACTGACAGAATGCAATGGCCTGCTACAGCTGGCTTGCATCACTACCAAATGGCCTACAGTCCTCTGCCAAAGGCCCATGTCTCACCCCATACTTCCAATGTATGTTATGTCATGGACTCCCAAATAACAACATAACAAAGTCCACAGAACCCATATGCAAGGCCATGTGGACAAATCACAGTAACATGTCCACCATGTCCCACTGCATGAACTGTGGACCAACACCAATATACTGCTGTGATGAGGTGATAACTATAGGGAAAGTATCAGAGAATGTTTGCATAATGTATGGAAGAGGATAGAATAATAGAGGGGGGGTGGGACCATGGGCAGCATGGAGTGTGCGAAGTCCGAATCACAGCCAATGTGCACATGCTATCCCTGGCTGCAAACACAAGAATGGGTGGCTACAAACCCACTTGTAAACCACAATAGGAGTAATGTCCTGACTTATGCCCCTGCCTCTGGGTAACCTGTATGAATCTGTACAGCTGTGAGGTATTGCCACAGCAGGCTAAGGCCATACTGACACATTGATGGATGTAAAAGTATGGGATCCTCTGCCACCACTGTACCAAGGTGCTGAACCAGTTACACAGACCCAGCAGCAAGTGTCTGCAACTCCCCCTCTAAAATGGCATTAGTTTGCAGGAATATGTAGGCATTTGCCCACAATACTGGACACAGCTGCATTCACCATGTATTCCCCAGGACATCACTGTGAGCAAAAATGTCTACCTGACAGTACTTGAAAACATAAAACATCACAGTGTATAACAGTACACACGTCTGAATATCTCTGCTAACACCAGGACCATGTAGCAGAAGCAGCACAGACACAATTACCTACAGTACCCACTATCCCTTGCCCAGTTTGATCCCATATTGTCAACTGATCTACAGATATCCTCCAGAAACAGTTTGCAAGCTGTAGGTGTAGAACACAAAAGTCTGCAATGGAGTACATTCTACCTGGAATGGATTCACACATTCAATACAGAAGGTCATACTGGGCATGCTCACACACTTAAAGAAATTAAGCCCATGTCTGGCAACAACAGTGGACCATAGATATCTGACAGTTGCAGATGTTAGTGCATACACTCCACAGTATGCACTAGTCATGCTTTGTACGCTTTGAATAGGAATACACACATATATCCAAGGATAACACACTATAATATGCCAAAAGTGCACATACATAGATGTTTGGAAGAGAGTGACAGTGGCAAAGAGCCTTCCATCACAAGGCCTGT
The DNA here is from genome assembly GCF_019279795.1 of Protopterus annectens. Lineage (NCBI taxonomy): Eukaryota > Metazoa > Chordata > Ceratodontiformes > Protopteridae > Protopterus > Protopterus annectens. The sequence goes on from NC_056727.1 coordinate 428,590,556, forward strand.
CCCACCCAGCACACAGCCACATGGCTACAACCACATGATGTGTAAATGTCACTCATTATAGACATTTGCCTCTGGAATCCCTCAGCATTATAGACTCTGTTGTGCTAGTGCTAACTGTGCAACATGACTGCACAAGGCAGTAGTTATCTAGCAGGTGTATACACATACCTGTGGAATATAAACCTGTGTGTGCCCGAGTGTGGTGTGTCTGCCTCTAGATGAATGGGTTATGCACACACACTGCTCTCCCCATTGCCCTACTATGGCAAGCCTGCTGATGTCAGTCACTTTGAAATACACCTTTGGGGAAAGGATATCCCAGTAATCTCTGTGGCATGTCCTATAGCTGTGTAATATTGTAGTGTGATAAACTAGTTAGATAGGAGTTCTCATCCCAGATGTGGCAACTGTGTGAGTGTTTGTCTGTGTAGGGATCCATGCTTTTAGGCTAGTCACACTCACTACAATTCAAATGCCCTATTTTGGCATGCCTGCTGATGTCATTCACTTTGAAATACACCTCTGGGAAAATAATAGCTGAGTAATTTCTCTGGTGCATCCTATAACTGCTTAATGCTATAGTGTAATAAACTAGTTAGGTAAGAGTTCTATTCCCAGACATGACAAGTGTGGATGTTTTTGTGTGTGTGCGTTAGTTTATCTGTGTAGGGAGCAATATTTTTGAGGCCATTCATAGCCACTACAACCTCCAGTGCCCTTCTTTGGCAAGCTTGCTGATGTCATTCACTTTGAAATACACCTTAGGGGAATGAACAGCCCAATGATCTCTGTGGCATGTCCTATAACTGTGTAATGCCGAAGTGTGATAAACTAATTAGGTAGGAGTTCTATTCCCAGACATGACAAGTGTGAATGTTTGTGTGTTAGTTTGTCTTTGTAGGGAGCAATGCTTTTGAGGCCATTCACAGCCACTACTGCTTAATGTTGTAGTGTAATAAACTAATTAGGCAGGATTTCTAATCCCAGATGTGGCAACTGTGTGTGTGTTTGTCTGTGTAGGGATCGATGCTTTTTATGCTAGTCACACTCACTATAATTTCAAATGCCCTACTTTGGCATGCCTGCTGATGTCATTCACCTTGAAATACACCTTTGGGGAAGGAGTAGCCCAATAATTTCCATGGTGCATCATAGAACAGCATAATGTTGTAATGTGATGTAGTAGTTCGGTAGGGGTTCTATTCCCAGACATGGCAAGTGTGGATGTTTGTTTGTCTGTGTAAGGAGTAATGATTTTGAGGCCATTCTCAGTCACTACAACCTCCATTGCCCTTCTTTGGCAAGCCTGCTGATGTAATTCCCTTTGAAATACATCTTTGGGGAAAGAGGAGTCCAGTAATCTCTGTGGTGCATCCTATAACTGCGTAATGCTGTAGTGTGATAAACTAGTTAGGTAAGAGTTCTATTCCCAGACATAGCAAGTGTGGATATTTGTGTGGTTATTTGCCTGTGTAGAGAGCAATGCTTTTGAGGCCATTCACAGTCACTACAACCTCCATTACCCTTATTTGGTAAGCCTGCTGATGTCATTCTTTTTGAAATACACCTTTAGGGAAGCAGTAGTATCTGTGGCACGTCCTATAACTGCGTAATGCTGTAGTGTGATAAACTATTTAGGTAGAAGCGCCAATCCCAGACATGGCGAATGTGAGACTTGGTGTGTGAGAGTGTGTGTTTGTCATGCATATCCTGTGTGGAAGTGGCTGCGAGTGGACTAATTGTGGAGTGGGTTTTGCAAATTTCTTATATGTTGGTCCTATTTTATGTCACAATGTCTACCTTACAAGGATAACAGATGTCAAATAGCTGAGAGGCTGGGGATGCCAATCCATACCCCTACATGTGACATCAAGGCCTGGCGAACAAATTAAGCAACCCTTGTATTACCCAAAGAACACTCTCACTCCATGTCTCGTACACAAACACAACTGCCTAGGCAACAGCCACTTTGTTGGTAGTACCTTGCATATTGCCCACAGATAGCAACCATAGTGTGATTGCAGTGGACTACAGAGGGAATGGCACCCTGTCCCATCACTACAATAGGCACATAATTGCAGACAGTGTGCCTTCACTATCTTCCCCACTGGATGCCTGCAACAGCTGTAGTGCCATCAAATGTGACCCACAAAGGAGATACCATGCCTTAAAGCCATGCTCTGTATGAACAGATGCCACTGACAACAGGGCATATCTGTATCATGCTATCAATGTAGGTGCAGGGTCAACCTGGTGTCCATTACCAGTTCCTGCCACATGAGGCCAAGACTGGCACATCTGATGATAATCTGTGTACACAACATGGGCCAGACACCCCAGGTACAGTTCCACATGTCACTGAACATGCATGTGGGACATGTTCATATCCCAGACACCGTTCATGTCATGGACTATAGAACATATACATGGCAAGCATTACACAGCACTGGCCACACACAATAGTAACCAAGATGACTGGATGGTGAATACAATACCCACCTGTGTGGGTCAATCCAGACACTACACCTCTGAGCCACACTGCAGACCATTGTCATGTGGCCTGATGCCACGTTATACCATTCACATAGCCTTGTACATCCTTCTGTCACAGTCAACCATTACACACCTGTGAAGCAATGCACCCACGCATGTCAGTACTGGCACCCTGTATCTGTGTGTGTGGAGTATGATGCTTTCAACCCCATTCACACTCACTACAACTCCCACTGGCCTACTGAAGCATGTCATCTGATGTCAGACACCTTCAATACCCTTTACCCATATATCATCCAGATAACCTCTGTGGTGCATGTGATACCTGCGTATTACTGTATAGTGGCAAACTATCTAGTTAGGAAGTCCATTCCTGACCCTGCCAACTGTGTTAATGTGCATGAGTCCCTGAGAGAGTGGCTGTGTTGAAGTTGACGCATGTTCATGTGGACAGGCATATGTACTACACCTACCTTATCGCTCCTATATCACTGTTGCAGATGTCACTCACCATCAGATATACCTTTGGACAGCTACCCAACATGTAAGCTATGTGACACATGCAATGATTGCATAGACATGTGATAGCAATACATAATCAGGGGTTTGAAATCCTGTACTGGTAGGTGTGTGACACAAACATGCTTAGGTTTTACTCTCCCACCCCCCCCCAGACTTACTTTGTCTCTGTCTGTCTCTCTCACTCCCTCTCTGGTGGATGTGAACAAGTACACCTGCTCTGCTTAGGAAGCAGCTTGTATTTTGTAAGTGATGTTCATGATCAGCTGATGGCCTCTGCACAAATTGCAGTTCCCCTCTAGCTGATTGCTTGTGGAACAGCTGTGGTAACATTCCCATAGCCAATTGCATGGAAACACACTCCAATATCTAGGAACATCATGTGGGTGTTGGGCCTTTTCATTCACTGTGAGCAGGATCTCAATTTTGTGTTTGGCAAACAGCATCACAGATGGTATTGGGATTTACTTCTAACAACATACACTGTGGAGACAGGCCAACAGACAGGAGGGGGATGTGCCAGACATGACTACAGAATGCAAGTGTTGCTCTTCTGCATTTGGAGTAATGTCGGTTTAACAGGGTGTGTGTGGATATGGCTGGTCTACATGATTTAATACCTGTCATGACAGTATTATATGTTTGTGGAAACTCCCACCTGTAGGGTTATCTGCAGACTGGGCAGTGTGTGGAGCTTTATGTTTCTTGTGTTACTCACAGAACACCTATCTTAGAACTGCAGAAACATAGTCTGAGGATTGCAGTCAGTACATGGTGACAGCCAAGAGAGTTACTGACTTCATATCCCTCATAGGATATAAGTCACAACAAACCTTGGTGCGACAGTAAATGTATGAGGTTATCACAGCAACATACCAATATTGGCCCAGTGTATGTGGATCCAGCCACAATTTTGTCAACCTTTGTACATATGTCATGCAGTAAGAGGTGCATATGTTCTGTACACCATTATTTATTGACATCATACCTGATAAGCCAGTCAGATAACAGACTGCTAGAAATATGTATAGTAGGGATTATTTCTGAGGACATAACCTGGGCATTTGGCAGTTGTGTGTACAGTACTGGAGTCTGTGCACTTATGGTGATTGCAACAGTATATGTGTTGCGCATACATACCTTGGGCTGTGCACAGACTGTGGTAGATGCCATTGTTCTTGGTTCTGTTCTATTTGATGTTACATGCTGCTCCAGTGTATGGTACCCTATCGGCTCACATGTCTGTAGGGCCAAACACACAGGTGTCCCATACAACAGACAGGCATCAGACCACACTGTGTCATGACACAGTTTATGTAGGGTTAGTGTGTGAGTGGCACATATGAGGATGGTGTTTATCAGACAGTTCATATAGTGTCATATTAAGCTTGCGTACCATATGTGGCTGTGCTCACATTGGTTGTGGATATGCACTTTCTCAGGGTCTATATTAGATCACCGAATGCTTAAAAAAGCGAACGGTGATTAATCAACCCTATGTAAGCGAAAGCTTACAATCTTGAACTGTCAGAACAGCGTTTTTTTTTTCCTAGGGAAAAGAATCGCTTTTCCAAAACACATACACACAACACAAGCACACCAAACAAACAGCAATCCACACACATACACCTAAAATCTGACACCTAACCCTACACTAAACTATACACACACCACTAACTATCCACTTACCTTAACTCAAATCCTAACCCTAAGGTCCGTCACTATTGCACACTCACCTCACCTGCTCCCTAATCCTCACATCCATACATGACATCACCTTGCACTAAGAGATTGGGACTACTGGTGATGAGATAGGACTCCACTCCATGTTGTGGACATATGATAAACATATATGTATATATATATATATATATATATATATATATATATATATATATATATATATATCTCCATATATCTATATAGATATATACACATATACATATCTGCATACATATATGGATAGATATATATATATATATATATATATATATATATATATATATATATATATATATATATATATATATACATACAAACTCAAATATATACATATACACAGCTATATATGTCTACACATATACAGATTTATAGATATATATGCACATATAGTTATGGATATCTGCATATATATCGACATAAATAGGTATATCTAATTAGATATGTATGTACATATAGTTCTAGATATCTACATATATATTGACATAAATAGGTATATCTGTACACATAGGATATGCATACATATCTATCTCTATAAACATATATATATTTAAATATATATATATATATATATATATATATATATATTTTATATATATATATATATATATATATATATATATATATGTATATATATATCTATGGGATCACTACTAAATCCCGAATACTTACATTACCGAAGACCGGAATCTTGAGACCAGATAACCGAAAGATGAGAAGACTGGAAGACCAGAAGCACGAAATTTGAAATACCAAACACTACACTAAACATACATCACACACATACACACATACACCGTCACCCAAAACACAAACACACAAACCTACACTACAGAAAAGCAGGGAGGCAAGCCCTCTTGCACCTCCCTAATTAAATATTCTAACTCCAAAGTCGCAATAAACAGACAAACACACAAAGACACCACCACACACCTACATTCCCCGCACACACACACACACACACACACACACACACACACACACACACACACACACACACACACACATCACAGTCAAAACACACACTTACACACACACTAAAGCCCCTAACCAACACAACCAAACATAGATACTTACCTAACCTTCTAAAATCTCTATACTTCACAATTTTGAAATTCTCGCTTCTGGTCTTCCAGTCTTCTCGTCTTTCGATTATCTGGTCTCGAGATTCCGGTCTTCTGTAATGTAAGTATTCGTGATTTAGTAGTGATTCCATATATATATCTATCTATATATATATATATATATATATATATAAATATATATAATATAATATAATATATATATATATATATATAGAGAGAGAGAGAGAGAGAGAGAGATAAATCTAAAAATGGACATATGATGCACTATGCAGATGTGTAGAAATACATATATATGAATATATATGTGTATGTACATGTACACATATATCTAAATATGTATATATATATATATATATATATATATATATATATATATATATATATATATATTCATATCCTTATCATGTGTTTACATCACTGTTGTGTATACATTTCCAGATGTATCTCATCGTATGTATCTGATATGTGTATATTTAGATATAACAACATATGTGATGCAACAGTAATATCAATAACAAGTACTACATAATTGTGGAAGTCAAAGCGATTGTTCAATACTATTCAATATGTGTACTGACAGATATATTGGAAAAACAACAGCTATCTTCACAGCTGTCATGGTGTAGTGGTTAACTGTTGTGACTATAGTGTACAGAGTTCTGGGTTTGAGGCCTGCAATGGCTGTGTATTTTGTTGGTGGGCAGAACAAGGGCTGTTGGATAGAGAGTGGTTAAGGCAGTTTTGAGCAGCTTTGCATGGGTTTGCGTGAAGCTAAGCGGTTCTAAGGTATGGTTAAATGTACAGGTGCTTACACTGTGTAGGCTTCGCTTACAAGTTCGCAAATGTGCTTACCTGTCATATTGCAGCAATGCTGAAACCTGCTAAGCATGGCTCAGCCCTGGTAACCAGTGCTCATGTCCCAGTCTGATAACATAGCAGGGTAATGACATCTGTAATAAGTGTATGTAATGCCATGTACATAACATTGGTCTATGTGCTGTCATTATAGTAGCAAGGGGTGTGAGTGTCATGTCTGGGACACTCAAGTATAGAAGACCTCTACAGCACTCTTATCCATGTGAATGTGATACATACATGGGTAGTAACCCAGGTTACGTGCTGTCACACTGGCTCATAGTGAATCATGGCCGTACTACTGTTGACAGTGCTTTCCCAGGCAAGACTAGATTGATAAATGTAGTACTGACAACAAGCCCCCCTCCAGGCATAGCTGGACTCTGAGGCCTCACACTGTCATGTTCCTGGTGTGTGAGCTGTGTCACAGTATATATCCCCTACTGGATAATTATCTGACATGTGGAAAGTAAATGTAGACTACTGTCTGTACAGCACATGTCAGTGAGGGCTTCCAACATGTAATGGCATACATATTGGTGTCAGACATCTGTCTGTTGACACATTCATCCTACTGCATAGCTACTTGCCAAGATGATGTCTGTCAGTCCCTGTACAGATGTGCAAATGGCAGGTATCCAGCTTGGATACGTACAGGCAACCTATGCTTGCCTGACACTGACATGTCTGCCCAGCTGTGTTATAACTGGCACATATAGGAGACAACACCCTGTAGGCGCCACATGCCATGGGTACCTCCACTAAACTACCACAGTCAACAGAACATGCTTGGGTACAGGTCTCCATCACAGACATTAATCATGTGTTGTAATACATGTTGCATACATGTCAACTGGCTCACCTCAGTGGCCATTTGCAGATGGCACCCAGAGGATTAGTTGATGCATCTCACTATCACCCTGAGGGTCACCACAGTGGTATCTATCGATAGATTGCCTGCTGGCATATGGCAGGTGGCATGATACCACTGTACACACATCCCTACACTTCCCATCTCTCCATGGACAATAGCCAGGTACAGACCTATGACCACCTGCAGCAATGCAGCCCAGTACTGACAAATGTATACATGTGCATTACTGAGGATAGCAGTATCTGTGTGCTAGTATACCTGTAGTTGGGAATACCATGAGGGCCTTCACACCCACCACAACACCCATTTACATAGTAAGATGTGGCTGCTGCTGTACCAGACATTACATGTACCCTGTTACACTCCTCTCCCTAATGGCTACATAAGCCTTGCAGTACCAGCACAACAGTGTTGTACAAATGGGTCGATTGGCATGGGATACCCACTGAGTTCTGGTAAGTGTGTTCATGTGTGCATGTCTGTATATCTGTAGGATACAGCATTCTGAGGCCACATATTCCTATTACAATACTCATTGCAACACAGTAGTACAGATAGTGCTGTTGCTGCCCATAGGTGAGGCATGACAATGCAACACCCTATTATGCCTGTGGCATGTGCTTTACATGCATATCCCTGTAGTATCACTGTTGGGATGCACAATGGGTTGTATCACAGTCGTGGGCAATGTGTGATGGTGGGTATGTCAGATTGTCGTCATGGGTTCCAGTGAGTACAATATCCACTGTGGGATGTGGGTGCTGTGTACACTGTCATTACACTATTGTGCACCTGGTATATGTCCAATGTACAATTGTATGGTGACCACTGTCGCCATCAACCATAAAGGTAACTGATACCACAATCCAGCCCAGTTATGCATGTGTGCTGTGCAGCCTACCTGTAACACATTGGACACACTGACGAGTTAGTTACCACCGATAGGCCCAGGTCTCTCGGATGTGTGTCTGCCTGTTATGTGACTGTTAATGTGTATATGATGGTATGTCACACTATGTATTGTCCATATACAACCATTACATCCCCCGTTACCATACTGTACATGTCAGGGATGTTCTGCATGTAACATGTAACCTGGAACACACCTCACCCTAAATGCTGTGTGGTGTGTGCAATGAAAGCCACACACTTCAGTAGCACTACATACCTAGGTAGGGGTCTAGTCCCAGTGTTGCCAAGTAAGAGTGTGTGTGTATGTGGATGGATCTACATCATGTTGATGATTATACAGGTCCCAGTGGGGCACCTGTCCATGTGGCACAGGCAGTAACTGCTATACAAACTTGTGACATGTGTTCAACTGTACACAGGATATGTCACAGCCATGGTGTCACCACAGTGTCATACTCCTTGTGGAATATAACTGCAGACCATCCTCCTGCTGATACATGTACACCCACAGCACAAATGGATAACATTATGGAGACCACAATTACTTAGTGTTACCAACAGCTATAATGCATCATGGCTGGACAGCTACACTACCTGACATGTATGCATTAAACATTACTCCTGACAACATGTTACACAGCAGTACAATGGTACACTGTAGTGCAGTCACCATGTGCATCAGAACCATATTAGCCTGTCCCTGCATCAATGTTATGGATGACAGGGATGTGGCATGGGTATCATCATATACACATGGTGTTGTTGGTTTGCCAGAGACTGAGGGTGGGCCATATGCTTAACACCATGTGTGTGGGTGAGGGGTGTAATTAGTTGAATTGGGCATGGTGATGTGGTGTGTGTAGGTATGGGGTGTCCTAGGTGTGTTCATATAGTGTGTGGGTATACATGCACACAGTTCTGCCATGTGGCTGCTTTATACAGGTGTTTCTTGGACAGCTGCAGACCATACCTGGCAGGGTGTGCAGTTCACCACCTCTGGCCACAGACACATGGACTGTGTCTGCCAGGGTTCCATGGGCATGTACAGGTACAGACCTCGATGTGCTACTCTCCAAGATGATGACATATGTCCACTGGAACCAGATCCCTCCTGGGACTGGCCAGGGCTACATGCATGAACAGTGCCCCCCTGCAGTGCTGGGGCTTGTACTGCCACTACAGGAGTGCCTTGGTGTCCTAGCATGTCCACGTCCACCACCAGCTGTTGGTGTTGCTGGCCTATGTCCACATGGCTGTCGCCCCACTCCCACCACATGTTCGAGCACAATCAAACCACGGTTGATGAGGCCCACCATCTCACCCAACCATCTATCCAGGACCTCAATATAATCATGGAGGGCACCAGCAATTCATGTAAGTTGTCGCTTACAGATGAGAGCCGCCCTCTGCAGCCTCAGGCCCTGTATGCTGTACAGTTTCATACATGCTTTCGCCCCATGACAGTTTGAAACATGCGCCGGTTGTGGTGATTCTGCCAGGGCATGATGACCAGTGGCTCTGCTATGAGCACCCTGGTACATCTGCCTATGTGGTACCCTGCTGGACATCCAGCTATGCCTGCTGCAACCAGACACAGTAGGCATAGATACCAGACACTCCTGTGCACTGCCACCAACCACCAACTGTCCCTCTGCTATGGCCACTGGTAATGGGGTATGTATAAGCATTGTAACTGTGTGTGGGGTTGGGGTGGCTAAGAGGGGGATGTCAAACAATGGCACAGTTTTGGCCTCTGACAAGCCCACCTGTGCCTCAACAGTACTATCATCATCTTCAGTGTCTGTATGGACACCAACATCAGATTGCATGCAGGAGGGACCCTGACCCACCTTGCCACCTGTGGTGGAAAACAAGATACACACTTTAAGACCTGTATAGCATTGCATAACAGTACACACACTCACACACACACACACACACACACACACACACACACACACACACACACACACACACACACACACACACACACACAAATTCCATCATAATACCTACCTGTCCCTGAGTTTACAGACAATCCCACGTTTATTCACATAAGTTTCCCATCCTGCATCACACTTGGTAACATACAATCATTAATACCACCCATTAATGTATCATTCCTCTAAATGCCTAGACAAGTGATCACAACACAAGAACTGTTACTCCATTACCTCCTTGACTTGAGTGGAGTAGGTTTTACATGACCTCACTGCTGTCATCCAGTGTCCACCCTGGGTATGTCCAGACATTGTGAGCATGGCCCCTATATGTTAGGGGCTACTATGTTAACTCCATAATATCACACACTGGAGTGTCATATGTAACCATTGCTCAGTGCATGCCAGATCTGCTGCTCAATCAATGTATCATGTGGACAAGAGTAATATATGGATACACTCCCTGGTTTTGTCTAGTAATTCCCCAATGCATCTGTAGTGCTGCATACATGGGTAGTCATTCACCTTTCTGTCGACTGCAATATTAAGGGTATACCTGGTGTCTACTCTCCCTCCCAATGCATGTTCCATGCTATAGACCTTATTATACTATTAGCTGTCCTGTGGTTACATATCAGACAAGTATTCCTGGCGTCTCATGTGTCAGTCCATGTCCATGTGCTGCATGATTCCAAAGGGAAGTACTGCTGTATGAACAACCCCACAATCACACGTGCATTAATGGACACCCACACAAACACACACACATGCACACACACATCCTACATGCATCAACCCCCTCCACTCCACCAGATTTCACTTACAGACAAAATAAGCCCCCCCACACACACACAGCTACAGGTGAGGTTGCACAAAGATAGTACACACAGTCCTGCCATTACGTATCTGTCAACATTTATAATATATGGTACTCAACAGCATGCAGTGCAGCTATAGTCAATCCATGCTAGAAACAGTATACATGTGTGTGATGCAAGGGCTGTGTTAGTAGGTGATGCCCCTTCCACTGGAAAATACTGCACCCATGTACACAGTATTGCTGTGCACCTGTTTTGCACCCTGCCATGTACTGTGCATCAAACCTCATAGGTGTACAAACCATTGCTGAATGTATATTGCTGTGTCAGTTATGTCTGCTCTAATGCTCACAGCCCCTATGTGTTTGAGTGACACATACCTGGGATGATATGTGGACAGATTTCATTTGTGAATGCCTCATGTCTGGTTTACAGATCTCAACATCAGCGGTGCATGTATGAGCAATACGATACTATTACACTGACAACCGTCAGACCTTACCTTGGCTATGGGGCATGTACACACCCTTACTGATATGATGCACTCTTCCTTGATTTGCCATGGGACCACATCACCGCATATATTAACAATACATGAGCCTGATATGTGACATATGTCCTGTTCACATGCAGTGTCTAAGAAATGTGTTAGGTGTGTAGATGCTGACTGCAATGCATACACTCCGTGAGTGCATATGTGTGCATGCCCTTATCATGACATTTTGTTGCACCTATTGTTATGTGCACTACAGCAGTCACTACTCCTGGCAGGGGTATACTAGCATGGGCCATCTGCATTTGACAGTATATGGTCAGTCTGCCCTATACATATCCCCCAACTTTGCATGATTGCAAGGTCTACTCATGTGCACATAACTTGGAGTACACACACTGTTGTCACTATTGATGTGGAGGTAGGGTTACATCAGCCACAGTTCCTGAACCTGACTGTGTGCAGATACACCTATTCTTAGCACCCGTAGGATCCCAGCTGCAGTACACTGGTGTGTCATGATGATACACCCTCCCCACCTTCAGCCTTTTTGCAGATGCTTGACAACTATGGCCTACACATGTGTGTGTGTCAGTTTGCAGTGTCCCAAACACTGAACACCACATGTAACAGCCTAGTCCAGCTAATGACTGGCAAACATAGAGATGTACACTGGCACTGGCACAGTACAGATGGGGATGGTGGGCCTGAGGTGGGGTGAGGCATTGGTTGTGCAGCACCTGTATCTTACATAATATTGTCTGTAGGTTTCCAATGTGGTCATGCTACGCCAGTACACATTGCAAAGCATGACTGTTGGGGACCTCTTCTGTTATGCATACACAGAAGAGGTCCCCTGTGGTACAACTGTCACATCTGTTTACCCTAACCCATAGGCCACATTCTTGAAGAGTCCAGGCAATTGCTGACATGGGTACCACACAGCCAGTACTTGCTGGACATTCCTGCTACCCCCTCAGTGCTATGGCATGTTAGTTGGCAGCCCACATGACCAGTTTGCTACATGTGACAGCATTTGTCTTGGGTGGCCATCTGTTTATGTCCTACATCATTCCTGTCCCATACATTCTTGCCACATACATGACTGTCTGCAATGTTTCCCATGGCATATGCAATGGTGAGGTATGGCTACATGTGCAGCTCATGGGTGCCATGTGTTGGGTATGGGGCCCATGCCATGTCATGTAAGATGTGTGCAAGCCACACCTGCCTCTGTTGCAGGTAAGTGTGCACATTTGATGACCAAATGTCTTGGAAAGCTGACCACTATGTGGTGTGACATTGGGGATGTGTACTTGCTGAACAGTGTATTTCCATGACAAATACATTCAGGCAGTACCTCAACAGCTGCCTCCACTATATTTTCTCTGAAGTGGGTGCACACATATGCTTCCAGTGTTTGTGAAGGTATGTATTCCCCATATTTGCTGCCCTAACCTATGGTTTCATATTACACACTCAGTGCTCATGTTGGGACCGCATTGCAGGTGTTAAGGGTTGTGGACCACAGTATTATGTTATGCCATAGTGTAGATCTGTAACAGTTGCCATTGTAATACTGGTATATACACTGTTGTAGCACTGTATAAGTGTGATGTTTCACACATGTCCCTACTGTAGGCCATGTGTCCCACCATTATATTCATCCCTGTGGACACATTTCACAATGACAGGAAATTAGTTATCTTGCAGGTGTCTGACATACCCTTCAGATACTACATCATGGTCACCACTGTGATGCAGTGCATTTACATCAACAATACATGAACATGTATGGCATGCATTATGGGTAGGTGTGTTAGATGTGTGCATGGAATATACCTTAGCCACTACATGCTCTGTGTATTGGCAAGCATGAACATAAACCATACTCACAAGCTACAGGCTGTTGTCTTGGTGGTATACCAGAGGGACCTACATAAGAGTGTGAGAGATGTGATGTCAATGGCCACAGCTGTGGCATTGCTATAGGATTGGTGCAGCATTACAGTACACCAACAGTACAAGTCTACAATACTACAGCTTATGCACATTTGTTTATTACTACTATGCAGCAACAGACTATATATATGACATCTCACATATGCATGATCTAGCTGTACAGATGTGAATGCATACACAACAGTGGTCTACTGATGTGCCCTGTGGCCTTACCTGCATGATCCTCAGCCAGTGTGTGGTAGCACCCACCTCCACAATGGTCTCCAACAGTTGTTGGGTGTGAGGGCGAGCAAGTGCCATGAGGCTTGTGAGGAGCTCCTCAACATGTGTCGGGGGGATGGATGGCATGACTCCCCCATTGCGAGGTAATCCCTTGGACTGCAGCAGCATGCTGACAGGCATTGTGAATCAGGTCACTACAATGATGCCGGACCTGCTCATAACTGTGGTTATGCAGGCTGACATTATTGACTCTGTGGACTAGATCGCTCAACAGGGTGGTCCGCTCCTGCTGCTCATGGGCTGTTCTGACAAAGAGAACCTAGTTGTGCTGTATCAGGTGGTTCAGTATGACCTCATTTTCCATTTCTGAATACACTGGTAAATGGTTGTGGGACATCTTGCCTGAAAGACATAAAGATGGAAACAGGTCTGAGCAACTCATACAGCAAGGTTACCATAGTTCTTAATAAGCATCTCTGTCCACCCCCCACCATATTAGTGACAATAAACTGTTCATACAACTCAATAGGTATGGCTACAGCTTACCTACCATTGGGACATATATTGTATTGTACCACGCTTTATGCTATGTGTTTGTAGCCATGTTCCCTGTGGGGACACTGTCATTGCTGGCCTGTGACAGACTATTTCACCTGCATGCCATTATCAGGGCCACTGTGGTTCCATATATGTATGTGGTATGCTTGCTATGTGATTGCTGCACATCTGTCATTCTGTGTTATTGGGGATATCTATGCATTCTGTTGGACATGTTCTGGGATTGTGTAGACTATTGCTACCAACATATGTTCTATAACAGTGACACAATAGCATGTTTAGGGAATAGTTGCCAGCAGAACCACCTCTCCCACCTCATTAGGCCATGTTACCAGGCTATATTACATGTGGGACCCATCCTGGGGCCTCCTCATCTACTGCTCCAGCACTACTTTCAGGTGGAACCACCTCAGGGGATGGTGTCCCCCCCCCCAGGGGAACACGCAGACATGATCCTGTCACCCGAGGTCAGGTCCAGGGTCTGTTCCATAGGGGGCTCAACAGAAACTTGTGGGATGTGCTACAGCACCTTGAGGCCCCCAGTACACAATCACAGGGTCCACATGCTCCTCTTGCTCAGCCTCCAGGCCAGGCACCTTCAGGGCCATGAAACTCCTGTTGTGACTAGCAATGGGTGGGGGCCTTGTTCCCATTGTTTCCATATGGGGGCTCATGGGGCTTCCACATCGCAGACCACACACACACCATCCAGGGTGTTTACCCACCGCATATGTCATATACCACCCCTGTAGGCTGTCCTCTATATCTACCAACCCAAACCACCTCCACAAATATACCTGCTATCCTTCCCCATTGCCTACTTCACAGACAAGGTTCATAGGTTCATAGGTTCATAGGTTTATACTAGGCTATCTGCCCTAAGGCATTTATAAACCTAGCCCAAAGTTTTGTGGCTTACGCCACCCCTTATATGAAAAAATACTGTGCCCATTAGTTTGTTGTGCCTCTGTCCAGCAGTGACACAGAGATGATTCCTGGGGTAAACCTACAATCTCCCATCCACAGGTCAAGATTTCTCTTGAACAGAGCCAGCGAGGTGCTCTGCCTCACATGGACCGGGATTTTATTCCACAGCATAGGGAGTCTCTGAGTGATAAATCTATCCCTCCAGCACGTCCTATTTATATCTGTGCTAAGGTTTAAGTCACTTGCTCTAGTGGTTTTGGTGGATTTGGATTTTTTGAGGTGGAGCATGTCCATTAATTCCGGGTTGGACATGGCCTTGTATGTCAGGCACATGTCACCTCTGAGCAGACGGTATGCGACTGAATAGAGCTGGAGTTTCTTCAATCTGGCAGCATATGACAGATTTTGGAGTCCCTTTATCCTTTTGGTGAGGAACTTTTGGGGTCTCTCCAATTGCTGCAGATGTCGGGTGAGATACATCCCGAATGGGGCATTGCACTCGATCATTGGTCTGATAAGTGAAGAGTACAGGGGAACAATGACCTCACTAGATCTGGGTGTGAATCCCTTCATGATCAGGTGGGCAATGTAGAAGGTCTTTCTAACCCCTTTAGCAATGCGAGTGTCAAAAGAAAGGCCACTGTCAACCTGGGTCCCCAGGTCCCTGATAACCTCTTCTGTGCTTAGTGAATTGCCACCTATATGGTAGCTCGGGGTTACCTTGTTTTTACCGAAGGGTATGACTATGCATTTTTTGGCGTTTAACTTCAGGCCATGGCTCTGGCACCAGCTATCTGTTTCCGTGAGTCCCTTCTGAAGGATATCCGTGTCTGATGCACTTTCCACTATGGCGCCCAGTTTGCAGTTGTCTGCAAACTTTGTCAGCCAAAGTCCTCCCATGTTGGCCTGTACTTCTGAGAAGTAGATGCCGAACAATAGGGGGCCAAGGACTGAGCCCTGTGGGACACCACTTGTGACCGGCTTGGAGTCTGACATAGCGCCAGCAACTCTAACCCTGTGGGTTCTGTCCTGCCAGTTTGCAACCCATCTTGTGACATATGGGTTTACATTTAAGCTGGTAAGTTTTTCTACAATACCCGAGTGGGGTATTGTGTCGAAAGCCTTTGCAAGGTCAAGGTAGGCTGTATGGACTGCCTTTCCCTCATCAATGGCCTTGGTGACTGTTTCGAAGAAGTCGACCAAGTTCAAAAGGCATGATCTGCCCTTGACGAAGCCAAACTGGGTCGGGTCCAGTGTCTGCAAGTCCCTTATATCTTTGTTTATGAGCTCCATTGTGATCCCCTCCATAGCTTTGCAGACTAGACTTGTTAAGCTTATGGGGTGGTAATTACCAGGGTCCGTAGAGGCACCGGCTTTGTGGAGTGGGACCACAGTTGCCGTACGCCACTCCTTGGGCACGTATCCTGTGGTAAGGCTGAGATTAGACAGCTGCCTTATGTGCGGGTTTAATTCCTCATTTAGCTCATGTAGCACACGGTCGGGGACACCATCTGGTCCCATTGATGCTGTGTTTTTAGCTTTAGAGAGAGCAGCTTTCACCTGCGCATTTGAGATGTCTGGGAGGCTACGCTCTGCTGGGATAGTTATCTCTCCTTTAGTGGGGGAGAGGGGGGTGAAGTTTGCACTGAACCTGTCTGCCAGTATGTTGGCAATGTCTGTGGGTTCAGTGATTTTTGTATCATTTTGGACTAATTCTGAGCATATCTGGGAGTTTCCACCCAGGTTCCTAACATAGCTGAAAAAGGCCTTATGATTGTCCTTTGAATCCATGGCAATTTTTCTCTCAAAATTGGCCTTAGTTGATTTTATGAGTGCTCGTATTTTTTACTAATAATGATCAGGGTGACTTCCCTTTTCTGGATTTTGTTCTATCATGTAATAGCTTTCTCCTCTTATTGTAAAGTTTGTTAATGGCTGGGGTCCACCAGACTGGATGTTTGCCCTTTGTGGAAAGAGTCTTGGTTTTATTTGGGATTGCCTGATCCATGCAGTCCTGGAGGTGTTCATAGAAGGCATTTGTAAGGGCTTCCGCAGCTTGGGTTGTGGTTTCCACTGGCTCAGGGGCCTTGAAGGATACCACACCAGTCTTGAGTAGTGTGAAGTTTGCTTTAGAGAAGTTCTTCACTGTGGTCTTTTTTGTTTGGGGTGGGGGCGGGATGTGGATTTCCAGTGAGATTAGTTTATGATCAGATCTCACCAATGAGGGATATACTTCCGGTGTGGAGCATTTTGTCCCCATGTTTGTGATAATGAGATCCAGTATATTTTCTCCTCTCGTGGGAACAGTGGTCCCAACAAGGGGTTCACATGTGACATAATCATCCATGTTGCACACACTTACAGCTGTATATATCTGTGTGTATTGCTATGTGCGATCTTCCCTCACACATAGCGTGCAACACTGTGGTGGTAATATAGGGGACATGCATTTACATACATATGTGTCTGTGTGTTTGTATATATGTAGACATACATACACACACACACACACACACACACACACACACACACACACACACACAGGTGTGTGTGTGTGTGTGTGTGTGTGTGTGTGTGTGTGTAGATATATTTTATGTTGTATATATGTGTCTACATATAGGTGTCTGTATATCTGTAGACATACATGCATGTGTATATATATATATATATATATATATATATATATATATATATATATATACATACATATATATATTATATATATATATATATATATATATATATATATATATATATATATATATATATATATATATATAAGGTACATTCAGACATCAGGTCCACAATCTCTAACTCTCCTTCCTGCACAGCTGCACTGTTCTGCCTTGCTACAACACTGACAGGTGCCACATATGGACACAACCTAACATTAGGGGGTATTTATAGGGCCAGATTGCAGGTAAGTCTATTACACACCTATGGGATTTTAGCATGCTACAATACATGTTAACCTGAGTGTCCTGCAAGTGTTAGGCTCTGGAACCCATGTGTCCATCATTATGGCATTACTTCCACCACCAGCTATTGGCCAGAGTAATACACATCCTTTCCATTACACAACACACACTATGTTGGCTCACATCTTGTCAGTCTGTTCTGCTCTGCACAGTTGATGGGTATGGCCCACTACCCACAGGGACAGACTCTATTGTCCATAGCATTTGTTCAGCTGACCATCTTTACAACAACAACACCTTATGGCACATATATATCATTCCACATCATCTATCCCAGTATTATGGACCAAGTACTACAGTCAATTACATGCATATATACTTCACATACCTGTTGTGGGAATGAGGTCTGTTTTGGATGGTTTCCTTGTAGGAGTTTTTTTTATCCTTGGCTTTGGCGTTAGCCTGCTTTCTTTGTTTCTGTTTCTGATTCGGATTTGGTTTTGGTTTTTCCCTCTCTCTCTCTCTCTCTCTCCATAAAATGGATTGAGCTACTTGGAATAGATTGCAGCATGGCTTTTGTATATGATGCACATGATCAGGTGGTGGCCTCTGCACCAATCAGTGTCCTCCACTTGCTACCTGCATGCAGCATGCTGTATAGTACTTCCAATTACCACTGTCATGGCAACCCACTACTATAAATCCCTACATCATGTGGGATTGGTCCCTTTATCTTTCTTGTATGGTGGACATCCTTCCTATGTGTGGGTAGCAGTGTTACAGACAGCAGGTAGCAATACCTCTTAAAAGAGAACTTGCACACTCAGGCAAGCTACATATTTGTATGAGGTTCCAGAACTACAGACAGAGTGTGAGTAGTGTTGTTGTATACATTGCATAGCACCATTGTTACAGGGTTTGTGTGTACATACTAGTTTAACATGGAATGAAGTCTGTCTGCATAGCTCGAAACTGTGGGCCTATCCACTTGATGGCCAGAGGTGTGCCTGTTATGTTTTGTCTGTCCACCACACAGGTCTTGTATTTGATATATCACTGGCAGTGTATGTGTTGAGTGTTATCAGTACATGGCTACATCCATTTGTGTTTCTGACTTCATATTCCCGACTAAGGGTATGTTGCAGACTATCCTGTAACACCAGCAACTTGCTTAATGTATGACAGCACTATTTCACATATGGGCCTGTTTTCCAGCCTTTGTCCTCCACCTACATACCAGGATTTGTCCATATGACATATTGTCAGGGATTGTTATGTAGTGGGCTGTGAGTATGTCATGCTACCATTCCTGCCATCATTCCAGTGCTGTTGTGGCCCCCACACATATTTTGGGGTTGGTTCCATATATGTGGGGGCTTCATCTGCACAGTACATGTGTGCCCTTATGCAGTCCAGAGGTCAGTGTGTAACAGTGGTATATGCCCCTGTATGTCAGTCTATGGGGGGGATGCACTATAACTAACCTAGGCTGTCCCAACATGTGAGGGGTATCAGGGGTAAGCTGCCTTAAGGTATCTGGATGTACATTACCATACAATTCACCTTGGGGAAATACAGGCCTACTGCTTTCTGCCATACAGACTGTTATGTTTGTCAGTGTGATTTTGATGGTTTCAGTTATGCCTTGTTGTGTAACAGATACATCCCATTGTGTCAACTGAAGTCTTTTCTCCCTAGGGATTGTGTACAGAGTGTAGTTAGAGGCTGCTAGACTATACATCTGCATTACTTACTGTTGATTGATTGTTATCTTGTGGCCGAGTCTGTCTTTACTGTACTACTTGAAGGCCTTGGCCTGGACAGCAACATATGTTATGCTTTCCAGAATACTGTATTAATTGATCTGTTTGAGAGTTGCATTAATCTGTTTATATGTATTTCAAAGTCTAAACAGCTATATGACATGGCATATACAACTGTAATAGTACACAAATAAAGCTTTCACATGTATGCAAACCTGTGTGTGGTGTTATATCCTTTGACGTCTCTGTGAGTATATGTTTCAGGCAACAATTGTCTTTTGTACTGGTGACTCATACAGTGTCAATTTTATAAGGTGGCAACTGTAGGAATACTGGCTGTTCCATATGCTGTACACCCTCTAAATATGTATTTTCCTATAAATATCTGTGTGTGTGTGTGTGTGTGTGTGTGTGTGTGTGTGTGTGTGTGTGTGTGTGTGTGAGTGTAGTTACATATATATATATATATATATATATATATATATATATATATATATATATATATATATATATATATATATATATATATATATATATATATATATAGATAGATATATGTGTGTGTGTGTGTGTATCTCCATATATGTGTGTGTGTATATGTATCTTAGGAATGTTGACTGCTTCCACAATGTACATTCCCTATGGTAGCCAGACTGTACTGCATGATATGTTATTGATACCAGCCTGACATCATACAGGTAGGATGGATTACTGTTAACATCTTGTGCCCATGTTGTGCCAGGTCCTGGTTATGGGACTTGCAACAGTTGGTATTGTATTGCAGGGCAGACCTATTTGGCTGTTGAGGGGTAATATCTATACGTACAAAACATATGTAGCTTGGGCCCCCTCACCCTATTAATGGTGCCTGTGGTCATACATGTATTTGTTATGTTCTCTTTTATATCTATACATATATATCTGTGTATATATATATATATATATATATATATATATTGCTATAGACATATATATGTAGACATATAGATATATCTATAGATGTATGCGTATGTATATATATATATATATATATATATATATATATATATATATATATATATATATATATATATATATATATATATATATATATATATATATATATATATATATATATATATATATATATATATATATATACACACACACACACACCCACACACACACACACACACACACACACACACACACACACACACACACACAGACATACACACATGCTATTGTAACCTGATAGTAACTTTTTTGCTGGCTGTAATGGAACTTTGTTACATTTTATTCACTGAGGAGCTTTTCTCCTCGGGTCTCTGCTGAAAATGAGCCAAAAGCTCAGTCAGACTAACATGGTTAACACATGCAAAATAAATAAATACATAAATAAATATATACATCTACATGTTTAAATTAATTTCATGTACTGTTGAATGACAGTGCTGGATGATATGTTTGTGAAAACATCAGGGTTATGTATATCTGACATGGTTTAGGGATAAATCACTTTGACTATGGTGTGCAGGATCCTGGGTTTGAGCCTTGCAGAGGCTGTTTATTTTGTTGCTGGGCAGAACAAGGGCCATTTAATGAGTGATTAATTTTTATTTTTTATTTTATTTTTTTTATTTTATTTTTAAGGCACTTTTAAATAGTTGTAAGCAGGTTTGCACGGGTTTGTACAGAGTTAAGCAATGCTAACTTCCGGTTACAGTTTCTTATACTGATTTAGCTTCTCAGTTGCTTAACCTGTGTAGGCATTGCTTACCCCTGTGCAAATAAGCTTAAACCCACATACTGCTGCTTAAAAGTGCTTACTCCCACTTACCCCCGAGCTAATTTCTTTGAAAGGAATGAAAAAGAGTTGATAGGAAAGTGGTGAAAAAGGGGCACAAAGAGGGAAAGACAGTAGGGAAAATAGCTAGGGACATGCAGGAAGGGTGTAGGGAAGGTTCATAGGTGCCCATTTCTGCTACAGCAACAGCTATGCATATACACTGAATTTGGTGATATATTTGGACACTCATACCCCTCAAAGAGGGGTGAGGACAAAAATAATATGTTGTTAAGCCAATTAGCCCAGATTACATGTGTTCAGTGGACAGGTGTGCAAAATGGACAGCTATGTATGGGTGAGATTTTTTTTTTGGGAACAGATTGCCCTTTTTATTTTCAGGTGAGATTCAGATGTTGGGGAGGGATAGTAGGTATATTTGGGGAGGTAGGTTGGGCAGGTTAACAGACAAGACAAACAAGATGCATACAGGGGTGGTATATGACATGTGGGGGGTAAACACCTTGATGGGGAGGGGTGTTTGGAAATCGAAAGCCCATGAGCCCCCTAGTGGAAACAGTGGGACTGAGGTCCCCACCCATGGGCAGTCACCACTGCACCTTCACAGCACCAAAGGTGGCTGTGCTGGGGGCTGAGTAGGAGGGCCAGAGCGACCCTCTAGTTGTGACACACTGCCCTCAAGCTGGTGTAGCAGATCAAAGACCTCCCTGTGGAGCTCGCTACACACCACGTCCCAGACCTGGGGACGGGTGACAGGTTCCTGTCTGTGCCTGCTCCCGGGGGGGGGGGTGAGCCCCATCCCCTGAGGTGGTTCCACCCGAAGGTGGTGCAGGACCAATGGATGAGGATGTCCCGAGTTGGGCCCCAGGTGTGCCGATACCCAGTGCCACAGCCAGCTGAGGTGGGACAGGTGGGTCCGCAGGGACCAGCCTTCCCAAATGTGCTATGGTGTTTAAATTTTATCAACATATGTGGGTTAGTAATAATCAACACCTTCCAGGATTAGGTATAACAGAATGCATAGTTATTCCCATTAACACAAACACCAGATATGGAACAGTTGTATAGCAAACAGAACACATGCAAGCAGAACACATGCATATATGGGACCACAGCGGTCATTACAACAGCATGCAGGTACATTGATGGCAGCATGCCACCAATATGGGAGTATTTCAACATGGAACATGAACAGAAACAAATTTAAATAATTATCAAACAATAGGACATATGTCCCAATAGTAGAGTTAATTCAGCACATACCAATTGAGTTGTGTGTTTAGTTTATTGTTGCATCATCCCACTGATTTGCCAGGGGGACAGGGTGACAGGCAGCAGCTGTGGGCTGATTTACTGGTCATTCTGGACATATCTGTACAGTTGTGGGGTATGATTCTGCATACAGCCTACTACCACTTCCAGGATTCGAACCTTGGCTGTGTGTGCAAAAAATACAAACGTTCACATCACAGTTGAGTGTGCTATTTGGATTTTATTGCCTGTTTTTTCAGTGTTTTCTGTCTAAGTCTCTCTCAGTTGTACTATTTGACCTCTTGGGATTACAACAGTCACATACAGACATTCCTACACGTTTTATTTATGTAGCACAGTGTGGGTAACAGTGCTTACTGCAATAGTACTATTAAGTGATTGCAACTCTACATTACCATATGATACCAGAGTGAACACATGCAGTCCAGCAGTTAGACCTTTATTGTCAGGCTATTATGCTTTTATGTACATACAACCTATATGAGACTCTTCCTGTCCTATTATCTGGTGTATGCAGTACATGCCTTAAACAATACAAGTTGTATACGGGCAATTAACGTACTACTAAGCCTGCTCACCTGCTGCTGTGAAAGACATAAGAGGAATATTTAGCCATACCTATCCATAATATATATGAGCTGGCAATTATTAAACAGATAGTGGATTGATACATATGTCTGGGGCATCCCCTGTCCTCCTAGCCTCTTGGATCCACTGATCCAAGAGATCCCCCTTTCTCCACTTCAGGTCGGCATAGTGATGCCTGACCTGCTCACCAGTTTGGGGTATGCCAGTGGCACTGGCGAGATCATGGGCGAGACTGTCCCAGGCTTCTGCTTTGTATTGGAAACCCTGGTACTGGCCCTGTAGCAGTCTCTGGTCATGGTCTTTCACAAGCAGTCCTGCCATGACTCTGGACTTCTGGATGATCCAGCGCTGCATCCGAAAGCGCACACCCTCTCCCTCTCCCGTTCCAGGCATAGTGCTTACAAGGGGAAGCTACAACCAGTTATGAGATGTATTCCCACCTGTTGGGTTTAAATATGGCTGGTTTCCCACACTTTGCCATGATTGGATGGTTTTGAAAATGCTAAGCTAGTGGCAAACATGTTTAACTAAGGCTGGCATTGCTTAAAGGGGTATACCAATGGGCAGACTGAGTTAGCTGGCCTACACATTGCTTACTCCTACTAAGCTGGGCTGTGCAATGCTTAGCATTGCTTAATATTTAATTTGCATTATATATGCATTTTGGCATTGATTTATTATTGTGTTTGGTATCCATGATTTATGTGTATGTACACTGTATGGGGTCCTTGTGTTTATTATAGCAATAACTCCTGGGTGTAATGCGGATTTACCACGGTTGACATGGTTTGGTCCTGAGGCGCCGAGGACCAAACAAAGACATCCATGGGTAAGTCTCGCATTACCCACACCCAGAAGTGGGTTATTGCTATTATACTATGACATTATTTAAGAAAAGAAATAATTACTTTTCTTAAATAATGGCATTGTATAATGCCTCTTTGCTGCCCTTCAACAGCTGTCTGGGATCCGCGGCAGTTCTGATGTACTGTGCATGCCTTTGCAGTACATCAGAGCTGTGGCAAAAAGCAACGGAGAAAGCAAGATCTCCATTGCTTTTTACTGTTTCGCTATGTTAAATGGGTTTAACATAGCAAGACAGTTTTAAAATAAGCAACGGAGATGTCCGTTGATTATTTTAAAGCTGTCTCGCTATGTTAAACCCATTTAACATAGTGAAACAGTAAAAAGCAATGGAGATCTTGCTTTCTCTGTTGCTTTTTAAACCTGTCTCGCTATGTTAAATGGGTTTAACATACCGAGACAGCTTTAAAATAAGCAACAGAGATCTCCGTTGCTTATTTTAAAGCTGTCTCGCTATGTTAAACCCATTTAACATAGTGAGACAGGTTTAGAAAAAAGCAATGGAGAAAGCAAGATCTCCGTTGCTTTTTACACACTGTGTCGCTATGTTAAAGGAGTTTAACATAGCGAGACAGCTTTAAAAAAAGCAACGGAGATCTCCGTTGCTTTTTTTAAACCTGTGTCGCTATGTTAAACTCTTTTAACATAGCGAGACAGTGTTTTAAAAGAGACTTATACTAATGGAAAAAGTCCGGGCAACTTAGTATAAGTCGATTTACAATGTGCACGCTGGCCAACCAGCGTGCACGTTTTGGAATATTAATGGGGGTTCATGGTATAATAGGGGATTTCAACACTTTATTACAATGACACCTCACATCTGGGCTTAAAGCAGCACTTTAGTTCACATATTTATGTCATGTAGTAGGTTATACAATATAAAATTGTATATAGATTCCTTTCACATGTTCAGTTTGTATTTCCTATAGTGAGGATCTGTTTGGTGATACCTCATTGTTATGTACCGCTATGATGGCTTAGTGGTTAACTACTGTGACTATAGTGTCCTGGGTTCAAGACTTGAAAAGGCTGTTTATTTTGTTTCTGGACAGAACAGCGGCTGATGCATACAGAGTGATTAAGGCACTGTTAAGCAATTGTAAGTAGGTTTGCATGGGTTTGCACGAAGGTAAGCAATGCTAACCTCCAGTTAAATATGCTTCCTGAGAGTTATCTTCAGTATTGCTTAACCTGTGCACACATTGCTTACCCCCACGCTAACGGGCTTAAACTCACTTACTACTGCTTACATATGCTTACTCCCACTTACTACTGCTTAAATATGCTACTCTTGCTTACTACTGCGTACTCCTGCTTACCACTGCACTAATTTAGACAGTAATGTCTAATGGTTCTTGGGGATTTGGAAACTGTATGGATTTATCAACTTAACCAAAAAAACACAACAAACTAAGAAAACAACAATGGCAAGGGTATACTCCAAGTACATTTATACAAATAAAAGTAAGTGCTTCTGAACACTGCCAATGAGTGAACTTTTTCAGACTTACTTTTATTTGTATAAAGTTACTTGGAGTATACCCTTGCCTTTGTTGTTTTCTTAGTATGGATTTATCATTCATTACACATTTTTCCTTCCATTTGTATCCCTGATTCCTGTGTAGATATACTGTATGGGGCACATGTGATTATCTGTGGATTTTACATTATGACAATGACACCTCACATCTGCATTTAATGCAGTACTCCAGTTCACAAATATATGTTATGTTGTAGGTTATGCAACAAAATAAATTGATCGTAAAGTGATATGACATGAAAAATGGATTGTACTGGAGTGGGACTCAAACTGGGAATGACTGCTCATAAGGTGAATGCTCTGCCCACTACACTACTGCTGTACTGCTTCTTTTGCATATAACTTGCTTTTTATCCTCTTGTGCCATTTAAGCTGCATTAACTGTAGCTATACGATGGGCAAATCCATGCACCTATGGTTAAATGTAATCTGTTTTATAAAGAAAGCAACACTTTTTTATATTTAATGTTTTAACTATTGCTCTTGTAAACTTGGGGAGATGTTGCTGGGGGTATGCGAACAGCTATACGCAGTCTCGCTCGTTCTTATTTATACACTGCTGTTCTTCATTGCAGGGCCTTGTATATTCTGAGAGATCTGCTCTCAGACATGACCCCTGCACTTCTACATGCTCCATGTCTGTTTAGGAGCTCAGGCAGCGCGCCTTCATTGATATGCATGGCATGCTGCTGTCCTGCTCCTAAACGGCTGCTTCTGTGCAGGACTAAGCTAGTCCGAAAGTGTCCTGCTCAATGTGTCTGCCAGAGTGTTGTCTTTTCCTGGCAGGAATTGTGCCTGTAAGTGGACTCTGCAGGTCAGTGCAGTGTACCACAGAGCCATGGCTAACCTGCACAGGGGGTAAGAGTGAGAGCCCCCCTGCTTGTTTATGTACCACATCACTGTAGTGTTGTCTGTCTTTATCAACAATTGCCCTGGTAGAAGAAAGACCCTGAAGGCTATCAGAGCATTCTGAACGGCGAGCATCTCCTTCAAATTTATGTGCAGGTGAATTTGTTCCTTTGTCCAAACACCCTGAAGACATCTCCCATGCATGTGGGCTCCCCAGGCATAATCTGAAGCATCCGTTGTCAGAACTTGGTTGGTTGGTGGAGGACAAAAAGGCCTCCTCTTCTTCTGGAGACAGGCTTCGGCCCACCAAAGAAACTCTTGCTGTAGACAAGGCAAAATCATGATCACTGTTTCCAAACTGTGGTAATGCTGAGACCACACACTCTTGAGGTACCACTGTAGTTTCCTCATTATGCAGTCTTGCATATGGTATTGGGAGAATGCAGGAAGCCATGTATCCTAATGCCTGCAGAACCTTTCTTGCAGTCAGCTGTTTCATTGAAGCCAGGTGTTGGAAAGAAGAAGCCAGTTGCGTTTTTTTGTCTGGTGTCAAGGTAGCCATCTGGGTTGTAGTACTCAGAAGAGCACCCAGGAAAGTAATCTGTTGTGTGGGCACCAGATTTGACTTCTTTAGATTCACTGTGAATCCGAGGTACTGTAGAAGATGCTGCACAAAAGCTAGATGTTGAAGTAGAGTGTCTTTGTCGTCCACTTGAATAAGACAGTCATCCAGATAAGGGTATATTTGAATCCCCTTCTGTCTGCAAAATGCCATCACTGGTGCCAGGCACTTTGTAAAGACCCTGGGTGCAGTAGATAAGCCAAAGGGCAGCACAGAGAACTGGTAATGCTTCGAGCCCGCTTTGAATCTCAGATACCTTCTGCACTCTCGCCTTATAGGAATATGCATGTAAGCTTCCTTTAAGTCCAGAGTCGCCATCCAAGCGTTCTTGCCCAACATAGGCAGCAGCTGCTGCAGAGTGAACATCTTGAATTTTGGTACATCTAGGAAGGTGTTTAGTATGGAAAGGTCCAGAATTGGTCTCCGCGAATTTCCTTCCTGGGAACCAGGAAATGTCTTGAATAAAAACCTTGCCCTATTTCTAAATGTGGTACCAATTCTATGGCCCTCATAGCTAAGAGGGACTGAACCTGCAGTTGTGCCTTTACCCATTGATGATTTGGAAGATCTGGCCAACCGTTCGGTTTTGGCAAGGTGTGGAAATGAAATCTGTAACCTCTTGAGACTATGTCCAGAACCCATTTGTCCCGGGTTATGCGGCCCCAATTTTGATAAAAAAGAGAAATCTTTCCTCCCAAAGGTGCTTCCAGGAGAGGAGCCCCTGGAACCAGAAAGGAAGAGTCATAAAGACTGTTTCTGGTAGGGTTGAGACTTATCTTCACCTCCTTTGGGAGAGGGGGCAGTCCACTGCCTATTCCTAAAAAGGGTTTGTGCCTGTCCCCTACCTCTGGAATGCCTGGATCTGCTTCTCTGAGGTCTGTCCGAGCTTGGAAAGGACCAAGGTTTAGCTGGCCAGTGCCTGCTAAATCTAGGAGGTTGCACCTGTAGAAAATCCTTAACCATCTGCATAGATTTGGCTTTGTCCTCCATTTTCTTTAATACCTCTTTAGCTTTGGCCCCAAACAAAACATTGTGCTGCAAAGGGGCATCCAAAAGTTTGGCTTTAACCTGATCTGGCAAGCTTTGTTCTTTTAACCAAGCATGTGTTCTAATAACTGTGCCAGTTGTTGCAGCCCTACAAGAAGCTTCCAAAGAATCAAAACCACAATGCAGAGTATGTTTACCCACTTGTTCAATAGCATGCGATAAATCCTGTAACTCCTTATCATCCGCACCAATAGAAACAGCTGACATCTTTTGTTTAAATACAGACAAAAGGTATTGCTGATACTTTAGCATATGAAATTGACAGTTCAAAGCTCTAATAGACAATGTAGCAGAAATATAAACCTTTTTACCCCATCTTTCCAAAGCCCTGGACTCTCGGTCAGAGGGAATAGGATATTTAGCAGAGGCCGCTTTAACACCCTTAGGACCCTGAGAAATTGTTTCTGGATCAGGTGAAAGATTCTTAAAAAGAAACTTGTGAGAATCTGGAACCCTATAATACCTATCTGGTTTGACTGGAGCAAGGGGAAAAGAATCAGGAGAGAGGGAAGCTTCTGAAAAAAACATCATCTACAATGTCCAATACAGGGGGAATAGCAAGAGGCTTATGCTGAGGAAGAAGAAGAAAATCCCTAAGCCTTTTCTTGGTTTCAGAGAATTCCTGCCCTTCCCAGTGAAAATGCTCCCTCATATCATGCAAAGTTTCACCAAAAGAATAATCCTCAGGAGGAGAGGCTGAAGGAAAGGAATCTTCAGCATCAGAATCCTCATAAGGAGGAAAGGAACAATCCTGCTCAAGGGAAGAAGCAGAAGAAACAGAAATTTGGTCTGAAGAATCATAATCGGACTGTAATCTAGGCATTTTGTCAGGAGGGGGATGAGAACCCCTGATCATAGATAACAAATCTTCAGCCATCCTAAGCATCTGCCTTTGAGGCCTAGGACCCTAATCAAAAGGTTGCCATTTCTTTTTAGCTGGAACCTTAGTCATTTTCTTAGAATGCAAAACTGAATCCATATTTACATGAAGCTGTGAAGGCCTGAAAACTCCCTCAGAAGCTGGTACCTGCCTACCGGCTCCAGACCCAACTGAGGGAGTAGTATCCAAAGGTCCATTCCCTGGCAATTCTGAAGGCCCCATCAGCTCCACACTGGAGTTGGTACAGGCAATTGGTTCAAAAGAGGCGGATGACAGAGGCTGCAAAGGTGCCTCACTGACGACCGACGAACCAGCAACTGGCAATAACTGAGTAATATCCTCTGCTTTGGACCTTGGAGGCCTGTCTTTATCTTTGTGCCTCTTACACACACCAGAAGCCGGAAAAGAATCTGAAGACATATTATAATTAAACCTTTTACCAAAATAGTAGAAGGCAAAGTTGTACCTACGCCTAATAGTATGCTGATTAAATCTAGCACAAAACCCACAATTAGCAACGTCGTGGTCAGGCCCCAGGCAGGGAATACAATAAGAGTGAAAATCCCTATGAGGTATTTGTTTCCCACAAGAAATACAATTATTAACTTTTTCTGATATCTGACAGGAGCAAGAAAAAGATCTCCCCAATGGAGTACTTATCTTATAAAATGAAAAATCCTGGAAGTAAATCCAAAAACAGACAGGAGTAGGCCGACCGGCATCAGCGAACTTCTCAGGGCACCGCGCGGCAAGAAAGACTGCGGTAATGGCATCGGCTGAGGTCTTTATACTTCCTGGCGCATTGACATCAGGATAAAAGAGACCTCAGCTGACGCCTAATCCAGACTTTGGGATTCTGGCCGATCGAGGGCTGCTGCTGGCAGGAAGAACCCTATAGTCATGACTGCAACAGTGAACCATGAAGGACATCTGCATGCTTCAGTGAGTGTGCAAGACACACACACACACACACACACACACACACACACACACACACACACACACACACACACACACACACACACACACTTAGAAGTACTCCTGTGGCTTTTGTGGCTTGTAATCAAGCCACACAATATTGCAGCCACAGGATCACATGTTTCAAATGCTGCCATTCTACTAAATTAAAAGTTGGTTTATCACGTTTTGCTGTTCTTCATGGTCAATAGAATTTGAGAAGAGGGAAGGTTTTATTTTTGATTTGCTCCTTTTCCCTTGTCTTTGAGTTTGTGTGTCCATTAAATTAGTATTTATACTGACAGGAGGTATGAGAAAGATTCCTTACTTTGGGTGTGCAGGTGCAGACCCCCCACTTTTAGAGGAGCAGTGGGGATTGCCCCACTAACAATCAAATATTTCAGAAAGTATGGTGGCATATTTGGAGTGATGTTTTGGTGTGCAATTAAAGTTAATGTTAGATGTTTTAGTTTTGATTTTTCATGTCTCAGAAAAGTAAGATGCAGTTAATCATTGTCAATCTCACACACAACCCCCCCCACACACACACACACACACACACACACACACTCGAACGTGCACGTGCACTGCTCTCTGTTGGCACTAAAAGTATGATTGCTAATTCACCTGTGTTATCATAACCTCTGATCAGTGCAGCAAGTTACAGAATGATACATGAATGTATGTCTTCTGATTTTCTAAACTTTACTTTTCAATTACCCTACTTGAAACATCTCTAAATATGAGACAATCTATGAAAAGAAACTTAAAA
Organism: Protopterus annectens; assembly: GCF_019279795.1. Lineage (NCBI taxonomy): Eukaryota > Metazoa > Chordata > Ceratodontiformes > Protopteridae > Protopterus > Protopterus annectens. The sequence goes on from NC_056727.1 coordinate 428,621,791, forward strand.
TACATTTCAACATGGATATCACAAATACACTTCATCTTGTTAATAAAGCATGAAATAAGAGATCATTATTTACAAAGATAATATACAAAATAAGTGCAGCTGTTACACATACTGCTTGAGAAAAGAAATGATATTTATTATTTTATGAGTGTATGTGTGTGTGTATGTGTGTGTGTGTGTGTGTGTGTGTGTGTGTGTGTGTGCGAGTGTGTGTTTATCAAAGTTTTGAGTGTTGCTCAACTATCCAGCAACAAACAATAGGCTTCCCTTTATCTGGAAAATTAACTACTTCAGTAAGTGCCAAACCTACATTAATTATTGCAGTATTATATGATGTTTAATTGTATGGTCCTGTACAATATTGCACTGTATTATTAAATGCATAATATATTTTTATGGAAAATACTTTGCTATAATTTGTATTCCTTGGTACAGTCAACGTCATGTGCACCCATGACCTTTCCTGCGATAACTTTTGAAAAGAAGACTCAGTGGAACATTTCCTATATAAAGATGTCAATCACAAAATACATTATGGACGTGAACAAAGAAAGAAATGCACTGATGTCGCAGGAGCAGGCAATCCCTGGCTGTTTGGCTGCAGGCTATGATTGATTACCTTCTGTACTATATAATTACAGTGTAGGCTCCCACAGGATGGCTTAGTTGAGTAGGTTTAGCCCATATTAATGAACATTCCTGCAGTGGCAGAGGCAATCTGTATACAAACTGAATTTCTGAAAGTTGTCCAAGGTAAAGGGATAGTAATCTGACACATGTGGTCATGTAAAGTGATGGTATACTCTGCAGAGTTTCAGACAGCTGTATACAATAAATTAAATTTAATGTTAAAAACTGCGGCACACTGACATGATGCCTTGGACTTCTGTCACATGCAACGACTGCCTTCTGTATCATTATCTAAAATATTCTCAGCTTGAAAAGGCCTGAAGTAAAATTATAACAGCAATTTATTTTGAATACTGCATGGCACACATTTGCCAATGAGACAATTTGCTTAATTGTGAAGATGGCCTCTGGGTACCTTCCTATTTATATCAGTTGTAGTATTGAGGAAATCAGTAAAGGAAAGTCAGGGAGTCTCATGCTGGATATATTAGTATAAATCCTGCTGCTTAACAATGAGAAGACTGTGTCAACTGCAGCAGTATTTAACAGGTTCTGTACAATAGGTAACATGCCACCAATTAATCAATGAAATATTTCAGAGTTTAATATACTGCCATAAGATGACCTAAATGAAGCAATTATAGACAGTCAAAGATGCACTACTGTAAAATAAACACGCAAACAAACAAATAAGTCAAAACTGATTAATACACTTGCAGAACAGGAAAGTGGTACATTTTTCATTCTCTGTCTTTCTCTTTCTTAAATGCATGGAAACTTAATCTGAGAGATTTCATGCAAGTCAGGACTTGAACTGTTGAAGAGATTTTACCGAAAATGAGAAGAATCAATTTATCACAGAAATATTGGACTTGGTAGACTATACTAGGAAATGGCAACACCAGCTTGTTGTCAAACGTAGGAGAACTGGAGATCTGTCCTTAGCACATAAAAATTAGTGTGTCTGTGTGTGTGTGTGTGTGTGTGTGTGTGTGTGTGTGTGTGTGTGTGTGCGCGCGCGCATTTCTCTTTGAGCACATGAAGTGGAGGATGACTGTGGATCTGCTGGTGGGGGAGGCATTAAATGCATATTCATTGAGAGAAAGAAAACCTTTAGGTTGCATTTTCATATACTTTGCATTGAATGACAGAACAGTGTTGCCAGGTACTGAGTTGATGGCATATAAGCTGAGGGATCACCAGTTGTGTGGAGAAGGGATCACTGCTGCCATTGTTTTGGTTAAGGCATGCTCACCATCTGGAACTATATGTTCACTTTTTCACAAAGGATGTAAGGAAGGAGTGATTCACAGTAACAGCAGCAAATACATGGTGAACCCTAATAGCATAGATTAGGAAAACACAAAAGAGATTGATGCACAAAAAATTGTCTGGATAGGCAATTGTTAAAAAACACTGGAAAAATGTAGGGTAATGGAGACCAAGCAATGTTTACCAAAACAGATCAAGCAAAGAAATCTAGAAAGAAAATCACTTAGCCTTTCATTGAATAGCTTTGTGGACTGGACTCATAAGACCATAGACTTAGCTACAGCTTAGATTTAGAACTCAACCAGAACAAAAATAAGTTAAAACTGAATTTGTTGCATGCAAGTATCCAAGTATCAATTGGTAGTAAAACAAGGCCCTATTTGATCTATCTGAAATAACCAATACAATATAAAAAGTTAAGAACAACAGACAGGTAGCAGAGAAACACTATAGGTAGATGTGTGGTGCTCCAATGAGTCTTAATACACCAAAGGAGAAAGATGGTGGACACTATTGTCAACATTTCAGTGTGTGAGAGCTGTCTTTGTTGGAGACACTATCCTTTTGGTTTTTACATTCTGGGACTTCAAGAACAGGTAAAAATGTGTTTTATATTTGTTTCCTGTATGTTTCCTTTTCTCAAAATTTCTGCAGCAGAAGACTTGGTACATTTAGAAATCAGGAGTGTGGCAACTTGCCCCCCACATCTGGAGGTTAGGAGTGTTTGGCAACATTTTAAGTGTTACTGCATGAGAATATTTTCGCTATATATACCAGCCCAAGAGCTGGTATACAACACACACACACACACACACACACACACACACACACACACACACACACACACACACACACACACACACACATGCACTCACACACAGACACACACACACACACACACACACACACACACACACACACACACACACACACACACACACACACACACACACACACACACACACAGACACACACACACAGTCACTTTTCTGTTACTTAATATTAAGACCTACTCAGGGCCTTTCATAGAAATACTGATTTGTGCTTGATTCATACCATAATTTTCTACTTAACATTTGAGTAGAACAAAGTAGCCTCTTTAAAAACAAAATTAATAACGCATTCTTTCATAATAAAAACAGTTTTCCTATATTAAAGTAAGTCCAATGCAGATGAGCACACCAACGGAGACGGGAACAAGCGTATAAAAAATAAAGTGAAAATGTGAGTCAAATACCATATACGCTGCTCCCTATGGCAATAAAACGCGATGCAACTTCCAACACTGGCAATAATAAGATGAATTGTAGCAAGCAATCCTTGATCTTCAATAAAACTTTTATTGGCACATAACAAAGTGAGCGCTTTCGCCAATAGGCTTCATCAGACTTATGTTACACAGCATCCCTTCAAACATTTAAAAAGCCCTCCAAGCGTCGTGATTGGTTACAGAAGCTACATTTGAAATAGAATGTTATCTTAAAGTGCTAGGTGCATATAAATACATACCCTCATGTTAAAAATTACAATACTCATGAAGGAAGAAACCAAGATAAAAATATTATAGATGATGTCATGAATGTTTTCTGCAAACATTAAAAAATGTGCAAACAGATTAAATACATTACCATCTATTTGAAAAACATAACACTTAAAAGCCTGAGTGATATACTATATAAAAATGAGCATTGTATAGTAGCCACTAAGAGTAGCTCACTTATTCCATACTTGATACAAGATTACTCTACATGAAACTAGATGGCAGGTCAAAACAGTAACCTTTCAACTTGTTTTCACAGCTAGAGAGACTAACAAAACAGACAACTAAAACGTCTAAATGATTTTTAACAGGCTCAATAACTATATTAGAAGACGCAAATACATATTTACCTTACTATATCCTACTCTTAGATAAAAGTATGCTAGCAGGGATAGGAATATTGTACAAAACCTCATAAAAATTCAATTCAAAATATTTTTCTGTACAATTATATAAGGTGGACATTATGTACACTATCATTTATATAAGAGGTCATGAAACTTGGGTATTTCATAAAGATGTTATATAGAAACATATACGGTACAGAAGAACATACAATTTAAGAATAGTCCATCCTGTCATTAAATCCCATACACTTTGTAAAGACATAGATGTAGTATGAGCCCTCTAATTCTTCAGTTATTATCAACGGGTCAGATACATGAACGCATGGTACAAATAGTATTTAATACTGATAAGAGACCACATATTATATGGTATGTTGGTAGAATCATGTGGATCATGGTCTATATATTCTCCTGCTCTTCAGAAAGGGTTTTATCTGTACCTTGTCATTGAGACCAGGTGGTTCATCAGCTCTCAGTCTAATAATCCACCTGGTCTCACATTCCAATGTTCTATTGACAAGATCTCCACCTCTTACACCCTGTATGAGTGTTTGTATGATGTAGAAGTTGAAAATATGTTCAACACCTGCTTCTTTATGATGTCTGGTAACGCATTGACATCAGATCCTATTCTGATTTGATAGTTATGTTCCCTGATTCATTCCTTAAGAGTACGGTTGGTCTTCCCAATATAGAAGGACAGACATGATTTGCAGGTAGCCAAATAAACAACATTTCTAGTTTCACAGTTGGTATTAGTGTGAAAGATGTACTTACGTGTTGTTTTTGGATGTATAAACTCAGTGTTCAAATTAATGAAACTGCATTGATTACATTTACCACAGGGTAGAGTATTTGAGTTTATACCTGTGTTGATATTCCTATTACGTGCATATTTGGGCTTACATAATAGCCTCTTCAAATTGGGATGATTTTTATATGTCACTCTCGGTTTAGGACCCACAATCTTGCTCACTTCCTTATCTGAGAGGAGGATATCCCAGTGCTTATGCATAACCTTTATTACTTCTGAACTCGCTTTACTAAAGGACATAGTGGCTCTAACTGTGTCAGTGGATACTTTCGTCACCTCTAGTTGTTCTTGTTGTTCCAGAAAATAAGGTCTGGCTCTATTAGATCTCAATGAGTCCACTTCTTTGATAGTCTCATTGATCTTTTGTTTATCATATCCCCTATCCAAAAATCTTTTCTTGAGGTCATGAACTTCTGACCTATAATTGTCCTCACTGGGGTTCAACCTGGACGCCCTCATAAATTGTCCTTTCAAAACATTGTTAAAAACATGCAGGGGGTGCATACTTTGTCTATGAAGTAAATTATTTCTGTAGCATCCCTTTCTATGAATGGACGTATTCAACAAACCATTTGTAAGTCTGTATATTTCTACATCCAGGAAGGAAATGTTAGTTCTAGAGAAGTTTAAAGTAAATCTCAGAAAATTGGTAGAGGTATCCATATAATTGACAAAACGTTTTAGGGATTCTTCATCCCCTAACCAAACAAGGAAGAGGTCATCCACAAACCTGCGGTACATCCCTACATATTTCTTATATTGAGCATTATCACATATGTACTTATCTTCCCAAGTAGCCATAACTAGATTGGCGTAGCTATTTGCACACGGTGTGCCCATAGCTACGCCATCTGTCTGAAGGAACAAATCATTATCAAATACGAAAATATTGTTCGTTAAGATTGTCTCAAGATACAAGGCCACTAAGTCCACTTTATTATTTGTGAACTGTGAGTGTGTACGTAAATAATCTAATATATAGTTGATGCCCACCTCATTTGGGATTACTGTGAATAGGCTCACAACATCCAAAGTCACTAACAGGAATGGTTGGTCATCCCTCAATTGTCTTGTGTAAGTGTATAAATCCAGTAAAAAATGTTTACTATCCTTAAGTATTCTAGTGTTCTCATCTACTAGAGGTCTTAAAAGGCTCTCTGTATATACTGATAGCGGTTCCGTGACCCAACCCTGGCCCGCTACTATCGGTCTCATGGGAGGGTCTATACGGGATTTATGAATTTTCGGCAGCCCCTGAACTACCGGTATTACCGGATCCTTAACCTTAAAGAATTCATACAATTCCTTAGTAATGTCTGAAGACATGAGGAGATCATCTAGCATATAATATACACTGAAGACTTTATCAACTACTATTTGAAAGTCTATCTTAGTATATGATGTATCATTATTCAAAAGTCGTCTCATCTTCTCATTGTAATCCAAAATGTCTATCAAGACAATAGGACCACCTTTATCAGCTGGTCTAATCACCAATGACTCATCATTCCTTAGGTCATTTAGTGCTTTCCTTTGGTGATAATTTAGATTTTGTTTATGTTTTGTTGCCCTTCTATTTTGATAATATTCATATATGTCATTCTCCACCACATTACCAAATACCTCAATTGCAGGGTGTAACTGTGGAATGTACGTACTGTTAGCTCTAAATCTTGTAGGTCCTGTCTCATAACTCTCCTGACCAAAATCCAATTTTAATTGTACTTTCCTGATAAACAACTTCGTATCAATGACAGTATCCACTACATCACTATTCTTAGTGGGAATAAAACTCAAGCCTTTATTTAGGACCTGTTCCTCATGTTTATTCAGTACTCTGCTAGATAAATTAATAACTAGTGATTTGGTCTCTCCCACATCTTCTTCAGTGTGGGACCATGCTGCTCCTCTATGGAGCCTTTCCTCTTTTGTCTGCCCCTGCTGGCAGACCGTCTCCTTCCCAAAAAATGGTCTTGTGATATTGGGAATGGAGTATTAACCTTATTTAATGTTGAGGAATTGTTACTATTGTCCTTGGGTCTAACCACTATTTCATTTGATGTTAACTTTACATTAGTAGATGTATTGGTGCATAACAGTGAGTCCCCTGACGTATCTGGGGCTCTCAACCCATTACTATCTTCACACTGTATTCTAGCTGTTCCTGTGCCCATCGTGGAAGTATTCCCTTGTTCCATTAAAATTGCTTCATTCCCTACATTCAAATTTTGTCTACCTATCTGTATAGCATCATTGCCCGTTTTACATACTGGTATTTGTCCTGAACCACATGACTGAGTCTCTATATCATTCATCTCTCTAACGGCTTTAGGCATGTTACTGTTAAATTCCTTACGTGTATAATTTCTCGTCATAGCACTCGCATAACTGTGTTGTTCAAAACGCGAAACATTAGAACCTTGTAGATCACTATTACTTTCTCTAGGCCACATAAAAACATGATTACTATTAAAATCTCGCAAGTCCCTAGTTATTTTATGCTTTTTTGATCAAATAAGCGTTTTTCCAATAACGTAATATCATCTAAAACTTTCTCAAGTTTTAGTACATAAACATTTTCATTATATTTTATCTTAAAATCTCCAAACAGTTTATTCACCAAAAGTCTTAGCCTATTCTCCTCAGGTGTATGATAATCGACAAGAAGTCTCATGTAATTAAAGCTCAGCTCAAGGTTGAGCTGCTGCCAACGATATAGTAATTCCGGAAACTGATTACCAGACGTGGGCATCTTTAAAATACGAAGCCCACGCGGTACAATCTTTTTGTTCAAGCAGGCTTCAAAATAGTGCCTTTGTACCTGTAATTTCTTCAATGCAACTTCCAACACTGGCAATAATAAGATGAATTGTAGCAAGCAATCCTTGATCTTCAATAAAACTTTTATTGCTACAATTCATCTTATTATTGCCAGTGTTGGAAGTTGCATCGCGTTTTATTGCCATAGGGAGCAGCGTATATGGTATTTGACTCACATTTTCACTTTATTTTTTATACGCTTGTTCCCGTCTCCATTGGTATGCTCATCTGCATTGGACTTACTTTTGTATACTTTATTTGGTCGGAACAGCACCCTAGGAGGATGGCGAACGTGGATATCCAGAATAGTGAAAGTATTGAACTTCCGTATACTCCGCCCACGTTGGAGAGGGCGAGCAAGTTTTCTAATCGTTTTCAGGTTTGTGTAACCGGAGGGAACAACCAGCTACTCGATTTTGAACCTAATATTGAAAGGACAATGGACACTACCAACGCTATGTGTAATTCGAACGCTACGAAGGATTTGCAGGACTTTGAAACTGCTTTCACCAAATTGAAGAAATTACAGGTACAAAGGCACTATTTTGAAGCCTGCTTGAACAAAAAGATTGTACCGCGTGGGCTTCGTATTTTAAAGATGCCCACGTCTGGTAATCAGTTTCCGGAATTACTATATTGTTGGCAGCAGCTCAACCTTGAGCTGAGCTTTAATTACATGAGACTTCTTGTCGATTATCATACACCTGAGGAGAATAGGCTAAGACTTTTGGTGAATAAACTGTTTGGAGATTTTAAGATAAAATATAATGAAAATGTTTATGTACTAAAACTTGAGAAAGTTTTAGATGATATTACGTTATTGGAAAAACGCTTATTTGATCAAAAAAGCATAAAATAACTAGGGACTTGCGAGATTTTAATAGTAATCATGTTTTTATGTGGCCTAGAGAAAGTAATAGTGATCTACAAGGTTCTAATGTTTCGCTTTGAACAACACAGTTATGCGAGTGCTATGACGAGAAATTATACACGTAAGGAATTTAACAGTAACATGCCTAAAGCCGTTAGAGAGATGAATGATATAGAGACTCAGTCATGTGGTTCAGGACAAATACCAGTATGTAAAACGGGCAATGATGCTATACAGATAGGTAGACAAAATTTGAATGTAGGGAATGAAGCAATTTTAATGGAACAAGGAATACTTCCACGATGGGCACAGGAACAGCTAGAATACAGTGTGAAGATAGTAATGGGTTGAGAGCCCCAGATACGTCAGGGACTCACTGTTATGCACCAATACATCTACTAATGTAAAGTTAACATCAAATGAAATAGTGGTTAGACCCAAGGACAATAGTAACAATTCCTCAACATTAAATAAGGTTAATACTCCATTCCCAATATCACAAGACCATTTTTTGGGAAGGAGACGGTCTGCCAGCAGGGCAGACAAAAGAGGAAAGGCTCCATAGAGGAGCAGCATGGTCCCACACTGAAGAAGATGTGGGAGAGACCAAATCACTAGTTATTAATTTATCTAGCAGAGTACTGAATAAACATGAGGAACAGGTCCTAAATAAAGGCTTGAGTTTTATTCCCACTAAGAATAGTGATGTAGTGGATACTGTCATTGATACGAAGTTGTTTATCAGGAAAGTACAATTAAAATTGGATTTTGGTCAGGAGAGTTATGAGACAGGACCTACAAGATTTAGAGCTAACAGTACGTACATTCCACAGTTACACCCTGCAATTGAGGTATTTGGTAATGTGGTGGAGAATGACATATATGAATATTATCAAAATAGAAGGGCGACAAAACATAAACAAAATCTAAATTATCACCAAAGGAAAGCACTAAATGACCTAAGGAATGATGAGTCATTGGTGATTAGACCAGCTGATAAAGGTGGTCCTATTGTCTTGATAGACATTTTGGATTACAATGAGAAGATGAGACGACTTTTGAATAATGATACATCATATACTAAGATAGACTTTCAAATAGTAGTTGATAAAGTCTTCAGTGTATATTATATGCTAGATGATTTCCTCATGTCTTCAGACATTACTAAGGAATTGTATGAATTCTTTAAGGTTAAGGATCCGGTAATACCGGTAGTCCAGGGGCTGCTGAAAATTCATAAATCCCGTATAGACCCTCCCATGAGACCGATAGTAGCGGGCCAGGGTTGGGTCACGGAACCGCTATCAGTATATACAGAGAGCCTTTTAAGACCTCTAGTAGATGAGAACACTAGAATACCTAAGGATAGTAAACATTTTTTACTGGATTTATACACTTACACAAGACAATTGAGGGATGACCAACCATTCCTGTTAGTGACTTTGGATGTTGTGAGCCTATTCACAGTAATCCCAAATGAGGTGGGCATCAACTATATATTAGATTATTTACGTACACACTCACAGTTCACAAATAATAAAGTGGACTTAGTGGCCTTGTATCTTGAGACAATCTTAACGAACAATATTTTCGTATTTGATAATGATTTGTTCCTTCAGACAGATGGCGTAGCTATGGGCACACCGTGTGCAAATAGCTACGCCAATCTAGTTATGGCTACTTGGGAAGATAAGTACATATGTGATAATGCTCAATATAAGAAATATGTAGGGATGTACCGCAGGTTTGTGGATGACCTCTTCCTTGTTTGGTTAGGGGATGAAGAATCCCTAAAAAGTTTTGTCAATTATATGGATACCTCTACCAATTTTCTGAGATTTACTTTAAACTTCTCTAGAACTAACATTTCCTTCCTGGATGTAGAAATATACAGACTTACAAATGGTTTGTTGAATACGTCCATTCATAGAAAGGGATGCTACAGAAATAATTTACTTCATAGACAAAGTATGCACCCCCTGCATGTTTTTAACAATGTTTTGAAAGGACAATTTATGAGGGCGTCCAGGTTGAACCCCAGTGAGGACAATTATAGGTCAGAAGTTCATGACCTCAAGAAAAGATTTTTGGATAGGGGATATGATGAACAAAAGATCAATGAGACTATCAAAGAAGTGGACTCGTTGAGATCTAATAGAGCCAGACCTTATTTTCTGGAACAACAAGAACAACTAGAGGTGACGAAAGTATCCACTGACACAGTTAGAGCCACTATGTCCTTTAGTAAAGCGAGTTCAGAAGTAATAAAGGTTATGCATAAGCACTGGGATATCCTCCTCTCAGATAAGGAAGTGAGCAAGATTGTGGGTCCTAAACCAAGAGTGACATATAAAAATCATCCCAATTTGAAGAGGCTATTATGTAAGCCCAAATATGCACGTAATAGGAATATCAACACAGGTATAAACTCAAATACTCTACCCTGTGGTAAATGTAATCAATGCAGTTTCATTAATTTGAACACTGAGTTTATACATTCAAAAACAACACGTAAGTACATCTTTCACACTAATACCAACTGTGAAACTAGAAATGTTGTTTATTTGGCTACCTGCAAATCATGTCTGTCCTTCTATATTGGGAAGACCAACCGTACTCTTAAGGAACGAATCAGGGAACATAACTATCAAATCAGAATAGGATCTGATGTCAATGCGTTATCCAGACATCATAAAGAAGCAGGTGTTGAACATATTTTCAACTTCTACATCATACAAACACTCATACAGGGTGTAGGAGGTGGAGATCTTGTCAATAGAACATTGGAATGTGAGACCAGGTGGATTATTAGACTGAGAGCTGATGAACCACCTGGTCTCAATGACAAGGTACAGATAAAACCCTTTCTGAAGAGCAGGAGAATATATAGACCATGATCCACATGATTCTACCAACATACCATATAATATGTGGTCTCTTATCAGTATTAAATACTATTTGTACCATGCGTTGATGTATCTGACCCGTTGATAATAACTGAAGAATTAGAGGGCTCATACTACATCTATGTCTTTACAAAGTGTATGGGATTTAATGACAGGATGGACTATTCTTAAATTGTATGTTCTTCTGTACCGTATATGTTTCTATATAACATCTTTATGAAATACCCAAGTTTCATGACCTCTTATATAAATGATAGTGTACATAATGTCCACCTTATATAATTGTACAGAAAAATATTTTGAATTGAATTTTTATGAGGTTTTGTACAGTATTCTTATCCCTGCTAGTATATTTTTATCTAAGAGTAGGATATAGTAAGGTAAATATGTATTTGCGTCTTCTAATATAGTTATTGAGCCTGTTAAAAATCATTTAGACGTTTTAGTTGTCTGTTTTGTTAGTCTCTCTAGCTGTGAAAACAAGTTGAAAGGTTACTGTTTTGACCTGCCATCTAGTTTCATGTAGAGTAATCTTGTTTCAAGTATGGAATAAGTGAGCTGTTCTTAGTGGCTACTATACAATGCTCATTTTATATAGTATATCACTCAGGCTTTTAAGTGTTATGTTTTTCAAATAGATGGTAATGTATTTAATCTGTTTGCACATTTTTTAATGTTTGCAGAAAACATTCATGACATCATCTATAATATTTTTATCTTGGTTTCTTCCTTCATGAGTATTGTAATTTTTAACATGAGGGTATGTATTTATATGCACCTAGCACTTTAAGATAACATTCTATTTCAAATGTAGCCTCTGTAACCAATCACGGCGCTTGGAGGGCTTTTTAAATGTTTGAAGGGATGCTGTGTAACATAAGTCTGATGAAGCCTATTGGCGAAAGCGCTCACTTTGTTATGTGCCAATAAAAGTTTTATTGAAGATCAAGGATTGCTTGCTACAATTCATCTTATTATTGCCAGTGTTAGAAGTTGCATCGCGTTTTATTGCCATAGGGAGCAGCGTATATGGTATTTGACTCACAGATTTTCCTATATTGCTTTATACTTTTCCCAAAGAAATAACCCCAGACATCTTTATGTTCTTGACAAACGTTGTCAGTTACAATTTCATATGACAAGATGCAAGATTTTAGAACAAGGTGTAACATTCCTAACCCATCATCCTGTTTCTTACAAAAACAACATTCTGTTTTGCCCAGTTCAGTTTGGATGCCATAAAAATGTAAAACTACTGTATAGTAACATTTTCTTTTTTTATTTTAGATAAATGGAAAAACCTTTACACAATATGCCAATTTCCCTAAAACAACAGAATCAAGAATAAAAAACATTTTCTGAGAAGATAACTTAAATGGACGGTGCAGTGGTGCAGTAGTAGCATTGCTGCCTCACAGCAAGAGGTTCTCCTATTCGATTCTTGGCTAGAATGCCTTCTGTGTGGAATCTGCATTAGGGTTGCCACCTTTTGTTGCAGCTAAAACCTGACTTAGACCACACACCTCTCATACCTCAAGCAATCTGCCCATTTGTGACATCATTGCCACCTCACACAAGGGGAACACCATCTTTTTCCATTTGTGATGCCTGTTTTCTGCAGATTTACTCTGCGTTTTGTAATAAAAAACATAGTAAATCCACCAATTTAACAAAGTCCAATAGTCTGTTTCTTTTTTGAAACAGAATACTGGAATTTGTACAGTGTTTTCCGGATTACCAGACAATCAGTTTGATTTCCAGAAAGCTTGGGAAAAAATGAATAAGTGGCAATGGTAGTCTGCATGTCCTCCCTGCATTCATGTGGGCTTCCTCCAGGTTTAGGGTTGCCACCTTTCATTGTGGCTAAAACCAGACTTAGGCCACACCACCTCATACCTCAAGCAACCTGCCCATTCTCCACCCACATTCCGCCTATTTGTGAGATCATTGCTGTGTCACATGAGGGGAACGTACTCTTTTTCCCATTGTGATGCCTTTTTTCTGCAGATTTACTATGCTTTTTGTAATAAAAAGCATAGTAAATCCACCGTTTTAAAAAAATCTGATAGTCTGTTTCTTTTTTGAAACAGAATACTGATGTTTTACAGTGTTTTCCAGACTACCGGACAATCAGTTTGATTTCTGGATAGTCTGGAAAAAAAACAGATATGTGGCAATGCTATTTGGGTGCTCCAGTTTCCTCCTACATTGCAAAGACATGCACCTGGAGTGTTTTTCCCCAGGCCTCTGCTGAAAATTGGCTTCATTCCAAGTTGGACTTTCCCAGTAAATAAATGTTAAATAAATAAATAAAACCTGCCGATCTCTTAATAGTGACTTGGACAAATGTATTTATTTATTTTTATTTTACATTTGTTGACCGGGATAGTCCAACTGGAGCCATGACCATTTTTAGTGGAGGCCCGGGGAGATAAGCTCCGAGTTAACAGATACAATAATACAAGTAAAACAAGAGTATATAAGTAGTATTACCAAAGAATACATAGGCAGACATGAGATACACCTGGTTATAGTCAGGAGAAAATTAACAATAAATAGTTAGTTGGGTTATTCACGTTCATGTTGAGAGTTACCCGGGCTTGCTGCAGTGGCAAAGCCAGTTAAATGCCATATGTTGTTTGAATTTAGTTTTAAATTGTCCTAAGAAGGAGAGCAAAGTAATATCACCTGGAAGTAAGTTCCAGGCTCTGCCTGCAGCGTTAGCAAAGAGGGCATCTCCAGCTGCATTGTTGATTTTGATTGTCTGAATTAGAAGTTTGTTCGAGGATCGAAGCAGTCTTGGATTGTTGTGGGAGGTGATAATATTTTGAAGGGCTGGTGTGTTATCTGGGTTATAGAGGATTTTGTTAGCCATGATCAGCAGGTTATATTGGATGAGACTGGGAAGTTCTAGCCACCCAAGCTGTTTTAGGTTGATGCAGTGGTGTGTTTTAAAAGGCATTCCAGTGGCAAACCTAGCAATATGATTGTGACAGGTTGACAGTCTATTTAGTACAGATTTGTTTAGATTGGAGAGAAGGGGAGAGGTGTATAAAAGTGTTGAGAATAGATGAGAGTGAGCTATAGCCATCTTAGCTGGAGGGGTTAGGAAGCCTTTATTCTATACAGTGACCCAAATTTTTTATTGATGTTCTTGATTGTTTGATTTACATGTAGGTCAAATTTTAGGTTATTGTCAATAATGACACCTAGTAATTTTGTGAAGGGATCAGGGGAAATTATTATCCCATCTTTTGTATTTATGGTAAAGGTGAAGGCGGCAGATCTATGAGTTGGAGAGAATAACAGCATTTTAGTTTTTTTTGGGATTTAGTAACAACCTACGTTAAGAGAGCCAATTTTCTATGGTATTAAAGGTGGACTGGGTAGCGACCCTCAGGTCTGTGGGAGAAGTAGCTGAGCAAATCAGGGTGGAGTCATCAGCGTATTGGATACAGCTGACGTTTGGTATGACTGTATACAAGTCATTAATAAAGATGGAAAACAGTAGGGCCCTAATATGGAGCCTTATGGTACTCCAAAGGTGTTTAGTAATAGATTAGAGAGCTTGTTCTGCCATAGGAAAGCCTGTTGTCTTCCACACAAATCCAAAAGCTCATCCCATTGCTGCAACATAGTTTGTTCATTACAAAAAGTAATTCCCCAAATTTTAGCTCACTTATTACAAATCTCATTTCCTTAAACTTACATAGCTTTCCAAAACATAAACATTACAAAAAATGAAAACACAAGCCCATATACACTAACAAATATTTCATTGCATCCAATATAACAAAAAGCCAGGTTTATGACTTTACTTCTTTAGTCAAATCATAGCATAGGAAAGATAAACTGGCATCTGAACATTAAGTAGTATTTTTCTTTGTGTTTTGGAATAAGAAAATTGACTTTGTTGAAGTAATGTATTCATAATTAAAAAAAAATACTACCTGTCTTCCCAACTAAATCCTTTGTCTGCAATAACCATTCACTAAGGATGAGATCTGTTTGATGATAAATATTAACTTTTTGCAGTTTATGACTAATACAGTAACATTCTAAGATATTCAACAAACTAGTCTAATTAACTGAATCAAACTCTTTGGAGATATCATGAGGCAGAAGTATAGCCTCTGAAGGTCTAGTTTTAAAAATTTCAATAACCGCTCTAATCATGAGTAACACCTCTTTGCTACCTTTCCTTTTAATTCAATAAATTCCATTATAAAACTTGGAACAAAAAACCTTTGTAAGTCTTTCACAAATAATCTTACAGAAAACTATATGCAAAAGAACACACATGCACACCACACACACACACACACACACACACACACACACACACACACACACACACACACACACACGATATGTATATCTCATACATATATGGATATTAGGAGTGTTGTGTGACATTTTCAGTGTCACTGCATGAGAATATGATTTTGTGCAGGTATAGACCTTTTGTGGCAATCATCTGAATGTCATCTAAACAAGATGTATTTAATCATGGTGGATGCCAAACAGGTATAGTAACCACATTACATTGGAGTTCCAATGTTTGACAATAATGTACAGTGCATATAAATATGAAAGCATTTAGCAGGACCTTTGTGATTACAGTTTACCTTTAGCAGACAGTTGGAAAAGAGGTATAATGCATATCTCTCAAACATTCAGCTTTCAAAATCATTAAAGAGATCCACCAAAAATCATAGCAAAGGGTCCAAAATCATAACGCTTAAAATTTGCTTATGCACAAATTGATTACTCTGGTGTTGGGAGCCTAAGGCATAGCTTTGAGGCACAACATGTAAAATTATGATCTTTGTATTTTTAACAGTTGTATGAGTACATAACTGCACTGGAAATCTGTCCTTGTTGTAGTGTGACATATTTAAGTTACATACATACACTTTCACAAGACAAGTGTAAACTACCTCCTTAATCCTATATACTTCATTTACCTTGACCTTCTTTACTAAGGCTAAAAAGGGTCTGAGGACTAGTTCATGTAGCCAGTTAACAAATAAGAATGCTTCAGAATTAGATCAATTTACATCACTGACATCATCACCAGCATCATCACTGACATAACTGATCCAGAGCAAACTACAAGGTGAAAGTAGACTGCAAAACTTACTGAACTCCGAAGTGTAAGAAAATTAAAAGGAAAGCAACAGAAAAATGGCAGGTATTCCTGTATCCTCTCACTTTTGTGATTTCTTCTTATTCGTAAAGAATTAACTCTGATACTTGTTCCTGATTTGTTCCTTACATTTCCACCATTTTCTTTTTGTCTGACTATTTGTCTGACTATTTTAAGCTCTTCTCTGCTCTGTGAATACAATTTTGTTTGCAATGGACCATAGGTGGAGGCAAGTCAGAAATCTCATTTTTTTCCCTTATAAATGCTGAATTTTCCATTTACTAATGTAATTACAAATGTTATGCTCTGTGTGTGTGTGTGTGTGTGTGTGTGTGTGTGTGTGTGTGTGTGTGTGTGTGTGTGTGTGTGTGTGTGTGTGTGTGATATATATATATATATATATATATATATATATATATATATGGGTTCACTACACATTACTGAACACACACAATACCGATGCCCATAAACCCAAGACCAAATACCCGAAAGACTACAAGACCGACGGACCACAAGCACGAAATTCAAAATCACAAACATTTGTAACACATACAGTACACACATACACAGACACACAGCTTCCTCCCACAATCAAACGAATAAACATACACTATATTTAAGCAGGGGGGCAAGCCCCTCTGCACCCTAAAGCCCCTCGCAAACACACTTACACACACATACTTACCTGAACCGCAACACCAGAAGCACTAACTCAAAATCTCCGAACATCAGCATTATGAAATTTGCGCTTCTGGTCTTGCCATCATCTGGTCTTTCGATGTTCTGGTCTCGGGATTCCGAGCGTCGGTAATATGGGCATTCGGTCTTCCGTAGTGGACCTATATATATATATATATATATATATATATATATATATATATATATATATATATATATATATATATATGTATACCTCTAATTCTAACCCCTTAGTCAATACCCATATGTCATTGCTAGGACAATCTATCCACTTTTCTCTTTACACCTCTACTGTTACTCTATACGTAAGTTACTTACTCCTCCTGCTTTTCTTACTTAACCTGTTATCCAATTTGCCATCTCTGTCTCTTCTCCTGCTGCTATACTCCCTACTATGTCTAATCTTTGCTGTCTTTGTTGCTATACTTCCTACTGTGTTTAACTTGCTCACAAGTCAACTGCATAAAGCAAAAATTGCAACCCCTACTAACAATGTATACCATTATGTAATGCCTCAACCAAAAACTGTAAAAGATGTGTTGAGTCTATGTAAATATGTTAAATCTTAAGCTAGAATGCTATGTTACTAGTCAGTGCTACGTTTGGTGCTATGTAAATTTGAATGATTCTGTATACACCTTATATTTTGCTTAAAATTTAACTGTGGAGCTCTTTTCCCTAGGCCTTCGCTGAAAATGGACATGCATCCAGTTGGACTTTCCCAGTTAACAAATGTAAAATAAATAAAATAAAATATATATGTATGTATGCATATATATATATATATATATATATATATATATATATATATATATATATATATATGGGATCCGTACAGATCCCTGATAATCACCGAACATAGATAACCAAAAGTGCTGTTCACTGAAGCAGCACTTTCAGTTATGTATGCTGGTTGTGCTGGTCGCACTACAGTGCGGTTAAGGGAGAATTCCCTTTTCCCCACCGTAGTGCGAACTCGGAGTGAGAATATAAAAGTAGGGGGGATGTGGGGGGAACAGCCGCCCACATGGGGTGCAGGGGGGCTTGCCCCCCTGCATAAAAGAAAATTTAGTGTTTTTTTTTTTTGAACGGACATTAATGAAAGCGCTTTTTCAGTGAAAACGCTTTCGTTAAAGTGCGTTCGGTTATTGTGGATTTGGACTATTGAACTTTCGTTCAATAGTCTTAGATCCATATATGTGTGTGTGTGTGTGTGTGTGTGTGTGTGTGTGTGTGTCTCATTATCTGTTTGCAGTATTAATAAAGGAGTTGTTGAAAAAATAGTGAACAGGAAAGTTCAGAAAGTATATACATATACACATACATAGGTTCCACTGATTTGGTCGACAGGGAGTATGGTTGATATCTGTTTAATTGACTCAATTTGGTCAATTTTACAGATAGCAGACAAGTGTGTGAGATCAACAATTCCTGAGTAGGAGAATATTTCCTATCCCTGGGGACTGTGTGATCTTGGAGTTAGTATATATATATATATATATATATATATATATATATATATATATATATATATATATATATATATATATATATATATAATAAGTGGGGGGTGGAAACAATGTTTTAAAATTGCATGCACTTAGGTACTTCCTTGTTTCATGTATAATATGTAATCAAAGTTAAATATATATATATATATATATACACACACACACACACACACACACACACACACACACACACACACACACGCACACACATAAATACTGTTGTCTTGACTAGTTGTTTATTCCTTCTTTCTCATGTGCGTGTGTGTGTGTGTGTGTGTGTGTGTGTGTGTGTGTGTGTGTGTGTGTGTGTGTGTCTCATTATCTGTTTGCAGTATTAATAAAGGAGTTGTTGAAAAAATAGTGAACAGGAAAGTTCAGAATAAATTTTAAGTGTTTGGCAACAATCCTTCAAGTAATGTTGCAGGATGCTTCCGTAGATACCAGTAAATATTAAATTATTTGTGTTAGGTACATCTACAGCAGAGGAAGAGTATTAGGCATCTTAACAGAATATTCAAATTATTACCAACAAAACTATCAAAAACATTCATCAATAAAATCTGCCACCTAAAATCTGCTACCAATGGAGCAAAACCAGAACAAAGAAGACCTGTTGGAAATTATAATCAGTTAATTACAACTTGCCTAGACTTGGCTTGAGTCAGAAATAAATGTTTATGCACTGACTGCTGACTTTATCATCAAACAACTGCTAACTTGAACTGCTATAAGATCTAGGAAATGATTATGCACAGTGCTTGTGTGATGTGATCACCCATGGCGCTCAATCTCTTAGCTCAAGAATCGGAGACAAAACGAAAAATAATGTGGGACTAAAGCCCAAAATCAAGGATAGATTTTAAATATTGTCTCACAACTTCAATTTCACCCTAAAAAGGTCATCACTACATTTGTGATCTGTATTCCACCTGGTAATACACCTGCTAGCCTTGAAGACTTCTTACCCTGGTGTTCTTCCATATACTCACAAGAAACCCTTATTCTGGGAGATTTCAACCTAGATTGCTTCACCTGTATATCAGAACCACCAAGTAATCTAATAAATCTCCATGGCTACCAGTAGCTAGTTCAAATTCCAACTAGATGTGATAAAAAATCTAAAAAAGAATCCATCCTTGACTGGGTCCTAACAACCCCACATTGTACCCCCACATAGGCAGTCTCCCAGACACCTTAAGTGACCACAACATAATATACCTTATATGTAGTAGAACTAGCATATGCAAAACCACTAACTATAAATCCACTAGAAACTTAAACAATTTCTCTCCTGAGATCCTCAATACTTTACTCTGTAACTGTGACTGGACCCCCCTAAAAATCCACCCACTTGACCAAGCTGTAGCATATTTCAACAAACCATTTCTACAACACCTAGCCACTGTTGCTCCATTACACAAAATCAAGGTCAGAACCTTTACAAACCCCTGGATCAGTAAAGAAACCAAACAAATCCTCAAGTCCAGAGACACTGCCTGGCTTTACTATCAAAAAGACAAAGAAACACAAAGCCTAACTAAGTACCAAGAACTGTGCAACCGTGCAAAAAATGCATTAGGCTGGACAAAAAGTCCTACTACACAACATTAAAAACTAAATACCAACACAATCTCCAAAAATTTTGGAAAAATGTAAACCAGCTACTAAAATCCACCCAAAAGGCTACCCCTAAACCAACCACCCCTGACACTAAAGTTCCCATCAAAACACAATTCAACTCCCACTTTGTGAACTCAATTCTATCATTAATATCACAGGACAGTTCCAACCTCACTATCTCCCCCAACACAAATAATACTAATACAAGCTTTACCCTCAAAGCAGTTTCCACCACTTCAATCAAAAGCATGCTCTCCAAACTAAAAACCTCATCAACAGCAGCCAACCTACTCCCCAGCTATTTCTTGAAACTCACAGCAAATGCTGTTGCTATCCCAATCTCCACTCTCATAAAGAGATCATTTGTTGAAAACTTTGTGCCCAAACTCTAGAAAATACCCTATGTTATACCCATACATAAAGGCAGGACCTCCACTGAACTTAATAACTACAAACCCATTGCTTTTCTCTCCCCCTGGCCAAAATACTAGAAAAATGCACCCACACCCAGGTGATAAAATATCTCCTAGACAGCAACATCTTATCATCTACTCAACATGGTTTCAGACCTGCCCATAGTACCACTACAGCCCTCCTCTGCTTCACAGACACAGTAAACCATCTCAAAAATGAAGTCCTGCAGGTGTCAATTTTTTTTGGATATGTCCAAAGCATTTGACACAGTCTTGCACCAAATCCTGCTAAACAAACTACATCAATATCACCTATCTAATTCCACTCTTACCTGGTTCCAAAGCTACTTAACTGACAGGTACCAAGCTGTGAAATGGGAAAATTATCTCTCTTCCCTCAGCTGCCCATAATTAGAGGAGTCCCACAGCATTCTATCTTAGGACCACTACTATTCACAGTCTTCACAAATTACTTTCATACCTCACACAGCATGCATCTATCATTCAGTATGCAGATGATACTACCTTAATCTGTGCTGCACAAATCATTCCCACCCTCCTGCAAACAACTCAACTAGCATTCTCTGATGTTAAAACCTACCTTACCAAAGCCCAACTTATCCTCAATCCAAAGAAAACTCATCTTATGATTATAACCAGTTCTAACAAAAACACTAACAGTCAATTCACTATCTACTCCACTAATGCTACTCCAACCACTCCAGTGGCACAGGTTAAGCTATTGTGAATAACCATAGACTCCCACCTAAAATTTGATAGTCATCTCAACTTAACTATTAAAAAAGTACATGCCAAACTGGGATCACTCTACCGTATCAAACCATTTCTTGCCAACAACACAAGATTAGCCATTGCTCGCTCCCAACTTCTATCCACCCCACTCTATGTATCACCCATTCTGACTAATCTCAACAAAACTGAACTAAGTAAATTGGAAGCCTGCTATAACAGAATTGCCCACTTTGCTGCAAATTGCTCATATAGAACTCATCACTGTACTGCTTTGAGACAACTCCACTGGCTTGAACTGCCCAACTTCCTAACCTACAATCAGCTCTGCCTCTGTCATTCGATCTATTACCTCCCCAATAAGTGTCCTGCCCTCAAAAACCTAGTACAACATCACTCAGCCAAAAAGCCTCTTAGATCATCAAGCAAACTACTACTAGAAGTCATCAACAGCTACAATAGCTTTGGAGATGCACTATATAGTAGTTCAGTGGCTAAAAAATGGAACTCTCTCCCCACTAGCATACAAAACACATTGCCTAACGCCTCCTTTGAAAACCTTATTAGGCAGCATCTCAAGCAAAGATGGCAGTGCCATGACTGCTCCCCAGGCTAGTGAAAGCGGATAAGGTACACATACTAAACCTAGAGTACTTGATAATAGTTTTAACTCTTACTCACAAACACTGGCTAATGTACAATGCCTGTACTGTACCTGTGTACTATGTATGTATTCTAGCTATGTTCCAAATTTCAGCTGTACACAACAAATCTATTAATTACCTTTATTTTTAAACTAATATTTTCTTATGTTGATGTGCTGCATACCACTGTAAAAACATGTCTATTGTAATTTGTGTGTATACTGATCATATCTAAATATCTAAATGTATCTGTAATTTTTTTAAGTGGAGCTTTTCTCCCTGGGCCTCTGCTGAAAAAGGGCCTTTTCAGCTCAGTCAGACACCCCCGGTTAACAAATGTAAAATAAATAAATAAAAATAGTGGCACGAAGGCAGAATGTTTCATGGTCTGTTTTATATATGTTGGGATGGTGCTCAGTAGTTTAGATATGTAATAGCAGTGTGGTGAGTCACCTGCTGAGTTATTAGACGTTGTTGTGATTGCTAAGAGTTTAATGGTTGAGTGAAGGTCTCTACCTGGAGAGTAGTGCAGCAGGGTATCTTTTAGTTTTGGACATTTTTCTGGTACAGTAATAGGTTGTGAGAATGCTAAATAGGTGGTTATCTCAAGCCAGTTTAGTTGTTTCAGGCTTTGCAATTATGAGTCTTATATGTAAGACTGACAGTGAATTTGGCTACTTTATTGCAGCAAGCAAAGTGCTGAGCTGTAACTGTAATATTTAGGTTTGTAAGAATATGTGAGGCATACAGTAGGGATGTAAGAAGGTAAGTTGATGCTAGTGGTTGTCTTGCATTGTCTGTCAGGTAGTGTTTAATTGTATAGATGGACCATTGCTTCTAGGGTGTTTTAATGGCTTGTAATATGTGATGGTCAAATTTGAGGTTTTTGTCAACTAGGACTAAAAGTTTTGTTTGAGTTACATATTCAATTTTGTGTTGTTGGATGAGGTTATTTCAAAAGATAGTATTTCATTTTTTCATATTGGTACTGCATGGGAATATCCGCGGTAGTGGTGCTGCGGTAGCGTTGTCACCTTTTAGCAAGATGTTGTCACGTTCGATTCTCAGCTAGATCGTCTTTTGTGTGGAGGCATGCATGAATGGGCGTGCCTTCGTTGAAGGTTGTGCATCAGGGCTGGTAACTCGGCATGTAAAAATCCACTACCAAACATTAGTGGACCGGAGTTCCGCTGTGGCGACCCCTAACCGGGATAAGCCGAAAGACAACAACAACAACAATGGTACTGCTTAGGAATAAGAGCATATATATTTGTATTTTTAGAATTTAAAAATAGAGTGGCATCTTTTAGACAAGCATCAATATCAGTGAAAGAATTTTGGGTAATATCCTGAAATGTTGCTAGGGATGGGGCTACACATATAAAGGTTGAGTCACCACCATATTGAACTATGCTGGTGAGATGGGTCATAGTATATACTTTGTTTATAAAAATGTTGACTAAGAAGGGGCCTAATATTAATCCTAGTGGGGTGCTGACAGTGACTAGTAGGAAGGAAGAGAGATTTTATTTGTATTTGACCACTTCTTGCCTGGCAGTCCAATAGCTATGGAACTATGATACAGATACCTGGGTGAAGGTAAGGAAAGAAGGTTCAGTAAGAGGATGTTGATGGGATACAGAGCAAATACTTTGATAATTCAAAGAATAGTGACAATACCAGGTTGCCATCATTCATATGGTGGTTTATGATATTGGTGAAGTTGAGGAGAGCAGTGGTAGTTCTTTGGTGAGATCTAAAACAGCTCTGAATTTTGGAGGGAAGGTTGTTAGAATTACTGCAAAAGTTGCAAGTGGGTGCTATTTTGACAGGGGGATAAGATGAAAATAGGTCTATAGTTAGAAATATCTGTTAATGTGCCACCTTTGAGGAGTGGTATTATATAGAATTTTTTCCAGATGGATGGGACATAATTCTCAGATATGGATTGGTTTATCAGTATGGATACAGGGAAAGCCATTCTGTGAGATGGTATTTGCAGCTAAAATTAAGGGCATTCAGCAAAATCAGGGGCAGCTGAGAGGTATCATCACAGTGGCACCTTACTTTTGGAGAAGTACTAAAAGTGTATTTTAATTACATTCAGCCTCCCTTGTATTTTAATGTTTTTTTCACAAAATAGCACGCGCTGTACTCAAACCTCTCAAGCTGTCAGGACTACCCCTTTATGTATTACCACAACGTTTCACCTGAAAAGAATAATGAGTACTGCAATGTGCTAAGGGGATGAGCTAAGATAATGACAATTAAAAGCAAAGTCTACATAGGTCTGTCAGCAGTGCCCAACAGTCAGAAAGAACAACTTGTGTCCCCTCACGTTGGTCTCCATCTAAAATGACACAGATCTTTTACATCTGTGTGAGTTACTGTGTCTCTCTGCTTCTGCATTTCTCGATCTATATATATGTGAATGTGTTTGTGTGTGTGTGTGTGTGTGTGTGTGTGTGCACGTGTGTACATGTATATCTGTGTGTGTGTGTGTACATGGGTGTGGCAGTCTGTATGTGTGTCTATGTGTAGACTGAAACAAAATATTCTGGCTTACCTAAAGTATACTTTTTCTATCTCCCAATCCTGTAGTAATCTTGTTTTAAATTTTGAGCAATGTCAGTGTGAAACATCATGCAAAATCTATTGACCCCTGTGATCATAGTGAGCTCCAAGAAGTCAGTGTCATATTGGCTGTGTATTTAAGCCAATGACATTGCAAAACCAGTACAGAAATTCTATGCTAAAATAAATAAAATTAATAAATAAATACCTGAATAGCATCCCTACCAGAGCAGCAAGAGCAGTGTCCAAGGAAGGAAGTCCTGCAGAATTTGCCATTCCATTTGTTAGCCTCCTGGTGGGACAGAGCAGGAAGTCAACAAATTCAAATTCAAAACTGAGAGTCTGATGAAGAAAAAGCTTAGCAACTGAGTGAGGTAAATCTATATCCATACATGCATATATGGATCTACTTAAATTAGTTAAATGCTACTTAAGGCGGCATGCATAACGTAGAATCAAATCGATCAACATTATGCATATCGACATACTACTATGCACACACTAAGAATTGATCTCAGTACATGAAAATTAAAAAACAAAACAAAAAAAAACAAACAAAGAAAGCATCATTTTTGGAGGGTCATTCCCCCCATACCTCCTGCTAATTGTATATTCTAACTCCAATTGCACAATCCTCTGGGAAAAGGATATATTTCCCTATTAAGGGATTGTCGATCTGACACAATTGTTGACATTCTGCTTAGTCAACAAAGATAAATCACAGGCCACAGAGACTCTGACAGATAGTATGACCAATAAACATGCAATATACACCAAATGATGCAAACAATAATGGATTAGTGCTTTTGTTTATTAAGTACAAACTTCATCACATTGGTTGTACTATCTGTCGGAGTCTCTGTGGCCTGTGGTTTATCTTTGATGGTTTACAGTTTTTGTCTGTTTTTTAACAATTCTAGCAGACAAACAGATCTTTTGGATGGGTGCTGGCTACTCCTCAGCTTTACCTGATTTTGCAGAACATGCCTGCTTTTATCTAATCTTTTGCCTAATATGCTTATCCTGTCTGTCCTTTGTATATCTCAAATGTCCTGATTTTTGCTATGTTCGACATGGCAAACTATTAAGGACTGAACTCATTAAATTATAATAGACATTCGAATTTCTCGACTTCATATGCTTCATAAAATGCATGGTAAAACAAAACCTGTTATTTTAGCAACTTTCTATGTTTATAATATTTAAAATCTGTCCCTGATTTTACCCCTCTCCCACTATTTTTGACAATGTCCAGATTTCTTGAGCTACGAGGTTAAGAGACATGTCCCTCCTTTTTTTTCATCAGTCAAAAATGCCAGACATAGAAGTTCTGTGCTTATTCTCAGAAAATGTTTGTTGTTGTAAATCTACATAAAAATCCTGCAGGCCTGTCTGTCTGGGAATATGCCTCGTGGTTGCTTTTGGATCACTATTCTAAGTTTGCAGGAATACTGTGATTATTTTAAGGGTAAATGTAATACTTTAATGTGTAGCTGCTGTTTCCATGAAACTAGACTGAAGTACAATCTATGGCTGTCACGTTTAGCTGCTGCTGCATAAGGGTGGGAGTTGACGGTAGAAAGTAAATGACCCTTTTGTCATTTTCTCGTTTTAAAAAGTCACTGTCTGCTTTTGCAGGTCTTTAATGTGTGACAATTGTTTCCATGGAACAAAGCACAGCTGTCATATTTAGCTATAGCTGTTGGGGAGAACAGTCTTTATAAAGTAACTGATCCTTGTTGTCTCATTTTAGCTAGGCACTATTTGGCTTTGCACAATTAGTGTACATTTGAAGAATAATTTAATGTGTCACTACAGTTCCCATGGATTAATGCATTGAAATACGAAGCATAACTTACTTTAAACACTCTACATCATTTTCTCACAGGTTTGGCAATGACTTTGAATGACTGTTGATGAGGGAATACCCTTATGTATTAAGGGGGATGCTGTCCCAAACCACCCAGCCATGCATACAAAATAGACTTTTACTAACACAATTTTTAGAGCCTTATGGTCCTCTGGCAGGGGGATGCAGTGGGAGCAAAACTTCTTCTGATGGACATTATACCACCTGTCTTCACACAAAAGTAATGGAGAGCATGACCAATTAGAGGACAGTGGTAGGGTTTGCTACTCTGCATATTGTGGAATGTTTAAAGCAAATGTTGCCAAATACAATACATAGCTGCATTTTTGGTTATATTTGCTGGGGGGAGCTGTCTGTAGAAACTAACTGACTATCTAATTTTCTTAGCTTAAACAATCACTATCTGTTTTTGCAGACTAGTGTGCATCTGCAAGGTTACTGTGATTTTATGTGAAGCTGCTTGGACTACATTATTGTGTAGCTACTGCTTCCATTGAACAAAGCTGAAATGTAATACATGGACATCAGTTTTATCTATAACTACTGGGCAGGGGTGAGAACTAGTAACCAACCCTCTTTTCTCAGTTTAAAGAGTCACTGTCTGGCTTTGCAGGACTAGTTTGCAGTTACAAAATTAACTCAATTTTCGAGAAGCAACTTGGACTATTTTAGTGTGTGGCTACTGTTTACATGGAAGTTCACAGAGCTGAAATACAATACAATACGTGACTGCCATTTTTTTTCACAATCATCTGAAATGCACACAGAAGTATTTAGTTATTCATCCTTTGTTTACCAGGTTAGTCCCACTGGCCAAGTAGCCTCTTTTAAGGGGAGATCTAAGGTGGATTGCATATTACTAGGAAAAATTTGGCCAGAGTATCTGGGAACTTCCTATATTCTTTGACATAGGGGATGAAATTAAAGGTGGCACATCCAGTTCCTACCTCCATTCCAGGTGCGAATGTGGCCCCGAGAGACAGTAGAGCCATGGAGGATGTAACCGAGTGCACTGATAGCGCTAATGTTGTGGCTGTTGTTTAAAAGAGCATGGAGTTGGCAGAATCTCTGCCAAATGGAAAGGTAAATAATGTTGCAATGATGGAGAACGAGTCCATATTGGAGGAGAAGAAGAGAAAGGAGCAGGCTAATGCACCAGAGATGATGGGTGCCCGATTCAGAGGATTTGTTTCAAAATAGGTTACTCAAGGCCAAAATGGAGAAGAAAGATGGATGTATTATTACAACCCTTCAGTCTGGGGGGTGTGGGATGATTATTTGGTCGATATCGTTAACCAAAGTGAACTGGAACAATTAAAGAATGGTTTCCTGGAGTGAGATAATGTAGAAGATTGAGGGAGAGGGTGAAGGAGAAGAGCAAAAGGAGTCAGAATAGATATCATATGCACAAACTGTAAGGCAAGGAGAAGAAAAGAAAGAACAAGTAAAAGAAACAAGGAAGAACTCTACGTATAGGCAACAAAAAAATGAACAAGGACTGAACAGGTATGAGGTTTGGCATTCAGTAATTGTACCATTAGGAGTGACACCTAAAGAGGTCAGAGCATTTATTCTAATTAACAAAGAGAGCTTTTGTGATATAATATTTGAAACTGGACAGGCTATGGAAAATTTCTTAGGAAGATATGAACAGCAAAAAACAATAGTCCAGGTCTGAATATGTTATCAAAGCTTTCTTTAGACAAAATAATAATAATAATAATAATAATAATAATAATAATAATAATAATAATAATAATAATAATGCAATTTAGGACTGAAATTGAAACCTGGTGAACCGAAGCAACATTTTTTGACTGTTTGTAAGAATGTTGTGGATGCAAGAAAGGTTTATGATGAAAGAGGTCAATGGACTGGAGGTTGGGAATGTGGTGCCTTATTGCAAATGATAAATAATGTAATTCACATTCCAAGTGTAATAAATGAAATGGTAACAGGGGTTATGTAAAGTCTAAGGGTCAACCAAGAACATGTTTCTTCTGTGGCAAAGATGATCATTTGCTAAATGATTGTAATAAAAGAAAATGTTTTATGTGTGGTAAGACAGGACATGAAGAAAAGAAATCTGATTTAAAGTGTAAAAAATATGGTAATGTTGGTCATGCATTATTAGAATGTGAAAATGATGCTAAAATAGTTGAACAATAGGTTATACAACATACAGAATATGAAGAAATATCTGTGCCGTAACCGAGACCTGGTTCAAGGCTCTAGAGAGCACCCCTGCATTACCAGGCTACAAATCTTACCACACTTTTTGGCCACCAAACCAGGACCAAAACACTAAAGGTGGTGGAGTGTCCATATCCACCAAGAATATTCACACCTCCTGACTAGTTGCCCAACACAATGCGGCTGAAATATTACAGGTGCAATTAACACTAGGTAAGACTGCAATCCAAATTGTAGCTTACTACAGATCCCCCACCATGCCCCAAGATTCTCACTATACCTTTCTAAACATACTGGAAAATATTAAGATGCAACCTAACACCCTAATACTGGGTGATTTCAACTACCCTGTCATTAATTGGGAAAACTACTTGGGTACCAACACCTTTGCCCAACAGTTCTTGGAATTCATAAATTCCAACGCCCTGGATCAACTAATCCATAGTCCCACCAGGGGCACAAATATCCTTGACCTGGTCATTACAAACATGGGAGATCAATGCTCCACACCAGCGGTCCCCACCTCATTGGTCAGGTTTGATCATAAGCTAATCACCCTTGATGTTCACATCCCACCCCACCCCCAATAGTGAAACCTCCATAAAAAACTCAAGTTAGAAGTGACACACTTCACGACACCCATGCAGATGGGAACTGAAAGTTCAACTGCCAAATCCTACACTAAGGCACTGTACAAGCATATCCATTTGTGCATAAATCGTGCCATTCCAAATGGAACCAAGACACTCTCCTCCAAAAAAGTAAGCCAATCTGGTGGTCCCCTGCCATAAACAAGTTATACAACAGAAGTAAGAAACTGTTATAGAAAAAAGGAAAATCCCAGGATGCAAAAAAACCCCTTACCAGCCTCAGTAAGAGGCTGAGATCCCTCATAAAATCCTTCAAAGCTAGTTATGAAAATAAAATTGCTAAAGATTCTAAGGACAACCACAAGGCATTCTATAGTTATGTCAAGAATCTAAATGACAATACTCAGATATGCTCTGAGCTACAACAGAATGGCACTAAATATACTGATCCCAAGGGTATTGCCAATATCCTAGCAGATCAATTCAATGCAAATCCCCCCTCACCCTCTAAAGGGCCCATCTCAGTACCAAAAGATTGCCAAATGTCAGTAATCACGGCCACACAGGTAAAAAATGCATTCTCCAAAGCTAAGAATACAGCATCCATGGGGCCAGATGACATCCTGGGCTGTGTACTACATGAACTTCAAAATGAACTGGCACCTCACCTAAGTGTCATGTTTAATCATAGCCTCAACTCAGGCTTCATGCCCAGTGAGTGGTGAACAGCTACAGTTATCCCACTCCACATTGGGGGGGTCCACCTTGGACCCCGGGAACTATCATCCCATCAGCCTAACAAGCCTGATCTGCAAAGCCATGGAATGTATTATCATGGAACTTATAAACAAAGACATTGGCAACCTTCAAACACTGGACCCCACCCAGTCTGGTTTTGTGAAGGGACGATCTTGTCTCCTCAACCTGATTGACTTCTTCAGTTCAGTCTCCAGAGCTGTGGTCAAGGGTAAGACAGTCCACACAGCCTACCTGGACCTTGCCAAGGCCTTTGACACCATCCCCAACTGTGGAATCATAGATAAACTTACTAAGCTGGGCATTAATCCCTACATCACTCGATGGGTCACAAACTGGCTTACTGACAGAACCCACACTGTAAAAGTAGCCAACTTCAAATCCAGCTCCAGACAAGTGACAAGTGGTGTACCTCAGGGTTCAGTCCTGAGACCACTTTTGTTTGGCATCTACTTCTCCAAAGTACAGGCCAACACCAAGGGACTCTGGCTATGCCACGCGCTCCAGAGATATAAACCTGGTCATCACAATGAACAAAACATGCTGGAGGTATAGATTCCTTTCTCAGAGACTCCCCATTCTCTGTAATAGACTGCCCATACATGTCAAGCAGAGAGCCTTGTTGGCCCTCTTCAAAAGGAACCTTGATGACTGGATGGGAGATAGGAAATTCACCCCGGGGATCATGCCAGTCACCCTGCTAGACAGGGGACCAGGGGAAGTAAAATTCCTGGGAAAAAATAGCTGGGGAAATGTTATGGCTAGGCTTGTATAAGCCCTAGGGCCAATGGCCTAGTACCAACCTATGAACCTATGAACCTATAAAAGAGAAAATAATACAACATAAATTAAATGACAAGGTGGAAGACAATTTAGAACAAGAAAATAAATGTAAGGATAATAGTGAGACAAGTAAGGAAGAAGAGGTAAATTGGCAAATGGTTACAGGGAACAAAAACTTTACAGGAGAAAGATTAAAAGAAAGAAACTGGAAAATTAAAGGTCCATTCATAAAAGAAAGCAAGAAAGGCAAAGGATGAGAAAGATAATATAACAACGTCCTCATAACAAAATGAAGATGTTAGCACTGAATGTTAATAGCAACAGAAAAACATTAAAAAAGGATAAGCTTATTGGAATGGTGTATAAAATTAAATATGAATGTAATAATATTAGAGGATATTAGATGTTTAACAGAAAATGAAAGGATTCAAACAGAAAAGTTATGGAATGGGCCAATCAATTGGAATATAGGAAAAGAAACATGTATATTTCAAGATGATATTAAAATATTAAATGTGACCATTGTTGAAATAGGATGTATAACTTTACTGGATATTAGATGGAAAAATAATGTTTACAGAATCATAGGTTATATATGAGTATGTCACAAGAAAATACAGAGAAACAATGTATAAAAATTGAATTATATGGGTGTGAATATGGATATTATATTAGTAGGTGATTTTAATTGTAACCTAAAACAAAATATGAAGAATGGATATGACATTAAAGTGGTAAATAAGATAATTAGATGTGGTAAGTTATACATATAGGAGAATAATCATTGGACTTATAAGAGGAATGAATTAACAACAGAAATGGACTATTTTTTAATATCAGATGGTTTAAGGGTTATACAAAAAGGAGTAAAGCACAATGGATTATCTGATCATTTAGCTATATGGTTAAATATAAATGAAAAAGTAACAGAACATTAAAATTGGTAAAGGAACTAAAAGATGAAATTAAATAGAATTTGCTCGAAATAATAGGAAAGGAATTTAGAAATTATGGAAAGATCATATAGATAGGAGAGAGTTTTATGATAATTGGACTGCTTGGTGGAATAGTTTTAAAGAAAAATACAAAAAATGCTTTCTTGAATGCATATACGAAAAGAAAAAAATTATATATACTAGATTAATTCAAGAAGTATTCAGAGAAATAGCTAGAAATGAAAGAGAATATTAATGAAAAAAGAAATGTATAAGATAAATCAAGATAGACTTAATAATGTATTATATAAACAAAAATATAGTTTACAAGGGAGGAAGAAAGAGGTAGCTCCATATTTCAGCACATTAATTAAAGAAAAAAGAAAACAATAAAAGAATTTTAAAATAAAGATGGAAACTTAATGAAAAGATAAGAAGAGATATGTGGAATAATTATGGATTATGTAAGACAGTAGAGTGTTAAGAAAGATATTAATAAAATCAAAAACATGATGTTAATAAGTTAAGTAAAGAAGATAATGAATATCTGGAAAATAAAGTAAACATAGCAGAGTTGAATGAAGTATTGAAAGATATATATTTGAACACTGCCACAGGATTAGATGGTATAGAATATAATATTTACAATAATATGGAAAAGTGGCAAAAACTATTATTTCTTAAGGTATTGAATGAATGGTTGGAGACAGGGATACAATATAAAGAGATATGCATAGGTGTCATAAAGTTTATATGGAAGAAAAGTGAGAATGATGATATTAAAAATTGGAGGCCAGTAACATTAAACAATAATGATCATAATATACTTATGAGCATTATGACTAAAAGACTGGCATACAAGATTAGATATATATTGTATATATTTTAGTCTATTTGTTAGGTTTCAGTGTGAGAGTGTTACAATGATGTTTTACACTTAAAAGGGTGTGATTTTATTATGGATATGATTGTTTTTATTGAGGGGTGTGTAGTAGCGTTTAATTTTGATTGGGCAATGACTTTCTGATTGAAAGAGTTATTTAATTTAAAAGCTGAAGATGTTTCTGCTTGTAATGGTCTGAGGAAGCTCCATTTTGTAGTGAAAGTGCTTACCACCATTAATATTTAATAAAATATTATTTTTGCTTGTTCTACCCTCCACTGGTGGTTGGACTGTTTATTCTCTTATCATTTACATAGCAGACATTCTGACCTTTACCTGCCAGCTCTATTTTTTGTTTGAAATTATGACTAAAAGACTGACATACAAGATTAATAAGTTATATGATCAAGCTGTATTTGGTAGAAAAGGAAGTCAGAATCCACTATGTATTATATGGAAAAATGTAGATATGAAACTTATGATAGGAGCTTTGAGTAAGACTTATGATGAGTCATTATGGAACATTTTAGAAGCTTATAATATTGGTAAAAGAACAATACAAGTAATTAAATCTGTGTATGAAAAAATATGTTAAGATAAATCTGAATGGATGGATAAGTGAAGAATTATGGATACAATGTGTTATATGACAGGGATGTCCAGCTAGTAGCATTATTTTTTCTTTAGGCATGAATACAGTTGTAAATAAATAAAGGTAAAACAATGACAAAAGATGCAGGATATAACATAATAGAGAAATTATGAATGCCTATAATGTATATGTATCCAGGTGATATAGTGTTATTAACTAAAAATAACAAATGGATGGAAGAAATCAGCAATGAATTGATGAGGTCATTAAACAAAATTGGATTATTATTAAGAAAAAGTAAAGGAGTTGGGTATAAGGGAAATATAGGAGACGTAGAATTCAGTGAAAAATACATAGATATCTTAGGTATAGTATTTGGACTGAATGAATATAAAATGATCAATGGAAAAAGATTGTTTAGAGACATAAAGGAGATTACTACTTTTTGGAAAACTTTTAGGTTTTCATATAGAAAGAACACACATGTAATTAATACTATTATATTGGGAAAATTGCATATGTAGCTAATGTGTATATGATTTCTACAAAACATGAGAAGTAATTGATGGAAATATTATTTTCCTTCATATGGGGTTCTAGATTGAATCCAGTCAAGAGGGGGCATTATACATTAAGGAAGAACAAGGAGGATTGGGTTTAATAAACCCAATAGTATATGCAGCATCTTTAAATTTATATAAAATGTTACATTGTATTACAAAAGTAAAAGGACGTTTAATTGGTACAGTTCTTAAATGTAAATATAAAATGAAAATAGGAAAAAGATCAAAAGATATAATTAATGAGGAAATGAAAGAATATCAAAATAAGATTATATTATGGAAAATGAGAATAGATATGACTGAGAAAAGTAGAAACAACTGGTATTTGAACATTATGAAGGCACACTTTTTATTGATCCATGGAACAATTTAGAAAGAAATAAAAAGAAAGCCATATTAATGAAGTATAAATGACGGAAAAGGATCCATGAGTGTAAAGACATTTTGTGGAGATTATCGATAGGTAAATTGCTGGTTAAGGCAGTTATGCCTTATAAAAGCAAAGAAAATAGGATATGTAATAATTGTAGGGAATATGAAACCACAGAACATGTGTTTTTGGAATATTTAAGGGTAAAGATGTTGTGGAATGAATTATGTAAAAATAATATATTGGGGACTTTTATAAAAGCTGAACAAATAACTATGGACATGATAGAATTTGATTATTATGGCATGACCAAGCAAGAAGATGTTAAAAGAATGGACGGAATAATATTTTATGTTTCATGGACAATTTGGAATGAAAGACTGAATGAAATTAAGTATAATTGCAAATGGGTACTTGCAAGAATATTGAAAAAATATGTTTTTGGTTATAGAAGAAAGGGTGGGGGGACAGTAATTAATCTATAGCAGGACATAATATAAATGTGCTAACAGCTGTAAATATTGTAAATGGGTAATTAATAAGACTTGTAAATATGAATTATGTTTCACAAGAAAAAAACTACTGGTAGCATAGGTGGAAGATACTGTGTGTTATGCTTCGGTTCTTCAGTTTCCATTCCAGTTGTGAAGGTGGCCTGGAGAAACTGGCAAGTGAAAATAAGCATGAGGAGTTGTTGTATAGCTTGGAATTGGCAGAACTGCTACCAGTAATGGAAAAAAAGTGAATGTGAGAGTGGCTAAATCATTTATATTGGAGGGGAAAGAGGTACTGAAGCAGAGTGTCTCAGTAGAGGAGATGCAGGTTGACTCAGAGGAGGTATTTCAGCAGAAGCTGTTTGAAGATGAAATGGTAAGTCAAAAGGAATGCATTATTACAACCCTCCAGTCCAGAGAGTTGTGGGATGATTATTTGGAGCAGATGATTAATCAAAGTGAGCCAGTAAATGACACAGTATCGTGGAGTGAAATGATGGAGAAAATAGAAGAAGATGGGAGAGAAACTGAATCAGATATGAAGACATATGCACAAACCCTGAAAGAGGGGAAGAAAGAAAGGAAGAAATGAAGTGAATGAAGAGAAGGTATACTAGTCGAATAAGCAGTAAAAAAGAGAAAGGCTTAGAAAGGTATGGAGTCTGGGACTCCTTGATTACACCTTTAGTTGTTCCTGCAAAGAAGGTAAGAGCTTTCATTCTTATTAACAAAGAGACTTTTGTGACTTATTATTTGAAAATGGACAGTTTATGGAAGATTTTATAGGAAAATATGAGTAAAAAAAGAATGTATATCCTTGGTCAGGATATATTACTCAATCCTTTTTTAAACAAACAAAAAATAATACTGGTTCAATTTTGAACAGAAGTGGAACCTTTGAATTTTAAAGATGTATTTATTGATTATTTGCAAAGAAGTAATGGACACAACAAAGGTTTACGATGAAAAAGAACTTTGCACTGGGGGTTGGGAATGCGGTATTTTAAATATGGAAAATAATATTGTAAATCATATACCAAGTATTATAAATGGAAATGGCAACTATTTAATTGGTGAATGTAATAAAAGGAAATATTTTATATGTGGAAAGACAGGACATGAAGTAAAAAATGTTATTTAAAATGTAAAAAAGTGGCAATACTGGACATGCATGGTTAGATTGTGATAATGATGAACAATGAGTTGAAAATGAAGAAAATATGCAAGATTTGGAACAATTTGAAATATAATTCAGGAAGGTACAGATCAGAATGAGACAGATATGGCTATAGAAAATAATATTAAAGAAAAAGAAATAAAAGAGAGGAAGAAAATAATGAGACAATTAAAGAAGAATATGTAAAGTGGCAAGTAGATGAAGGAAGAATTTGATAGGGAAAAGGGTTAAAGAAAATAAAATAAAATATAAATACATGTCAATTAAAGAGATCACGAAAGCCAAAGGATGAGATCTATTTTTTCTTTTCTCCCCTTCTTTTTTGTTAAAAACTGAAAATATTAGCTGCAAATGTCAATAGTATGAAAAATATTAAGAGGAGAATAGGTATACTAGAAGGCTGTGCTTTGTTAGATGCTCATGCTATCATATTAGAAGACATTAGATTATTAACAGAGGAAAGAATGCAGAGAAAATGTGGAATGGATCAATCACATGGAATATGGGAAAATAAATTTATTCTGGTATATGCATATTATGTCAAGGGAACATCAAAGTATTAGATGTGACAATAGTGGAAATGGAACACATTACTGTATTAGATTTAAGATGTAATAAAAGTGTTTTTAGAATTATAACCATATATGCATATGTTACAATAAAAAAAGGGAAGAAATGTTTAGAAAGCTTCTAAATTATGTATATGTTAACATGGCTGTAATATTGGTAGGAAACTTCAATTGTAATTTGAGAATAAACAAGAAGAAAAGATATGATGTTAAAAGAGTTAATGAGATTTTGAAATTTAGCAAGCTATATGTATAGGAAAATAGACATTGGACTTATAGAAGAAATGAGTTTGTGACTGAAATTGATTATTTTTTCTATCAGATAGTTTAAAGACTGTGCAACAAGGAATAAAACATACTGGCTTTTCTATCATTTAGTGATATGGATAATAGTGAAAGAAAGGGAAGAATATGTGAAAATAGGGAAAGGAATGCAAAGATTAAATTAGAAAGAATTAGAACAAGATGACAGAAAAGTAATATTAATATTATGGGAAAATCACATAGGTATGAGAGGATTTTATGAAAACTGGACAACCTGGTGGATTAGTTTTAAAGAAAAATATATAATGTGTTTTCTGGAATGTAGTGAAAATAAGAGAAAGAAATAAAAGAATATATAAGAAATTAAGGCAAGAGATATTTCAAGATATATTAAAAAGAGAGAGCTTTTTATGAAAAAGAAAGAGAAATATATGAAACAAATCAAGTAAAGATTGATAAGTTGTTATGCAAACAAAAATATTGTGTACAAGGAAAAAAGGAAGAAGTGGCACCTTGTTTAAATAGATTAGTAAAATTAGAAAAAAATAGTAATAACAGAAATGAAGAATAAAGAAGGAAGACAAGGGAAAACACAAGAAGGTATAAGTGAAATCATTAAGGAATATGTTACAAAATTGCTTACTAAAAAGAAATAAAAAATAAAAGGAAATATGAAATAAGTATGTTAATCAAGGATGATAATGAATATTTGGAAAGGAATATAAGTATTAATGAATTAAAGAAGTTTTGAAAGATATCAATATAAATACAGCAACAGATTTGGACGGTATTCAACACCATATGTATAATGGACTGGAGTGTTGGCAAAAAGTCAAATTCATAGAAGTACTGAATGAATGGTTAAAAAAATGAATCAGTTATAAAGAGATATGTATAGGGGTCATGACGTTTGTATGGAAAAAGTGGGATAAGGATGACATAAAGAACTGGAGACCAACTGAATTATAATTAAAGATTAGCAAATAAAATAGAAAAGTTACATGAGCAAACTGTTTTTGAATGGAAAGGAAAGAAAACTTAAGATTTTTTTATAGATTATTAAAGATGCAGTGTATGATATTGTAAATAAAAAATTAATGCAAAGATTATGATAGGAGATTTAAGTAAGACATATGATAGAATTCAACATGAATCGTTACTGAATAGTTTGAATGCATATAATATAGGTAAGAAAATAATATATGTATTTAAATCAATTTATGATAGAAATTATGTTAAAATTGATGTTAATAGATGGATAAGTGAAGAATTAAAAAATAAACTGGGAATTAGACAAGTTTGTCCAGCTAGTAGTATTATGTTTTCATTGATTATGAATGTAATAGTAAATACAATTAATAAAATGATAGATATTGTAGGATATAAAATGTTAAATAAATTGCAATTGCCTTTAATGTATACATATGCTAATGATATTATAATAATTGCAAGTAATAAGGAACAGATGGAGAAAGCTATTAAAACATAAACTATTTAAAATTTAAAACTGGCTTATGTATAAATAAAGAAAAAAGTAAAGGATCTGGTTTAGTAGTTAGCATAAGAGATATAAAATTTAATATGGAGGCTATAGATGTTTTAGGTATTACTTTTGAACAAGATGCATATAAAGCATAGCAATGGAAAACATTATTTAATGAAATAAAAGACATAACCTATTTTTGGAAATTATTTCATTTTTCATATAGAAAGAAAGCTTATTTGATAAATGCCATGATAATATGAAGGATTGTATATATGGCAAATGTTTATATGGTCCCAACAAGATATGAAAAGGAATTGATGAATATATTATTTTCTTTTATGTGGGGTTCTAGGTTGAATCCAGTTAATAGAGGAAGTTTGTATATGAAAAAAACAACAAGGGGGATTAGGGCTAATTAATCCGATTGTATATGCATCAATGAATTTATGCAGAGCATTGAAATGTTATATAAAAGAAGAAGAAAGTTTGATAAATGTTATTATTAAATATAAGTATCAGGCTTTCTGGAAAAAATGGAGACAGGTAAAAGGTTTAAAGAAAATATAAATGAAGAGATAAAAAAATATGGAAATAAAATTATAATATGGAAACTAAAAATTAATAAGACTGAGAAAGATAGAAAAGAATAGTATCAGCATATTATGAAAACTTTTTATTTTATTGATCCATAGAAAAAGTTAGAAACTGGAAAAAAGAATGCAATAAAGAAGAGATTTAAATGGTATAAAAAGATTCATGAATGTAATGATTTTCTATGCAGATTATCTACAAGAAAGTTACCAATTAAGGCAAATATGTCTGAAAAAAATAAACAAAATAGAATATGTCATGAACGTGGAGAGTATGAAACAGCAGAACATGTTTTTTCTGAAATGTACAGCAGAACACGATTTTCTGAAATGTATGTGAGTTACAGAATTATGGAAGGAAGTATGTAAATGTGATATATTTAAAAAATATACAAATGTGGAACAGTTAAATATGGATATGATTGAATTTGTTTTTTTATGGCATAAAAAACAAGAAGAAGTAAAGAAAATGGACAGAATAATAGTCTATATTTTATGGACAATATGGACTGAAAGAATAAATGAAATTAAGTTTGATGGAAAATGGGTTTTGGAAAAGATTTGGGAAAAAACACAATTTTTTTGTGGAAAAAAGGGTGGCAGGAAGTGACTAAAATATAATGCATAAAATGTGAAAAGTGTGTGCATATTTGTGAATAATATAAATGTGTAAATAATAAGTATTGTGTATAAGATATGTATTACAATAACAACCCCCTACTCTTTTTGAGCAGGGATGCTGAGCAATGTAACACTTCCTACTTCCAGTCTGGAAGTGGAGGTGTCTCAGAGAAGTAGGAAGAGGTATGGAGAATGATGGCAGTGCTGATAATGTCATCGGCAAAGCAGCAATCGAAAGTGGATTCAAAGCAAAGGCAAATGAGCCTTCACAAGAGATTTTGTCATCAGAAGAATTAATATCAGACCTGGAAGAGTGGAGGGAGAAAACATGCAAGAATCTGGTAATGCAGGAGGAGATACAAGCAAAGGTGATCAAGCTTTTGCAGGATACCTAATTACTTTTTTTAACAAAAGCTATTCAAGGGAGATGCTGAATCACAGCAGAGATGTATTGTTACAACCCTCCAGTCAGGATGTTTGTGAGATTTGTATTTAAAAGACTTAATTGAACAGAGTTAACCAGAAATTGAGAAGGTAGTGTTGTGGGGTGAAGTAATGGAGAGGATACAAGAAGAATAAGAAGTAGAGGAAGATATAACAATAGGAGGGAAGAAGTTGTACATGCAAAATGTAAGAGAAGGAGAAAGAAGGGAAGAAGAGAAAACAGAAGTGAAAAAGAAGAAGTACCATATAAGAATAAGCAATTAGAAGGAGAAGGTACTTGATAGGTATGAAATCTGAGATAACATTATTGCACCACTGGGTATCACTCCCAGGGAGGTAAGAGCATTTATTCATATCAACAAAGACTCTTTTTGTGTCATTTTCTTTTGAATCAGAAGAGTATATGGAAAATTCCTACAACAATATGAAGTAAAAAATGATAATCCTTGGAATCTATTTGTTGTTTAAGCATGTAATAGAGAGACAAAAAAGAAGATGCATGTACAATTTTGAACTGAGGTAGAAAAAGAAATATTAAAAATCTGTTTAAAGATTGTTTGCAATGATGTCATTGACATTACAAAGATGTATGATGACAGAGTTTTATGGACTGGGGGGTGGGAATGTGTTGTTGTATTGCAAATTAAAAATGAAACTGTAATACATATACCAAGTATGATAAATATGGATGGAAATAGAGGGTTTTTGAAATACTAGGGGCAACCAAAGCCATGCTTTTTGTGGTAAAAATAATCATTTAATTGGTAACTGTGATAAGAGAAAGTGTTATATTTCTGGTAAATCAGGTCAAGAAGCAAAATGTTGTGAACTGTGATGTATAAAATATGAACAAATGGGGCATTCATGGATGGATTGTGAAGTAAATATGAAAGAAATGGGGAAGGAAAGATAAACATGTACAAGAAATTGCTTTTAGAAGTGGAACAAGAAGAAAAGAAGAATGAGTATATAATGGTAGAGAATAAAAAATTCGGAAAATATGATAGTTATGAGAGGAGGAGAGAGAAGAGGAGGAAGAAACAATTCTAGTGAAGAAGAATATACTAATTGGATGATGATTAAAAGCAAAAAAAAACATTGGGAAAAGAGTTAAAGATTGAAAACATAAACTTAAGAATATAGGTTTGAGAGAGAACAAAAAAGGAAAAGGATGATGGAGGTGAATAATTTTATATAAAAGTGAAAATCTTAGCTATAAATGTGGATAGTAAAAAGAATGTTGAACGTTAGGTGCACTAGAATGGCACAGTTTTCTTGATGTGGATATTATAATATTACTAGACACTATAATTTTAACAGGCAACAGAGATGACAAGTAAACAAACTGTGGGAGGGAGAAGCTTCTTGTAATATAAGAAAGAAAGGTGTTCAGATCACACCTCTCAACTGTATAGATTTTTGCAGAATGTCCAGATTTTTGCCTCTTTATTTTTAGTCCATTTTTAATAAAATTATGTTTTTTTCTGGCAAATCAGTAACAAATCATTAAAGAATGAAGTAAAAAAAATAATGATAGACATTTGAGCTTCAGACTTCATACCCTTCAGAAAATGCATGCTAATGCAAAACATATTATTTTATGAACTTTCTAAGTTTGCAGGAGCAATATTTTAAAATTGTCCCTATTTTTGGGCTTCTGTCCCACTTTTATTTATGGTTTTGTCCAGATTTCTTGTTCTAAGAGGTAGAGAGGTATGGTTCAGGTATATGAATTTTAAGTAAAAATTCAATAGTAATATTACGTAAAGTGATGATATTAGATGTGAGTTGGAAGAAACAAGTATATAGAATTATTACAGTATATGTTTATGTTTCACAAAAAAAGAAAGGAAGCTCATATTTAAAAAGATGCTTAATTATATTATTATTAATATGCAAACAATAATGCTAGGAGATTTTAATTGTGACTTAAGAAAAATGAGAAAGAAGCGGCTGATGTTAAAGTAAATTTCGGAGATCCTAAAAAGTAGAAAACTGTTTTTATGGGATAACAAACATTGGACTTATAAAAAAAGTAATTTAAGAAAAGAAACTGATTATTTTATGATTTCTGAAAGTTTGAAAATGTTATATAAAAGAATAAAAGAAGCAGATTTTTACAGATCATGTAGCAGCTTGGATAGATATACAAGAAAAGAAGGATACATAAAGATAGGTAGGGGGACTAAAACACTACTGTAAATAAAATAGATTTAAATGAAGATGTTAGATAAATGATAATACAATTATAGAGAGATCATATAGATATGAGGACATTTTAGAAGAGCTGGACAAGCTGGTGGCTGAGTTGGAAAAAAATATAAAATAAGTGTTTTAGAATGGCAAAAGGTAAAAAAAGCACAGTAAAAACATGTTTATAAAGATATCAGCCATCAAGCATTTAGAAATATAATAAGATATAGAGAAATATTTTTGAAAGAGAAAAAAGATTTATGAAATGAACCAGGAAAAAAATGTAAAAACATGCTGTTTAAACAAAGATATTTTTTACAAGGAAGGAAAGAAAGAAGAAGAAGAAGGAGTGGCACCATACTTAAATAAAGTGGTAAAAGAAAATAGAAGAGTAATAAGATAAATAAGAAATGAACATGCAGCTATTGTTAAGACATATAAATAATGCCTGTAATAAAAGAATACACAGATAAAATATTTTCAAAATACAAAACTAGAAGAGGATGTATGTGGAGAGTAAAGCAATCAATTAAATAAGATAATGAAGTGATAGAAAAGACTATAACATTGGAAGAAATATAATTTTTTTAAAAACAATGAATTTGGAATCAGCCACAGGATTAGATGGAATTGAATATTTTATGTACAAAGATATGTTAGAGTGGCAAAAAAATATTTCTTAGAGGTGTTAAATGACTGGTTAGATAAAGGGGTCAATGATGAAAAATATGTATTGGCTTTAGTGCTGCTGTTTGGCACTGTGCTTGGATGTTTGCCTTTCACATGCATGACTGGAAGTTCTGTTCTGTCCTCTGCTGGTATTATCTGGCTTTCCAAGGTCTGCATTTGCTCATCTGTGATGTTGCTTGGTGTACACTTGTACTGCTGACAGATTGTTTGGATATTGGATTATTTATCCATTGTGTACTGTGATTCCTATTTATCACACTACAACACACAACTACCAACAGTCATACACATCCAGGCATGACTGCCACATAGTTTGCAACATGTTATGACATCATAGTGCACAGGTATATGTGCATTTTTACATTTCACCATTGCTGCTATGCATCTCCACCCCATTTGTCAACTTTCTATTGCCTGTGTTGTGCAGTGTGCTATCTATGGATCTTACCTGTCCTTACTGTTTATTTCCAACCTTTGTCTGTCATGTGTTGTGATATTTGTTATTTGTTATATGGGTTTACCTACTGTGATGGTTTTCTCCTCATCTTCCCCAGTCTAATAAAATAAAATAAAAAATGATACCCCTCTGACTGCCCTTCAGATTTTCCTATTCCACCATACCTCTTGTGCGTCCCTCTTCTTCACCCATACCCCACGTCTACTTCT
Source organism: Protopterus annectens (assembly GCF_019279795.1). Classification (NCBI taxonomy): domain Eukaryota; kingdom Metazoa; phylum Chordata; order Ceratodontiformes; family Protopteridae; genus Protopterus; species Protopterus annectens. The sequence goes on from NC_056727.1 coordinate 428,665,080, forward strand.
CTATCTGCTTATTTCCTTGGGTATGTGAATTACCCGTGTTTTCCCTGCAAATGCCCTGTACCCATTGTTAACTACTGTTAGCCTTAACAATGTGTCCTGATCGCCTTTGTCTTTATTATCTTTTTTTTATTAGAAATTTTGCAGATTACATTGGAATCTGTAAGTTAGAGCTAGCACATTTTAATAATAATGGACTTAGGAAGATGTTTCATAGCTGTCTGTAATCTTAATGGAGAGCTTCTGCTGTAGATGTCTTTATGAATGTCAGGCAGCTTAGATTACGGTGTTAGTTCCATAATTTTGTTAATGTACATCACGCTTTGTCAGAGATTTCTCATGAGTTACGGAGTAGCTGTGACTGATATACAGTGCACTGTTACTACTGAGAAACTCTGTTATGCACTGAGATATTCTAAGTGCATTGAGGCACATTCACATATTGCATGCTGATCTGCAACTTTTCAGCTAATATGGGTGCAATGTGCCAGATTTCACAAACTTTACAATTGTTAGTTAATGATGTTTTCTGAAGAGGAAGTGCAAACCTTTGCTATGCTGATGTTCAATATGATCTGGATGTTATTGTAAGTCTTCATAGTACTGTCTGGAGATACAGCAAGGAAGTTATACATATTATTGATGGTTTGTGAGATTGATGATATGTATGTTTACTAATGCTAGTGTCTGACAGATTTTGTTTGGGTAGTTTATGCTCCATGCTTCATCCTATGGCCTTCCTACCCAGTGCCCCACATCCAAGATAGGTTTTCTCGTTCTCCATATCCCACATCCATGCCAGATCTTCCAGCTCTCTGTATCCCACACCCATGCCAGGTCTTCCAGCTCTCCATATCCCACATCCATGCCAAGTCTTCCAGCTCTACATATCCCACATCCATGTCAGGTCTTCCAGCTCTCCAGATCCTACATCCATGCCAGATCTTCCAGCTCTCAGTATCCCACACCCATGCCAGGTCTTCCAGCTCTCCATATCCTACATCCATGCCAGATCTTCCAGCTCTCCATATACCACATCTATGACAGGTCTTAGCTCTCCATATCCCACATCCACACCAGATCTTTCAGCTCCCCACATCTCTCTGGGACTTACTGTTTAGTAGCTGCAGACAGTCAAGCAACTTAAGAGTGTCCTGTGGGGTCTTAGTCACCAACATCAGTCAGGTTATTTTGTTTTTACAGTTTTGAGCCTACCCCGTTACTCCCACCCTCATCACTGGAATTCCAAAATTACATCTGAGGGGTAAGCCTTTAATGGGTGTGTCCAGTCTAGCACTCTACTTCTGTGGCAGCTCAGCCATGACCACCACACCCCCTTTGGAACACACCCTCAGTGTGATGTCTCCAGTGTCTACCAGGGATCACTGCGGGGAGGCCCACACAACTACCCACCCTGGGATGGGTGCGTCCATCCCTCCCTGCAGCACAGTAAGTCACCAGAGCTAGGCCATAGTCAGGGATGGCCCTCTATGCCACCGGAATGGATTTGAGAGGTTATTTTTGAGGATGTTTTGATGGAAGTCTCTTTGATTATCTATAGATCCAAAAATAATTAATGTCAGTAAATTAAGCACTGTTAAGGAACATACTGCTTTACAACAGTCTGTGAGATGCAAATTAATATTTATGCTTTAACAGTTCATGGGGTTCAAGGATATTGCCTCAGAGACAATAATGCCAGCCACAGCTCAGTAACACACAGCAATGCATGGCATTAAACAATAGCCTACTGTTCATGTTGTTGTGGTTCATTTTTTAGGTTAAAAAGTAAAGGGGATAAATGTTAATCATGTACTTGTAAGGTTTGTGCTGATGTGCATGAGTGTATTAACTGGGTGTGACGGAGAATCTCAACAATCTGTATGAAATGTACACTTTTTACACACATTTGGCCAAATATATAACTGTTCCTTTCTGCTCCCTTCCTGTCTCTGCTTTGATTTAAAATAATTTCAGTTCTAATTGTCATCTTCTTTTTCTACCCACCTAATTATAAATTAGTTTGCATATTTGCCTGTTCCTTTCTTTGTTTCTGATTGATACAATTGCAAATTGGTTGTACTTTATTAAATATCAAATGTTTAACTTCCTAGCAAAGATCTTGTCCACCATTTTTTTCCTCTTTTTAATTGTTTTATTACCATGCTGGCTGGCTGTGATCTTTACAGTTTATTACTATTTTAAGCCATATTGTAGGTACTAAAAGCATATTTGACATTGCAGTATATTTGGGTTTAACATATTTAAATGCCAGAGACAACATAAAGGAAATGCTTCCCTTATGGGGTCTTTCTTGAAAACAGCTGCAATAGCAACCTCATGGAGACTGGCTATGTCTCCATGTTGTCTTAGTCTTTACTAAGGATCCGGACATACATTAGAAATTTAAAGCCATTACTCAGAGAAAAAAAGCCAACTACTTGTCACTGCACAACATTAAGCATTTGATTTATCCCATTTTCAGTGAAATCAGAGTGTAGCAACTGAATGTGTCTGATTTCAGCACTTACACTCTACAAGAAGCACGCTCTAGATCAAAACCTAAAGTGCACTTTTATTCGTTTAGAGTGCAGCCATAATGCCCAAATGATGTTTACATGTCACTTCTCTGCTTGGGATGTGTGTGCACAGGGTAGGGTTTTACATATTTATAAAAATAAGGCTTTGAAAAGGTAAAAAAGGGAAGCAGCTACTACAAAAGTATGATTACTTAAATACACAATGGTAAACTTTGTAGAAATGTGTTCCTTTCAGTTATACAAAACAATTTTGCTTCAGCGACTCAAAACAGAAATCTGTAAGAATCATTTCAGCATCAGGAAATTATTTTTAGTGCTCAGCAATGTAGGTCAGGTATGACAACAGCTTATTATAACATGGAAGGTGACAGTTTGTAGAAGAAAGGTAAATTATATCAGTGCTTGTGTTGGTAAATTAACAAAATTACACACACAAATAAAATCCAGACATAGGTAAACTCTTATGCTGATGAAACGAAAGTTGGTCTGGTCAGTGACAACAAACTGGCTAATAATTAAAGTTATGCTTTTCTAACTGTAAATTATTCTGTCAAGTGGCCTCTACATGTTTAAACAGACAGGGCTAGATGGGTGAACTCACCTGTCAACTTAAAGCAGTCACAAATGTTCTGCTGCAAACCCTCAGGGACTAGCATGCCATGTCTAGGACATAGGATGACAGTTTAGTATCAAGCTATATAAACCTAATAGCAGGAGTATCTGGCCATCTAAATACTGAGGCAAGCATATTGAACATTGACACTTTTTTGCCATTTTCATATTTCAGTTATGCTTTTGCAGCACTAGAGCATTGAATAACTGTTAAAAATTAACAGAATTTAGACAAATATCTACCATCACTCTATGATGAAACACATTTTATTTTTTTTTATAAAGCATTGCATGGCATTGTTCCTCAGAGACAGCTGCCAGCCAATCTCATTCATGTAATATGGACTGACATCCACTGATTCCTTGGTGGGTTATAACAGTCTCACAAATGTTACTTCAGTGTCATAACCAAAAGACAGAAGGGAGCAGCTCAAGTTTTGCCTTTCATTTAATACTACAATAAAAATACAAGAAGCTGCAGATTTAATGAATCTTTTAATTAGTTTCTTTAATGGCAGTATTCATTACTTTTGCTTTTATTCATTTTAATGCAAGGAAAAGCGCCTTTTTAAAAAATTAAAGTAGAATATTTTAAAACACCGCTCATATGTATTAGTATTTCCAGGACAAGGCATAGTACTTAAACATGCAGTATATGTTTCTGTGTGTGTGTGTGTGTGTGTGTGTGTGTGTGTGTGTGTGTGTGTGTGTGTGTGTGTGTGTGTGTGTGTGTGTGTGTGTGTGTGTGTGTGTGTGCATGTATATATGGGATCACTACATAATCTTGAAAGTATGAAATACCGAATTTCAAACTTTCAAGACTATATAGCTGAAACCCCTAATTACCAAAAGACCAGAAGCGTGAATTTCAAAATCCCGATCATCGGGAGTTTGACATTCGTGCTTCTGGTGTTGCGGTATGGTGGAAGGTTAGGTAAGTATCTATGTTTAAATGTGTTGATTAGGAGTTAGTTTGTAAGTGTGTGTTGTGACTGTGATGTGTATGTGCGAGGGGAATGTAGGTGTGGGGAGGTGTTTCGTGTGTTTGTGTATGTAGTGCGACCTTGGAGTTAGAATATTTAAGGATGGAGGTGTGGGGGGCACAGCCACCCATGTGGAGGGTGCAGGGGGACTTGCCCCCCTACATGTCTGTAGTTTAGATTTGTGTGCTTATGTTCTGGGGGAAGGTGTGTTTATGTGTATGTGTGTGGTGTATGTTGAGTGTTGTTTTCGGTAGTTTGAATTTCAGTTTTGATGTTTCGCTGTTTTAGTGCTTCAGGTATTTGGTCTCGGGATTTTGGGTGTCGGTAGTTTAGGTTTCCAGGATATAGTAGTGGTTTTATATATATATATATATATATATATATATATATATATATATATATATATATAAAATACACATGCACACACACATGTATACACACACAAACACATACACATATACATATAGTTATATATATATATATATATATATATATATATATATATATATATATATATATATAGTTTGTGCATATGTATATGCATGCACATGAATGCTGTCTGTATGTGAGTGGGCATCTGTACACGCATGTAAGGTTCGATTAGTTTTATTTATGGCAGTTTCATTAAAGATATTGTGTTGGGACAAATAAAGTGAATGCCAGTCTGAATTTTTATTTATTTATTTATTTATTTATTTTACTGTGTTTTGTGAAAATCTGCCAGTTAACATTTATTTATTTAGGTGTTAGTTTTTTTACAATATGAACTGCTGTTGTAACTATTGTGTCATCAGTATGGACTAGTGCTAAGGACAGAGAATGGCAGAAAGTTTTGATGCAGCTGGATTTTCCTATTCTTAGTATATTTAAGTTGGGGGTATAGAAGAACAGAGGTCTAGTGCCCCCACAAAAGAATACTGCTTTATTCATTATCTGCAGGTTTTTCAATACTGTACTGCTGGATATGGTTCTGTTGGTTTGACAGATCACTCTCTGTTTCTTGCCATTTAGCCTAGGTTTAGGCACACAAAAGATACAGTATTCCAAAATGTATGTAGTGCTTTCATTTATATACTTGGGTAAACGTCTTCAGAATAAATAAATGCTGACACGCTTCTGATTAAAACACATGATCATAATTTTGCCAATCAATTTCCAAACCTATGTCCATTTAAAAAGACATTTTAAATATCTAAAATTCAATAGAAATATTTCAAAGAAATCCATAAATGCAAAAAAAATGTAAACAATGTAACCTAAATATTTAAAATGTCTAAAGCATTTATAATGTTTATAATCTTGTCACCTTTTTGGACAGCAAACTATTAATAGACACTCTCAATAAATTCCTTTGGAAACAGAAGCATTTGGCAATATTTGTCATTGTAATTCTCTGGCTTCCAGCAATATTTTCTGCTTTCCCCCTCTTGGGGATACACTGACCCCAGGATTCACGAAGCCTCCGTGTAAGAGTTATAACTCTTACACGGAGGCTGCAGTTAAACGGAGTGATGTCAGCATGCTTTGCATATTCATGAGAGCATGCTGAATCACACCTAAGTCTAACACGGTCCGTGTAAGACAGTAGGGGGCGTGTCCGTAGGCTGAGCCCTGCAAGTGGACATGCCCCCAGAAGTGTAAAAGTGCCCAAAGTAAACACCCACAACAGAGTCCATGGAAATGTGAATAAACACAACACAACACATGCTCCCACAGACTATGAACATAAAATATATATAAATGAACATGTTATATATTTTTTTAAATTGTAAAGTTGTTTAACCATGAGTGCGCTTGTTTGCGCTGGCGTGCCCGTAGCGCAGCTACAGTTAGCAGTCAGTGGGAAAGCATAAAAGAACTAAATATGCACAGTAAGCCAGGAAGCAATAGTGTAGTGGTAGAGATGTTGGCTGAAGAGTAGGCATTCAAGGTTCGAGCCCCCACAACACCAATTTTTTTTTTTTCAAAATAAGCAGGAAACAAGTCCCTGACAAATATGTACACATAAAACCCCAATATATGTAAAATGTAATGAAATAGCCCATTTATATTGAAGACATGTGAGGTAACAAAAGAAGAAAAAATGCCAGATTTGCTCATAGCTGAGCTACAGTTTAACAGAGTGAGTGCATGCGCCCGTAGATGAGCAATGGTTTAACTGGCGCAAAATGAGTGCCCGTAGCTGAGCAGTGGTTTAACACGCTAAATCTATGTGCCCCTAACTGAGCTGAGCGTAATATGCATGCCGATAGCCAAATGAGGCTTAAAGCAGCGTACCCCGTTTGCGCAGAGCTGCGCGCCGCGCAAACAAGCTAACCGACGGGCAACGTTGAGCAAGTCGTATCAAAACTGCCTTTACACAGACACACCCCTCAGCATGTCTAGACAGTCATGAAAAATAAAAAGCAGTGGCCAGGTTCGAACCCAGGATACTATACACCATAGTCAAGGTACAGAACCACTAAGCCATGACAGCAGCACCTGTAAATGCAATAATAGCTAATATATAGGAATGAATACAAACTAGAGCATGACAATGCAGGTTTACTGAAGTTGATACAATTCCAAAATGGCCAATTACAGATATGTGCAGGAAAAATTGACTATATAAGACCCATAGGCGGGAATACACAGCATAAACGATTGTAGAACTGACCTGCAGGCAGAATGACAGGAGTAGGAGAGAGGTGGGGTGTTGAGGAGTCCGGGTACATGGTCTGGCTCCTAGTCCATAATCATGAGGCCCAACTCATGCAGGGCCAGGTCCTCTGGGGAGCATACAGGGCTGAGGCATGAGACCGGTTGGCTCATGATCTCACCAGTGCCACAGGGATTCCAAGGACTGGTGAGCATGTCCTTCACCACCATGCGGACCTGAAGAGATGCAAGCAGGACCAACTGAACCTTTGGATCCAGGAGGCCTGGCAAACACCCAACGCCCCACTACTGAGTAAGTAACATTTAATTATGTATGTAAGAAATTAAACTAGCTGATATTATGGAGATGTGTATTCCAATATTACTTCATTTATATTACAGCTGCAGGTGTCCGTTCTGCGAACCGCAGAGCCTATGGCGATAGGCTGGTGCTGTTGCACCACCAGGCAGGTCAGTAATCCACTACCAGTAACTGTAAAGAAATATAAAAGTATGACAGTCAGCAAAAGAGTGCAGTGTAGTCAGTAAGGAATAAAATCTGCAAGTAACAGTGTGAAAGTGTATGCAAGTATTGCTTGATTACAAAAGTGTGTTTCAGCCTGTAAGTTTAACCTAAACATGAAACTGTCCAACATATATTCTGAAATAAAAATGCCCTGCCTGTAAGAAAATAGTACACAATCTGCAGCAGGCTGAAAAGTATAGCTGCAGAAGATGATGAAATCACATGTGTGAAATATATCCCTGTGGAAATACTGAAACATGACAGAAGTGAGACTGCTGGAAAGGATTGTAATGGCTACTGGTAAAACATGTCAATAAAGCCTAGAAGTACCATCCTGAATAGTAAAATGAAAGCAAGTGAGAGAGTGTGAGAAAGTGTCATGAATCCAGCAATACAGTAGTAATAACCCCTGAATAAAGTATACTGCAGCCAAGACAGAATGAAATGCATGTGAGATTCAAAACCAAACAGCAAAATCTGTTCAAAGTGTTGCTGCATCTGGAATGTGTATCCCAAAATCTGGATATGTTGCTCTCAGTCTGCAATATGCAGATAGGATGTTTGTCTGATATACCAAACATCCACACTTGTCTACAGCTATATAAAGCAAATGTAGCAGGATGATGTAGCTGAATAAAGCTAGATATGAATATGTATGAAGAACCATAAAATGTATATTGATGTTGCAGTAACAGTCCTATCACCAAGTTGAAATAGTTATTATATAGGAAACTGTAGTTAGAACAGTAGTGTGTATATAACTGTAGCTATTAGAAATGTACAGCATATGTATTGTTATTCGAAGGTGTTAATATTACTTTCTTCACCCCACCCTATAACCACATATAACCCATTCCACGTGAAAATGGTATGTGCAATCACAATTAACACCCCTAGACGTTTGTCCTGTTGGGTCATATATATTTGCATGTCTGTTGATGCATCTGCCCTGTTCATACATCCACACCTGATGGCCTGCTGCCATCAATTAACCCTGCATGTTGTTGGACTGTGTATCTCTGTTCAAATTATGCATGTGTTATGCACGCTGTTCAATGGTGTGAATATCTGGGTGTTTGGTTAATGGGAATACTAATGCATGCTGTTACAACTAATTGTGAATGGTATTATATGTCACTAACCCAAACTGTCATGACATAATGCAAAACATAGTACAACAGGGAAGGCGGGTTCAGCGGACCCACCTCTCCCACCTCAGCTGGCGAGTGCACCTGGCACTAGTGCCGAGTCCGGACCCTCCTCCGGTGGCCCTGTGCCACCTGTGGGTAGAAGCGCTGCAGAGGATGGGGCTCGCCCCCCCTCTGCAAGTGTGGCCGGAGGAGGACCACCACTCACCCTCCATAGTGTCTGGACTGTGGTGCATAGGGAGATTCGGGACTCTGTTCTCGAGCCCCTATGCCAGCTCGAGGCATGGGTGGCGCAACTAACGGGCATGCCTGTTGCCCTGCCTACACAGCCCCCAGCACAGCCCCATCCTGGGCAGTGAAGGAACAGTGGCAACTGCCTATGGGTGGGGATATCAGTTCCACTGTTGCCATCTGTGGGCTCTTGGGCTCTGGATATCCAAACCTCCATCCCCTTCAATTGCATAACCCCCCCACACGTGTCATACACCACCCCTGTATGCATCTTGTTTGTCTTGTCTGTTTACCTACCCAACCTACCTCCCCAGCTGTACCGACTTCCTTCACCTGACATACCACTCTCACCTGAAAAAAAAAAAAAGGGCACTCTGTACCCACAAAAAAATTATGCCCCATACATAACTGCCCATTCCGCACACATGTCTACTGGACATGGAACCTATCAATTACAACTGGCTGTACAACAAGTATTATTGTTGTCCTGACACCTCTCTCAGGGGTGGAAGGTTTCAAATGTCACACCAAATTACATACATATGCACAGCTGTTGCTGATGAAGAAATGGGCAGCTATGGGCCTTACCTACATCCCTCCTGCACATCCCAAGCTTGTTTTCCTACTGTCTTACCCTCTTTGTGACCCCTTTTTCACCACTTTCCTGTCTCCCCATTTTCTTTTCTTTCAAAGAAAATAGCGCAGGTGTGCGCAAGAGTAAGCACGTTTAAGCAGTTGTAAGCGGTGTGCGCGGAGCTAACCACCAATGCGCATGCGTGAGCTCCGTGCAAATCAGCGCTAACCCGGTTACAACTGCTTAAAAGTGCCTTAGTCACTTTGATTGAGAGGTCCTGTACTCAGCTCAAAAGCAAAATAAAATCCCACTGTGAATCCCGAACCCAGGACCTCTGCATGACTTACCACTAAGCCATGACTCTTATACAAGAACATTGTGCTAAAATAAATATATCATGTAATAGTATGAATGAATGTAAAGGGAATATAGATGTGTAGTACACAAAGCATGCCATTTAGAATTACTATCAAAACTAGTGGATTTCCATAATAGTAGTGTGTGAACAGAAACAGCCATGCTAGTTGGAAGCTAGTAGGTAATAATGTCACTATAGCACCTTGCAAGCCACACACATACTCACAGCAGGATAAGCACTGCCCATACCCCACAACCTCTTACAGGAACACATCTGGACCAAGTAATAAAATATATGGAGCAAAGGCCCAAAACCAGGGACACATTACAAATAATGTTACAACAAACGCAGACAGTTCAAAGAGTAACAGGGTCTGCACTTTGTGGGATGTTTGGAAGGGTATGCAGTCTGAAACTTGAATGTTTGTCACCATATTCTGACTTGAGCCCAGAGTGACTTGCCAGAAAAAGGTGTGCATGAGATATTGACCAAAATATGAGGCAGAAATGTGGACAACCTGCAAATATCTGTACACATGACTGGTCTGACACCACCATATTTGAATAGTTAAGTGCCTAGACATAGCAACAGTGAATGACTTACAGGGATGCCCCACAGACCCCATGTGAAATGTACAAACAGTAGGCAGAAAGGTGTAACACATGCAATGGTAACTATGGAGTCCTGAAAGTATTCATCACTTGCATGGCAGAAAAAGTGTAGTAATACATATGCTCATGCTAACCCACAGTTACAACTGCAGCATACCAGACATTTTAATGGGTGTACCCCACTGATATGTGCCATTCCATGAGGCACATAACAGATGAACCTGAAAGTCTCTGGGGCCTGCTCAGCAGCATACTCAATTACCCTAATAGATGTCAAGGCCCACACCATGGCCAGACCACACTGCATGCTGTAACACCCTAGCAGATATAGCAAGCATTCCAAGGTGTGAATGTACATGGAAAATAGGAAAGCTACAGCAGCACACTACAGTTAAGACACCTAGCAGGCATACAAGTAGTGACTGTAAAGGGCAACTATTGAAGCCTTAGCAACAAAGTGCAAGCAAAAGTGAAAGGAAAGCACACACACACACATTAACAGTAGTAGTAGTTGTAGGTGTCAGTGTACATACACAGTTAGTACAGGAAACTGGAGAAATGAATGGAGGAATGTTAATCTACAACACACCTGGAAATATGAGAGAGATACCAACCTTTACACTCACAGAACATTGTCCACAGCATAACAGCATGGTCCCTGCCCTTAAAATCTGAAAGGGCTACGCCTTTCTCACATACCTTTTTATAGCACTGTTCTGAAATCACAGTGAGAACTGCAATCAGTACACAACTGGCTGCATGCAATTAGCAAATGCTGGCTAACAACTGGTGCAGAGGCCATCACATGGGCATATGCAGATACCTACAAAAGTATGCTGTACTCCCAGTCCACACATGCAATACTTTCATTGCACCCTGAGAAGGATGTGAGAGACAGGCAGAGAGAGAGAGAGACAGAGACAGAGACAGAGAAAACTGCAATTAAGCAGACACAAACAAATTGTTCAGCAACAGCTACCTGAAAGCTGACAACTGGGAAGTGGAGCAGCAGGACAGAGAACCAGACGGCAACACAAGCAGCTGTGACAAATACTATAAAGGTCTACATACTGTGAACCCTCCATATGTGTCATTGGTCTGTATCCATATGTATATGAAGATGTGTAAAGGGCAGGGGACATACAGCAACTATCAGTGAAGGCTGTACATACATTTGTATGTGAGAGCATCTATGTGCACATATCAATGTTGGTTGATTGTAGGTTGTAGTGCCATGTACAAAGTAGGTTTCACAGTTATGTATGTTTAGCAGTATGTTAGTGTGTGTATACAGTATGGTAGACAAATATGTTGATATACCGATCTAACATATGGATATGCATCTATGTCAACTTATGTATGTGTATATATATATATATATATATATATATATATATATATATATATATATATATATATATATATACTATGCATATATGTATACATACATAGAGAGAGAGATGTAGGAATACATAGACAGATGTAGATAGAATATTGTACAAACATATCTATGTAATGCACACATACAGATATAGATATATGTGGATACATATACATAGACAGACTGATCTGACTATCTATAGGTATGACTGTATATGACGACCTGCAACACAGCCTGTCCCACCCCTTCTGTCATTCACACACCCTCTGTGTCCCCCCCTCCACATCTATAGCAATATATGTATATCAGTATATATATGTATATATATATGTGTATATGTATACATATATATATATATATATATATATATATATATATATATATAGAGAGAGAGAGAGAGAGAGATGTATATAAATTCTGAGTGAGGCACATGTGTACAGATGTATTGCAACAGGTGCCTGGTGACAAAGGCATGGAGTGAACACCAGTGTCAAAACCGGAGTACCATACCACATTCCAGATCACCTACACCAGTAACCACCAGATATGTGATTGGCTGTCCACCACTGCATGTGTCAGGGGTGAACAGGGTCATAAATGTGTACAATAGTGGCCCCAATGATATTCACAGTGGCACACTATCCCTGGAATACCTGCACATGGTATGTGTCAGCGGACATGGTGTGTCAGCTATGGACATGTAGGTCGGTGTACCCCTCCACACCACATAATGGATGCCATGGTATGGACCTCACATGACCGCTACAGATATGGAGAAGGACACAGTGACATGTACAACACTGTGACAATGCACTCAAACACATTACCAATGCACAGTGACTGACAACACCACAGTGTACACATATGCTACCCACATAGAGGTTACCACTCCTGGATTTACATATGTAAGTCACACCCATGACAGATGTCCAACAACCATAGTAACACCTCACACCATCCACAACCTAAATGTCTGCTGTGTGTCATCTGTGCCACTGCAATAGAGTGCACATGTGGAGGTAAGAGTTCCTACCCACAGACAAGACATACCCTGCAATAAACCACACAGTGTTAAGAAGCAAGACTCCCCATGAGTACATGTCACACATACCCCTGCTGAATGTTAGTCAGATAGGTAATATGCCATATGAGTCACCCTGTGTAACTGTGTGACAGCAGCAGGTACCATCACACCACATGTGTCACAATGGTCAGGGTAGCAGAACAGTACGCTGCTGTAGTCCCAGGGGCAATAGCATATTGTATAGTATTGTATTGTATTGTAATGTATTGTGTTGTATTGTATTGGTATGTTGAGGTGCCTCCTTCGTGGAGTGGAACCACTGCTGCTGTGCGCCAGTGTACAGGTACATATCCTGTAGTCAGGCTAGTGTTACATAGCACTTCTATATGTGTGTTTAGCTCCTGTCAGAGTTTATGTAGCATGCAACTGGGGATACCATCAGGTTCCATTCATGTTGTGTATTCTGCTGTCCTGAGGGTGGCTCTCACCTGGACATCTGTGATGACAGAGAGGTTACAGTCAGCTGGGATAACTATGTCTTATTTTGGGGGAGAGGGCAGGGTGACACCTGCACTGAACCAGTCTGCCACAATGTTGTCGATATCTGTGGTGTCAGTGAAATATTTGTTGTTGTGTACTAATTATGGGCATAGAGGATGGATCCTGACCAGGTTGCAAACATAACTGAAGAAGGCCTTCTGGTTATCTATAGTGTCCCTCTTGATTTCCCTCTCAAAGTTGCCCATGGATTTTGTATGATGGAAAATAGATCCTTACTATTGCTGCTCAGACATGCCCTCCCTTTATGGAATTATGCTCTGTCTTGCAGTAGCTTCCATCTTCTGTAATACAATCTGTCTATGGCTGGGGTCCACCAGACAGGATGCTGTCCCTTTGTGGAGAGTGTCTTGGTCATATATGGGATTGCATGATCCATGCATTCTCGGAGATGTCTGTAGAAAGCAATTGTGTAGGGGTCAGCATTGTGGGTTGTATCTGCCACTGGCCCAGTGGGCTGAAAGGATACCATGTCACTGTTACAAAGTGTAAAGATTGTATCTGTAATGTTATGCACTATAGTCGTTTGTGCTGGTGGTGGAGGTGGGATATGTAAATCCAGGGCAATCAGTGTGTGGTCAGCTCACAGTAGTTGATGATGCAGGCCAAACAGTACCTAGATACAAACCCCCAGAGTGAGGAGGTGCTTTTGACCTGAATCAGTGTTCTGACTGCTGGGGTTTGGTAGTATGTCGTATGGAGTGCGCCAGGTATTGTTGCACAGTTGCTGGCTGAGCACTGATACCTGGCCATCTACATGTGTATCCACCAATAGACAGACAGATGCTACATATGTGAGATATGTTGTATCATAACAGTCGATAGCATGTGTAGTATGTGTGCCAAATTCTGCTGACATATATTGCTGATACCAGGTTATTTTCTTTCTCAGGTACATGGCCCACTCGCGGAATCCCACCTACTCCACAGCTGAGGATGAGGAGATACACCAGAGCCTGGTGCGGGATTATGCAATACTCTTTTCCCACACCGGCCAGAATCAGCAGGAGAGGGCTGCACTGTGGCAAGACCTTGTCCGTCGGGTAAATGACATAGGCACGCATAATAGGACATATGAGCAGGTACGACATCACTGCAGTGATTTAATCAGACATGTCCATCAGCGTGCATCAGATATCCACAGGCAACAGGTTGCCACAGGTGGTGGGGTGACTACACATCCCCCACTCACCAGACTGGAGGGACTACTCATGAGTGTAGTGGCTCCAGTCCACCAGCAACAACAACAGCAGCAGACATGCATTATGATGGAGGCTGGAGCCACGCAACAGTGAACGTGCAGGTAATATGCCATATGTATAGTTGACTGTTGTGTACACTGGTAGTTAATGCATGTGTGAGGTGTGTCCTTGGTTTGTAGCTGTCACCATAGTATTTAATGTGCAAGTGTGATATCCTCAATATTAGCAGCTGACCTGTGAAAGGCGACTGTTGTACTACTGACCTGTATCATTCTCAGTAACAATGGCACAGTTCTGCCCACTGACATTAGTTTCTTCACGTCTGCAGGACCCTCTGGTACAACAGCAATGCAGCCTATCCATGCTGGTGAGTGTGTATTAACAATTCCTGTAATAGTGTTGATAGTAATAGTACTATTTGGCTCACTTAGTAGTGCTCTTTGTATGCATGTAGGTGTGTCTGTGTCTGTGTGTTGATATCACGCATACTGAGTACTGTACAATTGTGTGAAACTGTGTGCATGTGTGCATGTGTGCATGTGTGCATGTGTGCACCTGTGCATGTGTGCATGTGTGCATGTGTACATGTGTGCATGTGTGCAGGTGTGCACCTGTGCATGTGTGCATGTGTGCACCTGTGCATGTGTGCATCACTGGTAATGTGTAGACATTGTAAACTGTGTTTCCTGTTTCCCTCCCACAGGTTCTGTTGCTGCTCTGGTGTCATGTAGCAGGGAACCTGAATCAGGTGCCGTGGGTACTGATAATGATGACATCTGTGTAATGGCACAGGAAAGTATGCCAGGGTCCGCCATTGGTCAGCCGATTGACAGTACACAGCTGTCGACCCCATCAATGCGCACAGTTATCCTGCCAATACACCCTTTGTCACCAATGTCCCTAGGTGATGGACAGCATACAGTGGGCATTGACCAGGGTAATGTGGTATCTGTGGCACATGCCTCCCCACACAGCAGCCATGCACATGGCCCAGAGATGGTACCACACAGACAGATGTCCAGGGGTTCTCGTGGGAGCATCCGTGGGCGTACTGCCCCTGTCAGACGTGCCCACAGAGGTCTTACAACCTCAGCTATGTTTCGGGCTGTCATGCAGGCACAGTCATGTATGGAACGATACACCAGACAGGGTCTGAGGGAGCTGACAGCATGTCGCACAGCCATGACTGACAGTATGCGTGACATTGCGGCTGCCATCCGTGATTTCACCAATGTCATAGACAGATGTTGTGGGGACATATTAGACCAGTTCCACAACTACATGCCCATGAGCCAAGGCGATGGTGGGTGGTTCAGGCGTCGACGTGGCTGTATGCCAGCAACAGCAGCAGCTGGCAGTCGTCGCGGATGACAGCAGGGCCACGGCCACCCCCATAGTGCCAGCAGCAGCCCCAGCAATGCTGGGTCTGTGCTGTCATCAGACCGCCCCAGTAGACCACGTGCATGTGGCTCTGGCCAGGCCCGACAGGGATCTGTGTCCAGTCAATGAACACCTGCTTCTGATGACAGTACCCAGTCTGGGTTGGTACAGGATACGGTCCGTAGCACCCCTGCAAGGCACAGGTACCATGTCCATGGCCAGAGGCACTGATCTGTATGACCTGGCAGGTACAGTCTGTGGCTGTCCACAAACACCAGCATATGGCAGCCATGAGGTGGAACTGTGTGCATCCATATACACATGCGAATTGACAACACCTAGGGCTACCGCATACATGCACACACTGCATCAACATTGCCCCACCTTCTACTGCGGTCCCTCACCAACACACATACACATACATGTCAATTTATCGGTGGCTGACTCAGGCATACCAAGTTCACACCCTGTGCATATGATGAAACTGTGCCACCTCCTGCAATCTGTAACAACTGTGCAGGTACAGGTTAACATGTTGCTGATGCACAGGGTGACCACATAGATGTGTAGTAATAGTATCATGCTGTTAACAGTACTGTGTGCTGAATTAATTGTGGGTATATCACAGCATGCCTGATGCAGTAAGTGTGTGATTGTCATGTCCTGTTGTCTACACCCATGGTAAGTACCATAGTGTATCATCTGCACATGTTGGCATACTGGTGGTAATGATGTCAACAGAAGGCTACATACATAGGTAGCACAGGGGATAAGGTAATGAATGTAGTAATACACAATGATGGACATGTAAATTGCAAGTGGCATGTTGCCCACACTGGACTCTGCAATGCAGATGTTCGAGGATGTTGATATGTGTGCAGTACTACACGACTGGTACAGGACACACAGGAGCACCCTAGCACTGCATGCTCAAATCTCATATCATGCTAGACAGCCCCAACACGCATAACTAACTGTCACAGGAGAAAGAGTCCCCATATATGTCAGGGATACTGTGGTGGCAGGCCAGGTAGCATACATCCTACTAAGTATGGAACCACTGAGTGAAGGCTCAGTGTCTGTTATTTGACATGTGTATTACTGCAGGTATGAGCACATGGGTTTCCATCCAGTTATTGTACATCCTGACAATACATGGTCTGTACACTTGTGTGCACAGAGACTGGACCCTAGCCATCTGACCCGTGTATTTCCATGTACATGTGCATAGTGCCTGCATATTTGCAGTGTTACCTACTGGAACTGGTACAGCTTGTTTGTTGTACAATGGACTACATGCAGCCCTGTTTACTGTAGCTTTGTTTGCATGCATGTTTGCTTGCAATTACCCTGGAATACTGATCACACCTGCAATGCATAGTTATAGAGCTTCTGTGGACTCCTAGTGCCATCTGCATAGCTTACTATATGTATGTCCATGTCCCACTTGACAGGATGTCACTGTTTGTCCTGTTCACATGTACATTGCCTGTGACACAGTGCATATGACTTACCTGGCATGTGTCCATGTGAGCAGTCATATATGCTACTGCTAACTAATCACAGGCACTACACCTTCACATATTCATCTTCTATTGAACTACCTGCTTTGCTAGGGACGGCCTGCACCTGTCACCCCTGGGCTTTCAGATATTGGCAAAGGCTCTTGCTACCCCCATAGTGCCTATGTTAGGCAAGGCTCAAATGACAAACCCACCTTCATAGGTATCACAAGGGATAAGAAACTAAGAGTAATGCTACCCAACGCCAGAAGTCTAAACCTCCAGATGCATGCACTCAAAACACTCCTTGGCATGGAGAACATCGATATCTGTGCAGTAACAGATGCCTGGTTCAGGACTACTGAGAGCACACCAGCACTACCAGGTTTAACCTGGTTGATTTCTTTGAAACAGTCACCAAGGCCATTGACGAGGGGAAGGTGGTTCACACAGCCTACCTGGACCTTGCAAAAGCCTTCACAACAATACCCCACTTGGGCATTCTAGAGAAGCTCACCAGCTTAAATATAAGCCCCTATGTCACTAGATGGATTGCACAGTGGCTCAAGGACAGAACCCACATGGTTAGAATTGCTGGAGCCATGCCAGACTCCAAACCAGTTACGAGTTGTGTCCCACAAGGCTCAGTCCTGGGACCTCTCTTGTTTGGTATATATTTATTGGAGGTACAGGCCAACACGGACGGACTGTGGCTGACCAAATATGCAGATGACTGTGAAATGGCCACCATAATCGACTCTCCAGCCGACTCAAGCATCTTCCAAAGGGGCATCATAGAAACAGACAACTTGTGCCAGAGCCATGGCCTTCAGCTGAACAGTGTTTAAAAAGGGGAATGTGCATCCTGTAGTCTGTTCACCTAGTTGCCAAAAGGGACATTGTCCTTACACACACTTACCCCCCTCAGCCAAAAACACACACTTGCCGGATTCAAACTCCTGTCTGACTATGTTTTGACACACGCGATGGACACATTAGCAGAGTATGCTATTCGCATTACTGGAAGATTTTCTTTCTCTTGCTGTACTTATAGGGTGCTGACATCATCAGTGTTTAGAAAGGGAAATGTGCATCCTGTAGTCTGTTCACCTAGTTGCCAAAAGGGACATTGCCCTCACACACACTAACCCCCCTCAGCCAAACACACACTTGCAGGATTCAAACCCCTACCTAACTATGTTATGACACTTGAGACAGACGCATTAGTGGAGCACGCTATTCACATTATTGGGAGGTTTGCCTTCTCCTGCTATACTTATAGAGTGCTGACATCATCAGTGTTTAGAAAGGGGAATGTGCATCCTGTAGTCTGTTCTCCTAGTTGCCAAAAGGGACACTTTCCTCACACACACTAACCCCTCTCAGACAAACAGACACACTTGCCATTCGCATGATTCAAACCCCTGCCTAACTATGTTATGACACTTGAGATGGACACATTAGCAGAGCGCGCTATTCGCATTACTGGGAGGTTTTCCTTCTCCTGCTATACTTATAGAGTGCTGACATCATCAGTTTTTAGAAAGGGCAATGTGCATCCTGTAGTCTGTTCTCCTAGTTGCCAAAAGGGGCATTTTCCTCGCACACACTAACCCCCCTCAGACAAACACATGCACTTGCTATTTGAAGGATTCAAACCCCTATCTATGTTATGACACTTGAGATGGACGCATTAGCAGAGCGCGCTATTCACATTATTGGGAGGCTTCCCTTCTCCTGCTATACTTATAGAGTGCTGACATCATTAGTGTTTAGAAAGAGGAATGTGCATCCTGTAGTCTGTTCTCCTAGTTGCCAAAAGGGACATTTCCCTCACACAGACTAAACCCCCTTAGACAAACACACATACTTGTCATCCGCAGGATTCAAACCCCTACCTAACTATGTTATAGCACTTAAGAGAGACGCATTAGCGGAGCACGCTATTCGCATTACTAGGAGGTTTCCCTTCTCCTGCTATACTTATAGAGTGCTGACATCATCAGTGTTTAGAAAGGGGAATGTGCATCCTGTAGTCTGTTCTCCTAGTTGCCAAAAGGGACATTTCTCTCCCACAGACTTACACACACACCACCCTCACTCATACACACACACACACACACACTGAGCATTTGCAGGATTCAAACCCCTACCTAACTATGTTATGACAGATGCATTAGCAGAGCGCGCTATTCGCATTACTGGGAAGTTTTTTTTCTCCTGCTGTACTTATAGGGTGCTGACATTATCGGTGTTTAGAAAGGGGAATGTGCATCCTGTGGGGGGGCAGACACCAAGCACACTCTGGCTAAGCTGTCATTCCCTAGGGCAAACAGCCTAGTGTTGACCTCTACACCCATATGTTTAATTGTCAAATGCACATTATTTGTTGCTGATAGACTGTTTGCACATCTTTATTGCCATAGCATTCCTTGTTTGTATGAACAACTTGTGCATCTGTGGAAGATGTTTGCATATGGGAGGGATCCACTATATCATGTATGTCTCTGTAGTCATTTAACTGTGTGCACTGGGCAGACTGCTGTAATGTGGTTGGTTCCTGGAATAACACATAAAAATACCAGATATGTGTGTCCAACTGCTAAACTGAGATTTGGCCTAAGTGTGTGAGCATGCCCAGTTCAGCCTTCCCATGGCATGTTGTCTGACATATGTCTCTTTTATCAAAGTGTGTGAGCATGCCCAGTGTGAGCATTGCATATGTTGGACTCTGCAGCCCACCACATTTGTGGATGAGTGTGAACTTCAACAAATATCACCCATTTATGGTTGTGTGTTGTGTGTCATGTTGTGTAGTTACTGTACAACTGCTTTGTGTGTGAACACAATAGGATTATACTGTGCCTGCAGTGTTTGCATGGGATACTTTGCATACAGTTGTCAACATCCTTTCACACTGACCTAACACTGTAGTACTGTATAGTGTACTGGAAGTACTTTGACTGTGGTGGACAGTATCCTGGGCTTTAGTGCTATCACTGCTTTACATTTCGATAGTGGGCACAACAGCCTGGTTAGGGGCCAGTTGTGTACATCTGACCATGTTGCATTCTGTTCAGATATGAACTACTTAAACCTGGCTTGTCCAACATTGGTAGTGTATTCCACAACATAGGTGTACATTTGCAAACACTAGCGATGTGCCCTAGTCCATGTCTAATGCTAGTTGGAGAGTGTGTTTGTCCTTCAACACACATTGTAAGTGGAGTTTGCCATGACATATGTCATGGTTAGTATACTGTGCCTCTGTCTACCTGTGACATGACAGTGATACCCAGGATAAAGCTACCATCTCCCATCCACTCATCAAGATTCCTATTGAGGAAGATTGATAAGTGACTCTATGTGTAGCCTGTACTGGGGGTTCACTCATGGGTGGGGGTGGCTTCTGTGTTATGGATCATGCAGTACAGCTTGTCCTATGTAATTCAGTGCTGGGGTTCAGGTCTCTCATGTGCATAGCTCACTGCCATTCAGATTGTACAAGGTGCAGCATGTTTATTGATACCAGCAACACAGGCAACACATGGCATGTGTGCAAGCTCTTTGATACTCCTTGTGAGGTACTGTTGTGGACTTTACGGTTGATGGAGGTGTCTGCTAAGGTACATCCCACAGGGGCTATTGTAGTCAATTGTACCGCTGATGAAGTATGACTGCAGAGCCACAATGACCTCCCCTTATCTAGATCTGACAACCTTCATGATTAGGTGGGTATATGGTATGTTTCTGTAAACACTACAGCACATGTTTGTCCAATGCAGGATATCTATCACCTTGTGTCCCCAGGTCTCTCATTACATGTTAACTACATAATGGGTTAACACCTATGTGGTAATTGGTGGGCACTTACTGTATATCCACGGGGGTTGACTATACATGTTTCTGCAATTAGCTTGCTGACATGGCTATGGCACCAGTTGTCTGTTTCTATATGGCCCTTTTGTGGGATGCTTGTGTCAGCTGGTGGATCATATGTGGTGAGCAGTTTGTAGTCCTCTGCAAACATGTTCAGACACAGTCCTTCCATGTTTGCCTGTACCTATGGGACATATATACCAGACGAGGGAGATCCCAGGACCAAGCGTTGTGGGATGCCAGTTATATCTGGTTTGTAGTCTGACATGGCTGCAGCATGTCTGACCATGTCTGTTCTGTCCTTGGTCTGGTTTGCAACCCTCTACTGACATAGGGGTTTATATTTAAGCTGGTGAGCTTATCTATAATAAACACGTAGGGTATTGTATAGAAGCCTTTGCAAGGTCCAGCTACGCTGTGTGGACCACATTGCCCTCATCAATGACCTCAATGACTGTTTCAATTGAGTCAAACATGTTTAGGGGCAGGATCTGCACTTAAGAAAGCCACACTGGGTAGGGTCCGGTGTCAGTAGGTCCCCAATATCTTTATGTCTGTAGTACATGCTGATCCTTTCCATAGCTGTGCAGACCGAGCTTCTCAGGATTCTGGGGTAGTAGTTTTCAGTATCCATTCAGGCAACACCTTTGTTGAGAAGGACCACTGTTGTTGTACACTGCTCTTTGGGTACATATTCTGTGGTAAGGCTGACATTGAGCAGTAGTGTGGTTTGGCATTCCATTCATCTTGGAGTCCATGTTGCACTAAGCCCAGGACACCATCTCATACCATTGCTGCTGTGTGTTTTGCTTTGTAGATGTTGGCTGTTACCTCAGCATCTGCAATGTCAGGGGGCCAGCAGTCTGCTGGGATAGATATTCTGCATTCGGGGGGGAGGGGTTTGCACTGCACCTGTCAGGATGTATGTTGGCAATATGTGTGTGTGTTTGTGATATTTGTGTGATTCAGAGCATATCTGTGAATTCCCAACATGGTTCCTACCATCAGTTGTGAAAGGCTTGGGATTATCCTTAGTGTCCTGTACAATTTGTATCTTCATAGGTTCATAGGTTCATACTAGGCTATCCACCCTAGGGCATTTGTTAGCCTAGCCAGAGTGTGTGTGGCTTTGCCACCCTTGCTATGTGAATATTATGACCATTTATGATTTGCTTTGCTGTGCCTCTGTCTGGACATGACACAGTGAAGACCCCCAGTGTAACTCTACAATCATCCATCCACTTGGCAAGATTCCTTTTGAAGAGTGTCGGTGAGGGGCTCTGCCTAACATGGAGTGGGATTCTGGTCCAGGGTGTGGGGAGCCTCTGGATTATGTATCTGTCCCACCAGCACATCCTATTTCATTATTTGTTGAGGTTGACATCTCTCACTCTCACAGCTCCGATGGATTTGAGTTTTCTGGGGTGGAGAATGTCCATTACTCCTGTGTTGGGCATGGCCTTCTACAACAGGCATGCAATGCCTCTGTGTAGGCAGTATGTGACGGCATTCAGCTGGGGTGTCTACAGCCAGGCAGTATATGACATATATTTGAGACCCTTTATCCTCTTGGTGAGGTACCTTTGAGGTCTTTCTAACTGCTGCAGGTGTCAGGTAAGGGACATCCCATATGAGGCATTGTACTAGATTATGGGTGTGATTAGAGAACAGTATAGGGGCACAATGACCTCTGTTGACGTAGATGTGAATCCTTTCCTGATACGGTGTCAAATGTAGACAGTCTTCCTAGCCACATTGGCAATGTGGGTGTCACATAGGTTACTGTCCACTTGTGTCCCTAGGTCCCTGGTTACTCCTTCCATACATAATGGTTTACCACCTATGTGGTAATTTGTGGTACCTTGTTTGGTATTCGGTGGGACATTCATACTGTCCAGTGTCTTCAGGACGGCTGGGTGGGGTTCCTGTGTGTGAGAGTGTGGTCTATAGCATGCTACAGACTGTACAGCAGTCTTGCCTACAGTTAGTTGCACATGGGTGGACTCCAATGCCTTGTGCATTGTCAGTTACCTGGACGTATGGGTGTCTGTGCTGAATATGGATACTCACCCTCCTTTTATGTTTTGTTCCAGGTTTTGGGGCCATGACACATGATACGTGGTATAACCTGGTAGTGCTGGTGTGCTGTCAGGAGGCTTCCAGCAGGTTTCTGTCACTGCACAGACATCGATGTTCTCCATACTGGGGATGGCCTTGGGAGCATATTGGGGTTTACACATCTGGCATTGGTCAGCATTACCCTTATGTTTCTTTCCACTTATGTTTTCTAGGGTGGTGGGTCAGTCTTTTCAGCCTTGCCTACAAAAGGCTCTATGGAGGTGACAAAGGCCTTATCCAATATTCAGACGCCCAGGGGTAACAGGTGCAAGCCATCCCAAGAACAGCTGCGTGGCTTGTCAAGCATGACATCCCAAGCAGACAGACATTGGATCCCCTTGGAATGACACCAGTAAGTGTGCCACTTGCTATGACTGATCATTCCGTGTTTGTACTGTGGCATTATTCTTGGTAAGGGTAGGATGCTGAAAACGGTGAGTGTCATACCGGCCTGGGCTACATAATCAGAGAGCTCATCTATGTCTCTTTTCATGTAGTCTAGGGAGGTACATCTCAGGTCATTCACACCAGCATGGACTATGACTGCATCATATTTCTACTTGCTTTGGAGTGACCTGCATACTTCTGTTATGTGGCGTATTGTGGCAGCCTACAGGCAGCTTACTGTACCCTTTCCCTTGTTCAGTCTGGTGTGCGGGACAGCAGTGTGTCTGACTATGGAGTCACCTATTACAACTGTATCAGGCATGTTGTTTCTCCTTCTGGCCTGTGACTGTATGGCACACCAGCTTTGTATACTATGTGTTGCATGTGCTATGTTTGGAGGTTGTTTGATTGGGTGTCTGCTTTAGAGGCCTCTGTTGGTGTGCTGTGTTTGTAATTTGTGCCTCTGGGAATGTTTTTCTGTGTTTATGTGTTTGGTTTGCAGTTGTGATAGGTCTATGTGGGACTGTGTTTGTGGTGTGTGTGGTTACCTTCTCCTCCTGACTAGTTTTGGGAGTACTGAGTTGAGGGAGCTCAGCCTCCAGTTTGGATAAATGGTTGCATCTCTCACATATATTTGTATTTCTTGGGTGGAGTTGGGGTTGTCTGTGTACTTGGGGCAGGTGTAACATTGCCTCAGGATTCACAGATTCAACTTGTTGTGGCTGGCCTTAGTGGATTGTATGTGTGGACAGATTTTATTGCCATACTACTGATCAGTGATTACTTCATTGTTTATGTTTGCTCTATCATGTAGTAGCTTCCTCATTCTCTTGCATGATTTGGTTATGGCTGGTGTCCACCATGCCAGATTCCTGCGTGTATGGCATTGTGTCTTGTTTTAATTTAGGATTGCATAATCCAAGCATTCCTGGCAGTGTTCATGGAATGGCTGTATTACAGGTTCTGAGGTGTGGCCCATATTTTGCACCTGCACAGGACCTTTAATGGATTCCACATCAATTTGGAGGAGTGCAAATATTGCTTAACACATGTTTTCCACTGTGGTTTTCTGGCCAGGGACTGTGGTCAGGATTTGTATATCCAGTGTGATTACTCTATTGTCTGGTTTTACCAGTGAGCAATACACTTCTCATCTTGCCATCCAGTACCCATGTTGATGATTATCACATCCAGTATGCTTACCCCTCTTGTGGGAGTGGTACGTTGTTCCTGGGCCTTTTGGTTTATGGATTCTATGAACTTTTGTCCTAGACTGTTGGAGCTAGTATAATGCTCCCAGTCTATGTCTGGGTATTTTCAGTCACCCAATATAATGTGGTTTGGAGGACTTGATATATTCATGTATTCCAGCATAGGCCAGGTGCAGTTCCTGGTGTTGGGACAGTAGTCTGTAGCAGGCTATAAACTGGGGGGCAGTTTTAGCCACTGTTACTTGACCATGGCTAGTCCATGCTGCTTTTTGTTGTGGTACCAACATGGGGTGTGGTTATCCTTGACAATTCTTGCTAGTCACCCTCCTTTTGTAGCTTGTTCCATGTTTTGAGGCTGTACAGCACAGTATGAGGTGTAACCTGGTAGTGTTAGGGTGCTGTTGTGAGCCTTGGCTCAGTTTTCTGTTACAGCGCAGATATCAACATTCTCCATACTGGGTGAGTTTAGACTGCATGCATCTTACTGTTTCGACTTATCCCTTACCTTATTCTTATCCCTTCTGATACCTATGGAGATAGGTTTGTGTTTTGAGCCTTACCTATTCAGGGCACACTGTGGGTAACAACAGCCTTTGCCAGTATCCATACGGCCTGCACTGATAGGTGCACACCAGTCCTAGCAGGTGGTGCATCATGTCATGCTCAGCATGTCATCCCAGACTGGCACA
The DNA here is from genome assembly GCF_019279795.1 of Protopterus annectens. Lineage (NCBI taxonomy): Eukaryota > Metazoa > Chordata > Ceratodontiformes > Protopteridae > Protopterus > Protopterus annectens. Next base: position 428,690,628 of record NC_056727.1, read on the forward strand.
CATTGGATCCCCTTTGACTAACTGCGATACTTCCGTCAATTATTGCACTTGATCATCTCATTGTCATGTTGTGGCATGATGCTTGGTGAGGGTAGGATGTTAGTCAGGGTCCTCAGGTGTGCATATAGTACATGGTGTTACATTACTTAACACATAGCATTCATGCCTCAGGTGGTGCTGCAGGGCTGCCTCTGTCGGATGCGCATATTACACTTCCCTGTACATGTTTGAGAGCAGGTTGTGTCATGTTAGGCATCCCTGTTACTATATGAGTGAGTCAGAGAGGGTATCATTCCCAGGGTTCCTACTGAGCCAGTGTATGTGCTATCGTTGCCTCTTTGCCAAGGCCAGGGCATACTGGGCACGCCTCCTTCTGCCTACTGGGGCAGGCTCAGGTTGTTCCTCCTCCGAGTCACGCTCTGCCTGTGATGGCCTTGGCAATGGTGGGGGGCTGTTTGGCCCGGTCCTATGCTGGTCCTGCTGCAGCTGTTTTCGCAAGATCATATTATGTAGCATAGCACATACCATGACAATTTGGGTACATGTAGTTGGTGAGTACTGCAAGGCTCCACCAGATGTGTCCAGACACCGGAACCGTGACTTGAGCAGCCCAAACACATGCTCTATTACATTACGTGTTTGTGTGTGTGCCTCATTATGGCATTCCTGTTCAGGTGTGTGTGCATTTCTGATGGGTGTCATCAGCCACGGCTCCAGTGCATAACCTGCATCCCCCATAAGGTGTCCGTGCGGGATGTCCCCATTGGCAAATGTCTGGTACAGCTGCGTCAAATGCCAGATGTGGGAATCATGGTAGCTCCTAGGACAGCCAGCACACACATTCATTATTATGCCCTGGGCATCACACATGACCTGGCAGTTGATGGAGGGAAAGCCCTTGCAGTTGATGTATGCCCTACCCTGCTCACCGGCTGGTGCTTTGATGCGTATGTGCGTGCAGTCTATTGCACCCGCTACCTCAGGGTATTCCGCTATTTGCTGGAAGAGACGCATATTGCTGGCCAATACCTCACAGGCATTGGGGAAATATACATGATCACCGACATGTGCTGACATGGCATCTAGGAACTGGTGCAGTACCCTGGAGGCTGATGCCTGTGATATCCCCATCATATCACCAGTTGGTCTCTGGAAGGTACCTGTTGCTAGTATTCTTAGGCCAACACATACCTTGGTTTCCACTGGGATGGGTTCCCCTCTGTTGGTTCTGTGTGTGAGGCGTGGCCTGCACAGCTGCACTATTTGCTGCAGGAGGTCTCTGTCCACTCTATAGCGCTCTACTATCTCCAGCTCATGTAACCCGTGGTAGGTGACCCTGGGCCTGTACACTCTTCTCCATCTCCTCACTGTGGGTTGTCTGGCACCATCTGCATTGTCACCACCCTCAGCAAGTCGCCCTTGTCTCATTATGACAGCTATGGCAGCCCCTAAGATTTCTGCCTGAGTTCAGCTTTTTCAGTTTTCACTTCTGATAACTTAACTCCTGTCTTGCAGTGTCTCTTGAGAGAAACATCCTGCACTGCTGTTTGCAGAGTTTTAAGTGCTGGGCTGGGCTACTATTCTGCCTGTGTAATTGCTGCATCTAATTGTTTTCACCTGCTAGCTCCAGCAGTATTCCCTGCTAGCTTCCTACTAAATCTGTTGCTTCCTTTTTCCTTTCTGTTTCCTCAGGGTGGAGCCGTGTGTAAACCAGCAGAAACACGCTCACAGTGGCTTACACGCGAGCACACATACTTACACGGTTCAGAATCTGCTTATTCGGATTAAAACATGTGCACGCCCACGCAAACAGTGTTAAACGTCTCCCAACATGCTCCCACATGCTCAGCTTGTCTTACACGCGCGCACACTGCCTTACTGCTTCATGGCGCTTCATGGCGCGCGCATACACATCCAGCAAGAAACTTTGGTGTAGGCAACAGTGTACACCTTCCATTTCTTGACTTTCTCATGCTTAGTTAGTGGCACACCTCTTTCCATGATATCTGTCTGACATCTGTCATGTAACTCTGACCTCCAATGAACTGCATTTCTTTCTACCATTCCCCCCTGTGATGTCACCTATCTCCTACTCTGTTCCTCCCCACTTCTGTAACTCTTACACTACTCAGACTGTGCTCATTTGCTATGTGACAGTGGAATTCAGTATCCTTACACTCATTTGCATCAGATTGCCTACTAATGCTTAGTTACATGTCTTAGACTCAGCTTACCCCCTTAGCAACCACTACACGGTGGCCATGTTGGTTTTGGTCTGCTGGTCCCTGCACTGACATTCCATGTATTGCATAAAACCTACATTTGTAGGTTTAAAACCTTCGTTTTTATGTTTTATACAGTGCAGCCGTTTGCGCTGGGCTGCACTGGTTTAAACATCGGCAATCGAAAAAAAATTATATTTTTAATATATTTGCATCAGGTTACTTTGCCAATGGCCACATATTTGGCCATTGGCATGCTGCCTGACACATATGCACCCTTTATTTGGAGCTGACATGGCTCCATTGCAGTTTCGTACTCAGTTGTCAACTGAGTACATTTCTGCAGCTAAAATGGCTCTTACACAGGCTGTTCTGGGCTTCCTGGATCGCTAATCATCCTCATTTGCATGCTATTCGGCTGCAAGTGAGGTGATTAGCTTATCTACGCCCACTCCGTGTAAGAGCCGTTTTAGCTTGTCTCTTACACGGACTTTGGGCTGTTCCTGGATCGCGAAGGCTGCATGGAGTCTTACACTACTCTTAGACTCCGTGCAAGCCTTCGTGAATCCGGCCCTGATTCTTTCCAAAACAAATAACTTAAACTCGATAAATGATATGCATTTAGCAGAATGTTTGTAAAATGCATTTGCAACATCCCTATTTATAATACTGTAGCATTGTTCATAAGTATGCTCTTTCAAAGTTCTTTCAGATTTGTTAATATAAAAGGCAGCACACAAGTCACAAGTAGCACAATAAACCACTCTGTGACTTATAGTGGTTAGCTTTACATGTAATAAACTTACAAAAAGTGAGTATACATTGTTGTTTCCCTTTTAGAATAAAATTACAAAAATTATTCATTCCACATTTCTTCATTATACCATATAGCATTTTTATTTGATTCAATAATGTTTTTCATATTCCTTTCTCTTTTGAATACAGTTTTTAATACTGTACCTAGACTACTGAGCATCTCTATGTTTTTTGCCTATAACTGCTTGCCAATACTTGTTCATAATATTCGTAATAAACATATTACTTAAAGCAAAATCATTCTTTTTATAAATATCCCTTTGTTAATTGTTTGGTTATGCTGACTGTCACTTTTGCAGTTTTAATGGCTTTACCTAATATAATGAGTTTAAATCCATGTCGTCTTTCATTAAGAACTTCTTGATGAATCATTGCCAATAGCTGCAAAAGGTAACCTCTATCCAAACATAATTTTGTCACATATTCTAGCTCTTCTGTGAATGTCTACTCAATTGAGGTTATTCTACAAATTCTGACTGTCTAGCCTTTAACTAAACCAACTTTCTGTTTTATGAGGTGGTAGCTTAAAAAGTCTAACTGAATCTGAAACTGTAAGTTTTGTAAAAAACACAAGATTCATATATATGTTCTGTATTATTTTTATATATTGTTATATCAAATAAATAAACTGTGGTGAGTGAGGTGGTGAATCAAAGACTTATGTATAATAAAACACATTCAGTTCTACTTCACTTTGCTTCCACATTATAAGAATATCATCCAAAAATAGGAGGCATAGAGAAATGACTTCATAGAAGATATAAGTAAATATATACTTTTCCCATATGTAGATGATAATATTTGGGGACCAGATGACATCCCAGGGTGTGTACTACATGAACTACAAAATGAACTGGCACGTCACCTAAGTGTCATGTTTAATCATAGCCTCACCTCAGGCTTCATGCCCACTGAGTAGCGCACAGCTACAGTTATCCCACTCCACAAGGGGGGATCCGCCTTGGATCCCGGGAACTACTGTCCAATCAGTCTGACAAGCCTGATCTGCAAGGGCATGGAACGCATTATCATGGAATTTATAAACAAAGACATTGGCAACCTTCAAACACTGGACCCCACCCAGTTTGGATTTGTGAAGGGCCAAGCCTGTCTCCTGAATATGATTGACTTCTTCGAATCAGTCTCCAGAGCTGTGGACGAGGGTAAGGCAGTTCACACAGCCTATCTGGACCTCGCCAAGGCCTTCAACACCATCCCCCACTCTGGAATCATAGATAAACTTCTAAGCTGGGCATAAATCCCTACGTCACTCGATGGGTTGCCAACTGGCTTACTGACAGAACCCAGACTGTAAAAGAGGCCAACTCCAAATCCAGCTACAGACAATTAATAAGTGGAGTACCTCAGGGCTCAGTCCTGGAGCCACTCTTATTTGGCATCTACTTCTCTGAAGTACAGGCCAACACTAAGGGACTCTGGCTAACAAAGTTTGCAGATGACTGCGAACTGGGATCCATTATTGAATCCCCAAATGATGTGGATATTCTACAAAAGGGCCTTACAGAAACAGATGCCTGGTGCCAGAGACATGGGCTCAAGCTTAATGCCAAGAAATGTATAGTTATCCTCTTTGGAAAAAAACATGTACCCGTGAATTACCACATAGGTGGCAGGACACTAAACATCAAAAGTGTGATGAGAGACTTAGGGACACAGGTGGACAGTGGTCTCACTTTCAATAACCACATCGCCACAACAGTCAGGAAATCCTTCTATGTGGCACACCTCATCACTAAGGGCTTTTCATCCAGAAAAAAGGAGGTCATTGTCCCACTGTACCCATCCCTCATTAGACCCATTATAGAGTATAATGCCCTGTTTGGTATGTACCTCACAAGACATCTGCAACAGCTGGAAAGACCACAGAAATACCTCACTAAAAGAATCACAGGCCTAAAGCAGATGCCATATGTTGACCATCTAAAAAAACTCCAGCTATACTCTGTGGCATATTGTCTACTGAGAGGCGATCTCTGCTTAATATGCAAGGCCATGTCAAACCCTGATCTGTTGGACATGCTCCACTTAAAGAAATCCCAATCCCTCAGAGCCACATGCTCCAGGGATCTAAACCTTGTCATTACAATGAACAAAACATGCTGAAGGGATAGGTTCCTGACCCAGAGACTTGCCATACTCTGGAATAGACTGCCCATACATGTCAAGCAGAGCGCCTCATTGGCCATCTTCAAAAGGAACCTTGATGATTGGATGGGAGATAGGAAATTTGCCCCGGGGATCATGTCAGTTGCCCTGCTAGACAGGGGTCCAGAGAAGTCAAAATTGTGGGAAGAAATATCCAGGGAATTGTTATGGCTAGGCTTGCATAGGCCCTAGGGCCGATAGCCTAGTACTAACCTATGACGCTATGAACCTATGAACCATAAATTACACCCATGGCTACACCTGTTTTTTTTTGTTTAAAAAACGCACCATCAAAAATTATAAAATTATTATGTATTATTAATTACATGCATTCAGATATTAACCTTTTTTCATCAAATTAATATTTACTTTCTTCAAGTGCTTCAGTGACCCAGTCATTCCCAGTATCATGGGATATATAGATAAGTAAATCTACTACATCAACAGTAAGAAACAACACATCATTGGCAAAGGTACAATTTCTAATTTATTTTCAAAAGTGCTACAAATCCTCAAAGTATGATTTCTATTTTCAAAAAAGACCTTTAATTTAAAATCAACAAATGCAGCTATCATCTTAGGTTTTAATTTATTTTATGAAATTATTGGTCTCATGGGGTGCTTGATAATGTCATTTTGGATCTTTGGGATCGCAAATATAGCAGGTACCATACGCTTGTTTTTCACATTAAAGTATTTATATAATGTATCTTCAATATATTTGTCAATTTTGAGGTAATAAAAAGCATCATTTTTTTGTGTAGGCTATATTTAATTTATTTTGTAAAGCAATTTCATATTTAATGGAACCCATCATGATTTCCAACATTTTATCTAGATAATCTTCATAACTTATTAAATCAATCCCCGTGCTCTTCTCAGGCTTCATATCTTCAAACGTTTTTGTTATACATTTTGGAGTCAACATTGATTAGTGGTTTGGTGCTTACTTGATGGATTTGGCTTGCAAGGTATTTCTCCTTACCCCATAGCATTGTGAACAGAGTTAGTATATTTAAGAAAAGAAGATGTAATGGCCAAGGCACTACATGGGGATGCAATGAAGCTCCTCCTTTCCCCATCCCTGCAAAAACATTTTTTTCTGAGCATTGAAGTACAGAGTGGTACAATATTCTCCCTGGATTGACTCAACACACCCTAAGGACAGAAAGAATTAGAATCACTACAGAATTTGCTTTTCTGACTTTCATGGATACTGGTCAAAGATTAACAAAAAAAGACAACATTTAAAGCTTTACTGTTGATGCAAGTGTAGTTTAAGCACCAGAAGCCACAGGTTGGGTAAACAAAGGGTTTGGGATGGTTAATGGTGACCAAAATTCCCTGAGACAGTGGAGAGCTAACTTGTGGTGAGCTAGGTAGACTACAACCCAAACTTTAATGATTCCATGATACTTGAGTAGGAACCATTTCAAAGTACAGAGGACTTGAATAATGTCCCAAAGTATTCTGGCAAGCAGCCAGACCATGGGGTACTGCAGCAGCTGTGTTTTAGTTATTTTGTTCTCTGAAAATGGCAAGGTTACAGAGATCTTTACCGTCTGCAATCAGTCTGCCTCTGAGTTAGGAAACAGGCTTCAGAACTCTGTCCCATTTGTAATTGGTCTAGTTCTGAATCTGAATGCACTAGGTACAAGGCATTACTGTAGCCCAATTAGGAGGAATCTAAGACATACACCACACCCGTGAGGTCTGAAATGGGATAAGGTTATTTAGTTATGGGAATTTTTCTTACAATGGAAACAGGATGATTTCACTATGGCTGAGACCTGGTCCTTTAAAGTCAGCCTGTCATTAACCATCACCCTAAAGCTCTACACATTTAACCTGAAGTTTTCCCCACTATAGATGATATTGGGGCAGGGGTCAACACTGATGCAGCTGTATCATGCAGTGTAGCATTAATTAGTATGGTTACTCTACTGGTTATGTTGAGCTTCATCTGATTTTTCAGGTGTGGATGCATTCCAAGTTCTCTGATAACTTGTTAATGACATGCATACTGTTGAGAAAAGGCAAGGAAGAGCTGTGTGTCATAAGCATAGCAGTGATATTCAAACCATTCCCCTGAATCCTATCTATCAAAGGAAGTAAATAAAATACTTAACAAAAACACACCCAAAACTGAATGATGTGGTATACTACATGTAAGTGGGTAGGAAAAGGAGGTGCAAACGTCTGACACTACTCTCTGAGTTTGTCCTAAAAAGTAAAAGGCAAAGCTTAAGATTACTTTCATGCTACAGTAGTCTAATAGAATCCCACAGTCAACAGTGATAAAAACTGACTAGAACTCCAGCAGAACAAAAACTGAAAAAAAATGGTGCTGATTCCCCACCATTAGGAACTGGTTAAAGACCCTAGTAAGGGCTGCCTTACTTTTGTCTGGACTGAAAACTAAACTGAATTGGAGTGAATCAGTGATTTTATTTTTCAAATAAGAAAGCAGTTACATGTAGACTGTAATTAGAAGCACCTTGCCAACAAACCGAAGGGTTGAAATTGGTCTTCTTTTTAAGATCAGTGGGGTCTATCCCAGTCTTTATAAGGATTCAGGTAACCAAGACCACTTTTAAATCCAGTGGAGAAATCTATCTCTAAGTGAGGCACACATGATGTGGTGATGGAATGGGCCCAAGACTTCAAAGGCAGGATTGTATAAGCCTGGTCTGGCAAGGCTCTGACCCTCTGGCAGCAGCACAGATACTGGAAAGTTTAAATGGTTGCCTACTCATGTCCCTAGATCTTTCATGATAGTGTCATTTTTTTACTGTCGGACCACTGTAGTTGAGAAACATTGTAATCCAGTAAGGAACTATTACATCGACTCTACAGTGATGCGCCCTCCCAATAAAAACTTATAAGCTTTGCAAACACAGTTTTTGTATGACCAATGGAAACATTAAGCTGCCAAGTGGCATTCTTCATCAGAGAAACATTTCCATGCAGTGAGAGAGGTCAGACTGCACAGCTTCCTTACCAGCCAGAAATGAGTGGTTGTTTGATTTGCCACTGCAGAGATCTCCTGAGACAAGTATAAGAACTTCTTCCTAGAGTTCTCTGCTTAATGCAATGTAAATTGGTTATCCATAAAACTTGTTCATGAGCAGCCAAGTGTGACACCACCTGCACATGAATCTTTAACTGGTCTTCCTAAAGTTTTAGAGCTCAAGCTGGAATAGTGGCTCGGACAGCTAAAAGGAGACTGCTTTGTGGATGAAAGACCAAGTGAGGTTATCGGTACCTGGTAACAGATCTTAAAAAGCCTGTTGAGATAATTGGTTCTGCTTCCTGGAGCTGGTAAGTTAAAACAACACACAAAATGACTGGTATAATTAGGCCATAGATTTTCTAGTGCACCAGGTGGAGGCCAGCGTACCAACTCTGGTTGATCTACCATGAGCCAAACAAAGTAATGGCTGGACAAAGTGACAGACTCCTCCGCCAAGTCACTGATCATTTACATCTAGTTGGAACATCACGTTAATTGTCTGGTCTATCGGTGGCCCAGGCAACTACCTAAGCAAACCCAAATGTCTTCATAATACAGAAGAATTTGTATGCAAAATTCATGACTCCTTATGAATTCTGATACCGAAATTGTTCAAGATATGCTATCTGGGCGAATTTAGGACCGAGAATATAAGGAAGTCCTTGAACTCCTGAAGAAAATCCTCACATTACTTGATGAATGGCAGATGTTGAGATTGCCATGATTTGCTCCTTAGCCTAAAGCAAACTCATGAGTTGGTAGCTCCAGCTTTAACTTTCTTCATCTCAGTGGTCTAATTTTGAAATATTGTCATCTCACCAAGCCTAAACCAAACAGTGATGCTTCATTACATGGAACTTGGCTGGCATTAAAGTCATAAGTACAGGACTAACCTTATCATCCAATCAAACCTCTGTTATGAATGCCAAACAATACAGTAAGCCACATACCATACTTGGGTATGACATTTGAGCAAACATGTCTTGCACTCCCACTTATCTGTCACCATTATTTATTTATTTATTATTTTTATTGATTTACATTTGTTAACCGAGAGAGTCCGACTGGACACAGGTCCGTTTTCAGTGGAGGCCCGGGGAGAAAAGCTCCACATTAAGTATTATTTGCATTATACAGTTAAAAAAACATAGCATTTAAATATAGACATTAGTCCAGTTAAGGACGCAAGACAAGAAGAAAACAGATGTAAAACAGCTGTAGAGCACAGTACAATTTTAAAATATGGTGACATACTAAACATGGTTAAAATGTAGTTGAGATTCATCAGTGAACAATTGATACAAACTGTTTTTGAGGAACATAACAGCCATTAGCAGTTGTTGCTACAAGAAGTTAGTATTATGTGGTAGGTAGCTGGGAACATTAGTAGCCAAGCTTGCTAAGAGTTGGTTGTTGATAGGGGCTGAGAGAGGTAGTGGGTGGGGGGAGTGGATGGTATTAGAGGGGGGGGGGTTGCAAAGGCATATCTGGCAAGTTTTGAAGTGTGATTTTAGTAAGGATTTAAAGTGGGTGCAAGACGTTACAGAGGTAATTGAGGATGGGAGGGAGTTCCAGAGTTTGGCTATAGTGCAGGAGAATAAAGCTTCTCCAGCAGAGTTAATGGCTCTTGTGACCTGTAGGAGGTTTTTGTGACTGGATCTTAGTGGTCTCGTGGTTATGTAGGGTTGGAGTAGATTCTGGAGGGATGGGACTTTTAGAGGTTGGTTTATTAGTTTGTGGGTGAGTGTGAGTTGATACCATTGACGGAGGTGGGGGAGCTCTAGCCAGCCCAGTTCTGCTAGTGAGAGACAGTGGTGAGTACGGTAGGAAGCCCCTGTGGCGAATTTGACAATTTTGTTGTAGCAGGTTTCAAGCTTATTTTGATCACATTGTCTAAGGTTAGTAAATACTGGAGAGGCATAGAGTAGGGTAGAGATAAGATGAGAATTTGCTACTGAAATTTTAGCTGCTTTGGTAAGTAGTTGCTGATTTCTATACAATGCTCCTAGTTTTTTGTGCACTTTTTTAATGGTCATGGAAATGTGAATGTCAAAGTTCAGTTTATTGTCTATTTCTACTCCTAGTAATTTAGTGTGTTCTGTAGGATGGATGATGGTGTTGTCTTTTGCTGTGATGTTAAAGTAAGAGCTGTCTAGGGTAGGTTTGGTGGGTTGGAAGATTAGTAATTTTGTTTTGTTTGGGTTGAGTATTAGTTGGGCATTGGATAACCAAGTTTCAATAGAAGAAAATGCTTCCTGTGTGATGTTTTGCAGTTCTGGTAGGGAGTGGGCTGTGCAGATAATGGCTGAGTCATCTGCGTATTGTATGAGTGTGCCATGTGTTGTGGCTGAGGCTAGATTATTGGTGAAAATAGAGAAGAGTAGGGGTCCCAGGATGGACCATTGGGGAACTCCTATGGAGACTGGTAGTTGGGGGGATAGGTTGTCCTGCCAAACAACTGCTTGTTGGCAGTCAGATAGGTAACTCTGAAACCAGTTGATGACTGGCTGAGAGAAGGATAGGTTATTGAGAAGAGAGATGAGTTGTTTGTGTGGGACCATCTCGAAACCTTTAGAGAGGTCTAGGAAGGTAGTTGAGGAGAGATAACCTGCATTTTTATTTTGTAGGATAGTGTTAGAGAAAGAGAGTAAGGCGGTGGTGGTGCTATGGTTAGGTCGGAAACCATGTTGTGTGTTGGAGAGGAGGTTGTTAGCAAGGAGGTGATCTGAGACTTGAGAATGAATGCATCTCTCTAGTATTTTGAAGAGTGGTGAGAGAATAGCTATGGGGCGGTAATTGGTTAGATCTGTGGAGGGGCCTCCTTTGTGTAGGGGAATTATGTGTGAGACTTTCCATAGTGTAGGAACATTACTTTCTGACAGAGATCTGTTAATCAAGAGTGATATGGGGTAGGCTAGAGCGTCAGCTGCAAGTTGAATGTATTCACCTGGGAGGTTGTCTGCTGCTAATCTGGTGGTTTTAAGTTTAGTTAGTAGTTGTTTTATTTTGGAGGTAGGAACAGGAGAGAAAGAGAAGCTAGTTGGGAGATTGTTAGTTCTAGTTGATGGTGTGGGTTTATGGGAGGGTTGTGTTGTCTAGCTAGTGATAGTATGGTTTGTGTGAAGTGATTGTTGAAAGAGGTAGCAATATTTTTGGAGGAGTGAGTTAAGTTAGTAGTGGGTGTACTTACTTTACCTGGGTGGAGGATGGAGTTTATTGAGGACCAGAATTGTTTGGGGTTATGTTGGGAGGAGGTAAGGGCAGACTGGTAGTATTGGATTTTGTCCTGTTTTATAATCTTTTTGGTTCTATTGCGTAGTTCTAGGAATTTTTGCCTAGCAGAGGGGGTTTTGGTTTTGCACCAGTTGTCCCATGCTTTATCCCTGTTTTTTATTTCAGACTTTGTGTTTTTTTGTAGCCATGGGGATTTTTGGGCTCTAGTTCGGGAACGTCTTATGGAGACATGGTAATTAAGGATGCTTAGGAATGTTTTATTAAAGTAGTCAACTGCATCACCTAGTTTAAGGTATTTTAGAGGTTGCCAGTTACAGTCTTTTAAGGATGAGCTGAATGAGAGAGGGTTGAAGTTAGTTTTTTTGCGTATTTGACGGTAGATGATGGGTTTTGCTTTATAAAGGTGTTTTCTTAGTAAGAAGGTTGGGGAGTGATCACTGAGGCTGTCAGATAAGCAGCCTGCTATATATGACTGGGGGCTCTTATTGACTAGTATCCAATCAAGGGTAGTGTGTTTGTTGGAGTTATTTATCCTAGTAGGTGACTGAACTAGTTGGGTGAAGCCATGAAGATTTACATGATGGGTTGGGTGGTTGCTAGACCAGGATTGCCAGTCAGTGTTGAAGTCTTCTAGAATTAAAGTTTCTTGGGGTAGGTGGTGGGTAGTCCAGCTGAGGAGGTTTTCAAGTGGAGGGATGTTGCGGCCAGGTGGGAAGTAGCACCCTATTATGTTTAGGGTTTTATTTTGGTTTATTTTAAGGTTGGCATATATTATTTCTGCCTTACCTATTTGGGGAGCTGCTAACTTTAAGATCTGGATGTCTAGATGCTGCTTAAATATTATAACTATACCACCTCCTTTTTTTGTTTAGTCAGTCTACTCTTAGTATATTGTAACTAGTAGGGAGGATTTGCTCATTAGTAATGTGTGGTTTTAACCATGTTTCTGTAAGGATCACTACATCAGGGGAGTAGAAGTCTATGGTGGTATGGAATTCATGCACCTTGTTGCATATACTTCTAACATTTAGGCTTATCAGAAGGAGGTTGGTTGGCTTTCTATTGGCTGTGATTTGGGAGATGTGGTTTGTAGTCTGATTATGAGGGGAGGGGTTGGAGATAGAGGGACTAGGATTAGGATGGATGTCTCCACTGAGTGCTAGGTTGGATATGGATGAGATTATTAGTTTTATCAATTTTTGTATATGCTTGCTTATAAGGGAAGTTTTTTGATTGTGTTCTGTGGGCAATAGGTATGGTGGTAGGGTTATGTTACGTTGAGGGGTTGTTTTTAGTTTAGGTATTGTGGTCTGTAGTCTATACAGAGGGTGTATTGGGAAGGTTGTTGACCTGATGAGAGAGTAGTACAGTAGAGGTGGGATATGAGTGGTGGTGTGTGTGGTGGTACGGTGGTAGTTGTTGAGTGCAGGAATGGAGGTTTGGTAAGATGTGATGTATGCAAGGAGTGCACATGAAGTGACTATAGGTACGGTGTGCTTGTACATATTAGCTGCTTAGGAGGGATAGTAGTGAGAAGTTGTAGGAGGAAGTATAGGTGTGGTGATTTTATAGGTTGAAGGGTGGGAAGGGTTACTGTTTGTAATAAAGGTAGGACCACTGGGGGTGGGAGGGGAGTGTAGCAGACAACAGATGAAGGAAGACTATCAGTAGATTTATAGGTTATAATGAAAAGGGCTGGTCATGATTAGGCTGCAATTGTTCTTGTGGGGAGGGGGAGGATCAGAATAGACCAGAAAAGTGGTGGATAGCAATAGTATGATGAAAAGGGCTGGCCCTGATTTCACAGATATGCATGTCTACAGAAACAATAAGAAAGGCAGTAGTTACTCTGACTTGCTTGTTTTGCATACCTGTCTTATTGAAATAAAATAAGCCGATTTTACCAAGGAGTTATGTGGAAATTAGGAAGACAAGAATTTATAAGAGAAAAGGTTTAGTAGAAGTAGAGAAACAGCAGAGCATACTACTAGTACAACATCTAAAGACAGATTGCAGTTAGAAGTACAGAATGGGGGGGGGGGGCAGCAACATGGCACTTAGACTGCCTGTGGAATGTTTCACTCCACAGCAGAAGCAGAAACTGCACAACATTGGCACAAAGCATATTTTAGAGCTACATTACTCTAATACCAGTTAAAGAGATAACTGACCCTTTGTTTTTTGTTAATAGAGAACCTCCTGTATGATTAAGAGAAGCCTAAAAGAGATGAAGGACTAGCACTGGTTCCCATAACTGAAATTCAGAAAAACAAAATGTAAATAACAAAAAAAAATAAATAAACAAATAAATAAAAACTTAGTTGAAGTAGTAGGTAGCTATCAGACCAATAACCTCGTACTGAACTGTGATGTATCATATGTTGTTTTGGTAGGACATATAACATCTTCCCATCTTGTTTTTAAGGAAGATACTCATGTGTTTTTAAACTTCTCTTTGAAAGTTAATGTACTTGTGTTTATATAACCTGCATGGCATGATGTAATGTACCTTCTGGCATATAGTGCTGTTTGATCTTATTTTATCTTAAGAAAGACAGCAGTAAACAATGATAAAATACAGTTTACTGTAAATAAGCTATATGATTAGGATCAGCATGTACAGAACTTGATTTTTGCTACTATAGTTTGCACTTACTTTAGCCATTCTGTAGTAGGCAGAAAATCACCTTAAGCAACATAAGCAGAGAAGGGGCTTTTTCTGCACCATTCTGATGATGAATTTTTCCTTTTCTGGTTTTTGTAAATGTTTTGGCTTTTTAAACCGTGAAAAAAATTGATCCCATTTTTAATCAGAGTGCAATTAAAGTTCCTGAAACTAATATTGCTTCAGTATTTGATGTTTCCCAAGAGAACTCCTCATCAACTCCAATGTACACAAAATTGCTTCCTTCTCCAGTTCATATGCAGTTACATGTACTGGTAGCATATTTAAGCATACATGGAAATTATTTTTTATTACATCTATTGCTCCTAAATCTATTGGAACTGTCTGAGTTTCTTTCATCCACATTGCTTTTGTTTCTGCTTATAAATCTTAGATATATTATTACTTTCAGTATATCAGTATGTAAGACACTATAATCACTGGATATAGGTTCATAGGTTCATAGGTTTATACTAGGCTATCTGCCCTAAGGCATTTATAAGCCTAGCCCAGAGTTTTTGTGGATTACGCCACCCCTTATGTTAAAAAATACTGTGCCCATTAGTTTGTTGTGCCTCTGTCCAGCAGTGACACAGAGATGATTCCCGGGGTAAACCTACGATCTCCCATCCACCGGTCAAGATTTCTCTTGAACAGAGCCAGCGAGGTGCTCTGCCTCACATGGACCAGAATTTTATTCCACAACATAGGGAGTCTCTGGGTGACAAATCTATCCCTCCAGCATGTCCTATTTATATCCATTCTAAGGTTTAAGTCGCTTGCTCTAGTGGATCTGGTAGATTTGGATTTTTTGAGGTGGAGCATGTCCATTAATTCCGGGTTGGACATGGCCTTGTATGTCAGGCACAGGTCACCTCTGAGCAGACGGTATGCGACTGAATAGAGCTGGAGTTTCTTCAGTCTGGCAGCATATGACAGATTTTGGAGTCCCTTTATCCTTTTGGTGAGGAACTTTTGGGGTCTCTCCAATTGCTGCAGGTGTCGGGTGAGATACATCCCGAATGGGGCATTGTACTCTATCATTGGTCTGATAAGTGAAGAGTACAGGGGAACAATGACCTCACTTGATCTGGATGTGAATCCCTTCATGATCAGGTGGGCAATATAGAAGGTTTTTCTAACCACTTTAGCAATGTGAGTGTCAAAAGAAAGGCCACTGTCAACCTGGGTCCCCAGGTCCCTGATAACCTCTTCTGTGCTTAGTGGATTGCCACCTATATGGTAGCTTTGGGTTACCTTGATTTTCCCGAAGGGTATGACTATACATTTTTTGGCATTTACCTTCAGGCCATGGTTCTGGCACCAACTATCAGTTTCCGTGAGACCCCTCTGAAGGATATCTGTGTCCAATGTACTTTCCACTATGGCTCCCAGTTTGCAGTCATCTGCAAACTTTGTCAGCCATAGCCCTCCTATGCTAGCCTGTACTTCTGAGAAGTAGATGCCAAACAACAGGGGGCCAAGGACTGAGCCCTGTGGGACACCACTTGTGACTGGCTTGGAGTCTGACATGGCGCCAGCTACTCTAACCCTGTGGGTTCTGTCCTTTAGCCAGTTTGCAACCCATCTTGTGACATATGGGTTTACATTTAAGCTGGTAAGTTTCCCTATAATACCCGAGTGGGGTATTGTGTTGAAAGCTTTTGCAAGGTCAAGGTAGGCTGTATGGACTGCCTTTCCCTCATCAATGGCCTTGGTGACTGTTTCGAAGAAGTCGACCAAGTTCAAAAGGCATGATCTGCCCTTGACAAAGCCAAACTGGGTCAGGTCCAATGTCTGCAAGTCCCCTATGTCTTTGTTTATGAGCTCCATTATGATCCTCTCCATAGCTTTGCAGACCAGGCTTGTTAAGCTTATGGGGCGGTAATTATCAGGGTCCGTAGAGGCACCGCCTTTGTGGAGTGGGACCACAGTTGCCGTACGCCACTCCTTGGGCATGTATCCTGTGGTAAGGCTAAGATTAAACAGCTGCCTTATGTGCGGGTTTAGTTCCTCATTGAGTTCATGTAGCACACAGTTGGGGACACCATCCGGTCCCATTGATGCTGTGTTTTTAGCTTTAGAGAGAGCAGCTTTCACCTGCGCATTGGAGATGTCTGGGAGGCTGCACTCCGCTGGGATAGTTATCTCTCCTTTTGGGGGGGGAGAGGGGGGTGAAGTTTGCACTGAACCTGTCTGCCAGTATGTTGGCAATGTCTGTGGGTTCAGTGATTTTTGTATCATTTTGGACTAATTCTGAGCATATCTGGGAGTTTCCACCCAGGTTTCTAACATAGCTGAAGAAGGCCTTATGATTGTCTTTTGAATCTATGGCAATTTTTCTCTCAAAGTTGGCCTTGGATGATTTTATGAGTGCTCGTATTTTTTACTAATAATGATCAAAGGTGTCTTCTCTTTTATGGATTTTGCTCTATCATGTAACAACTTTCTCCTCTTATTGTAAAGTTTGTTTATGGCTGGGGTCCACCAGACTGGACGTTTGCCCTTGGTGGAAAGAGTCTTGGTTTTATTAGGGATTGCCTGATCCATGCAGTCCTGGAGGTGTTCGTAGAAGGCATTTGTAAGGGCTTCCGCAGCTTGGGTTGTGGTTTCCACTGGCTCGGGGGCCTTGAAAGATACCACACCAGTCTTGAGTAGTGTGAAGTTTGCTTTAGAGAAGTTCTTCACTGTGGTCTTTTGTTTGGGGTGGGAGTGGGATGTGGATATCCAGTGAGATTAGTTTATGATCTGATCTCACCAATGAGGGATATACTTCCAGTGTGGAGCATTTTGTCCCCATGTTTGTGATGATGAGATCTAGTATATTTTCTCCTCTTGTGGGAATGGTGACTAGTTGTTCCATGGCATTTGAATTTATGAACTCCAGGAACCTTTGGGCTAGAAAGTTTGGGCTTGAGTAATGTTCCCAGTCTATATTCGGGTAGTTGAAGTCACCCAATATAATGGTGTTTGGAGATACATTTATACCCTCCAGTGTCTTCAGGAAGGCTGTGTGGGGTTCCTGAGTTTGAGAGGGTGGCCTGTAGCATGCTACAAATTGTAGAGCAGTTTTGCCTATGGTTAATTGCACCTGGATGATTTCTGATGCTTTGTGCGTTGCCACCAACCTGGAGGTGTGGGTATCCTTGATGAATATGGATACACCCCCTCATTTTGTGGTGTGGTCCGGGTTTTGGGGCCGGAACACATGATAAGAGGTAAAACCTGATAGTGCCGGGGTGCTCTCAGGAGCCTTGAACCAGGTTTCAGTCACAGCACAGACATCGATATTCTCCATACTGAGAAGGGCCTCGAGTGCGTGCATTTTGAGATTTAGACTTCTGGCATTGAGCAGCATTACCCTTAGTTTCTTCCCATTTTTGTTTTCTAGGGTGGTAGGTTTAGAATTTGAGCCTTGCCTAAAAAGGCACTATGGGGGTGGCAAGAGCCTTAGCCAATATCCGGAATCCCAGGGTGACAGGTGCAAGCCGTCCCTTGAAGCAGCGTGGCTTGTCAAGCATGTCATCCCAGGCAGACAGACACTGGATCCCCTTTGAATGACACCAGAAATTAAGCCAATTGTTAAAGCTGATCATCTTGTCTCTATGTTGTGACATCATTCTTGGTGAAGGAAGGATGCTGCTCAGGGTCAGGGTCATACCTGCCTGGGCTACATAATCAGAGAGCTCCTCTATGTCTCTTTTCATGTAGTCCAGGGAGGTACGTCTCAGGTCGTTCACACCAGCATGGACAATGACTGTGTCATATTTGTACTTGCTGTGGAGTGACCTGAGTGCTTGTGTTATGTGGCGGATTCTAGCACCCGATAGGCAGCTTACTGTGACCCTCTCCTTGTTCAGCCTGTTGAGTGGGACGTCAGTGTGTCTGACTATGGAGTCACCTATGACAAGTATGTTTGGTGTTGTATTTGGCCTTAAGGGCTGTGACTGCTTTGCACACTGATTTTGTGTTTTATGTGTTGCCTGTGGTGTGTCATGAGGTGGAGGTTGCTTGGGTGTCTGCTTTGGAGGCCTCTGCTGTTTAGGAAAATTTTTGCTCAGAGCCTCCGAGTATGTCTTTGTGTGTTTATGTGTTTGATTCATTGTTGTGATAGCTTTATGTGAGACTGGTTTTGTGGTGTGTGTAGTTGCCTTCTCCTCCTGTCTGGTCTTGCCAGTCCTGAGTTGAGAGAGTTCAGCCTCCAGTTTGGCTAAATAGCTGCATCTCTCGCAAGTATTTGTGTTATGTGGGAGGAGGAGAGGGTTGTCTGTGTACATGAGGCAATTGTAACATTGCCTCAATATTCCCAGATTCACCAACTGGACAGGAGAGGACGCCAGCATCTGGCCCTTCGACATGCTAGAGAAATTAAGAAGTTTGGGGTGTAACTGAATGAGAGAGGACTTAGTAAGGAAGTGGGTACTCCTGGGGGGGGGGGTTCGCTAGTGCGGGACTTTGTATAATACAGAAGTGCTAAGCCTGAAAATTTTTTTTTTTTTTTTTTTTTTGGAGAAAAAAAAAAAAAAAAAAAGCTTTTTAGGAACAAGTGCTGCGCTTTTTAGTTAAGGGATATACTGTTTAGAATACTAGTAGAGCAGTTCTAAGGGAAAAAATGAAGAACAGACTTTATGGAGCCAGAAAAAGTTTAACCTTGTTAAATCGGCGCTGCCCGATGCTGCTCTAGTGACAACTCCGCGCTAAAGCACGCTAAAGCGTGCTTGATAGCAGGGGCTGGAAAGAGCCAGGAATTGACCCAATACAGCCAATAAAACTACAGTTTCAAGTCAGTGGCTAGGTCAGTGATTAATACTACTCTTGTCTTTTTTCTTGGTCTACAATATCTGGTTTTATTGCATGTATTTTCTTAACTGATAGTATTGGGTAATCCCATGCGAGTGGAAATTCACCTTTGTTGATAATGCTTTGCGGTTTAACAATTTTAATACTTCTCATTTACTTCTATATAGTAGTGTTTGCACAACCCCCAGTGAAACAGTGTTGACATACTATTGTGCCTTTCAATATACAGACCCTTAGTCATTACTGCATTGCAGCTGACAATGAGATGTGCAACGTTTTCCAGTTCTGTGTTATATAACTGCCATTTGTCTGTTTCTCCCACTTTTTCAATAGACTTTGTAAACCGATGTGCATGTATCCCACTATCTTGGGCCATCATTTTTTTGTCTTTCATCTTTTGTTTTTAATTTACCTCTTCTTAACCATTCCTGTATCACATCTTGGTCAACATGTGGTTGTTGCAGAAGTTTCTATTATTCAAAAATATGTTTGTGGGCTTTGTATTTTACTTTTCTTTTCTTCTGGTCCTTTTCTTTATATTCATTTTTTCTTTGTTTCCCTTTTTTGACACATTCTGTTGTTGTCTGATTCTCATTTATATCTGGTTTGATTTCTATTTCCGCTCTTCTCTGAAATACTTCTGCTATATTAAGCCAATATGTCATCTTAGACTTCTTTTCATGTTTTGGAACTTTTGCTGTGTATGCAGTCTTATTGTAATATGGCAAAATATATTATGCAAAGTCCTGGGTTAGATAAATCAGATTTTGGAAGTATTAATAATAACCTCATACATGCAGATGTCACCATTCTTATGTATCAAAGTGAGGAAACGTTGAAGAGCCTGTTGATGAAGGTAAAAGTAGAGAGCATAAAGGCTAGTTTTTTGTTCTGCATTAAAAATCAAACATTACATTGTCTTTCTATCAATTATTTTCAAATGTATGAGCAGAAGGTAGGGGCAGGACAGATTTTATTTTTCTGAGCTCCGAGATCTCTGCAGATAATGTCTGTGGTCATAAAATTAAAAGATGCTTGATTCTTGGAAGGAAAGCTATGGCAGGATATTGCATTGTTAACAAAAGTATGTATATTCAAAGCGATGGTTTTAACATTAATAACACATGGCTGTGAGAGTTGGACTATTAAAAAGGCTATGTGCTGGGAAATAATTATTTCCAAATTGTGGTGATGGACACATTTTTGAGAACTCCATGGACTGCAAGAATATCAAATCAGTCAATTTTTAAGGAAAGAAACCCAAATTGTCAATTGGAAGGTCTGATAGTGAGACGAAAACCCAAATACTTTGGCCACATAATGTGAAGACAGGGTTCATTAGACAAGACACTAGTGTTAAGAAGGACTGAAGGCAAAAGAAGAAGGGGGTAGCAGAGGTTAAAATGGATAGACAGCATTATTAAAGTAATTAATATGAATTTGCCAGAACTTAAAGAAGCAGCTATTGGCAGATATGCCTGACAAGTTAAAGTCCTTGAGATTATGTAGAATTGGACTCAACTAAACAAGTAAACAATATAGTAAAACTAATAATTAATATTTCCTGATACAGTTCTGCTATGAAACCCCAACTTACAAAATCTCGAGGATTGGAAACAGAAAAAATAATCCCCAAAACACAAAAGGGTGAAAAAATGTTTTGTTTTTGTGTGGAGTAAGCTCCACTGCACCCTTATGTGGGGGAACAAGCCCTCACACCCCCAAACTTATATGTACCAATTCTACGGTCACACCAACTTGAAGAAGGGAGAAATCTCCCAAAAAATTGAACACTTGACAGTGCAGAAATAAAAATAATACTGACAATGATTTCCTATGGAAACAGTAATTGAGGTTATTTTTTTTTTCCTTTTAGCTACTGATACGTAAAGAATTTCACATTCTTTATCTGTACAGGAATCCTCCTGATACTGATATCCACAGTTAACAAAGTAAATATGTATAAAAATATAATGCTTCTGTTATATGTCTTACCTGATCCAGTGCATATTTTGCAAAGTATAAAAATGTTTACAGAGTTTTGTGTTGTTTCTTCTACCTCCTATAGTAGATAACTCTTTAATAGCCTTCATTTCATTAGTCTTTTTAATAATAAAACATAAAGAATAAATAATGGAGGTAAGTTGACAGCATTGATTCAATACACCATTCAGTGTTTCATTTTTTAAATGATCTGGTTTTAAAAATACATATTACATATAGCAGTATTTAACTCTTAATGTTTAATGAATCAGATCATGCATATAATGAATGATAAAATACATAGTTTAAGACTTTTATAATACGTCATCCTTAAGGGAACGTTTTACTTTAAATGCAATATTAAAGTACTTCATCTATATCTGCCCAAGATTATATTTATGCACAGTTTCATTTTCAGTTTTTTTTATTTCACTAACTCAGTATGAAGAACCTGTCACTTATACAGACATATCATAATTGATCCCAGTGTGCTAGCTCCATTTTCAGACTGTCCCAGTTACACAGTCAGCAGTTTTTTAAAGATGTCGCCCAGGCTATACTGTTAAACTTTAGATTCAGTGAGGCAAGGTTGAATTTCAGGGCAAATAACCCACTTTCAATTGGCAGTGACCAGTCTAAAGAAAAAATGGGGGCACATATTATTTATTTTTGTCTGATAACCATATCGGTATAGTAGGATGTTACCTGGTCTAGGCATATAAGAAACTCTGGCATTCACATTTATACAGAATTCTCTAAGCACCAGCCAGGAATGGTGGAGACAGTCAATAAAATGTTATGGGGATGAATTAAAGCTAGCTAGTGGAAGGGGTTAGAAGTGAGAAGACAGATTCTTGACAAGGCAAAACAATGAATGGTAAAGTCAGCACACATAAAACATGCATGTGTGTGCATGTGCGTGTGTGTGTGTGTGTGTGTGTGTGTGTGTGTGTGTGTGTGTGTGTGTGTGTGTGTGTGTGTGTGTGTGTGTGTGCATGACAGAGAGACATATAGACTGAAAACAGATGCATCAGGGAAAAAACTGTAGAGACCGATGTCAGGTAGTGCTATAAGGACCATGCCACTTTGATGGCCTGAATTTCAAAAAACAATGGTATAAAAACTGGAAGGGACACGTAGTTTTATGTACACACACTGTATCAACCACACAATTAACATATTATGAACATGCTGTGGTACAGGATGCATCTGTTTTATACATGCACTTTTTTAAGGCATACTATTAACATATCAATTAAATAATGGGAATATGCAACAGATTCTGCGTAGATTTTCTAAAACCAGAGTGCTCACAGCTGCACCCACATTGGTAGCTTTAATTTATCTCTCCTATACCTGTTTGACCATCTCAGCTGTTTGTTTTTCTGTTTACAAACCAGTCACTAGAAACACAGATGTAAGACATTCTCATAGTATGTCTTCCTCTGGTATGGAGTACCTTTCAGTGTACAGCAACCATGAGATTAAACACATGCTAAAAATAAATCGGCAGTAATTATCTATGTACAAAACTGCAATTATGGACCCAGCATTAAGAGTCTTTTCCTTTGTAGTAATGTGGTTGTGCACTTGGGTATACACAGCACAGTGTTAGTTCAGTATGAGGTAAGCAAAGCTGTGAGCCATATAATAAGGAATTGTACATGTCTGTGCAGCCCTAAAGCTAACTTTATATCAAAAAACATATGCTGCTGTGATTCTTTTTTCCATGAGAGACCGTTACAAAGAAAATCCATCACATTTGCTTTAATAATGGCAAGATGCCATGGTTTTAAGGCAGGACAGATTGTGGGGTAGGATTTTGTTCTATAGAAATCTACAAAGCAGATCAGCTAAAACATAACTTTAGTTCATCTGAATTAATATGTATTAAAAAAAGAACATTGAATGAAATTCCCCCGAATTCTCAAAAGCTTGCACGGAGTGCAAGATGAGTGCAGGAGCCCACGCAGGCAATATGTCTGCCGTGCGATCCAGGAACAGCCGGCAGGGATGTGCATGAGAGATCCAGCACTAATCCTGCACGGACTTAGCCCCAGCATGCAAATCACCTAATTTGCAGGAGAAATCCATGCAAATGAGGTGATTTTGCAATCCAGGAAGCTTGCAATAGTCCGTGCAAGACTAGTGCAATCTGCAGAAATGTACTCAGTTAGTAATCAAGTACATTTCTGCAAAATCAAAAACGGAGCTATGACAGCTCCAAATAAAGGTTGCATATCACTGAGCAGGCATGCCAATGGCCAAGAATAAGGCCATTGGCATTGTAAACAATAAAAAAAAAAACAACTTTTATTTTTTTTTTCGCCGATCTTGGCTGTTTAAGCATAGGGCAGCGGCGCGCAAACGGGATCGGGGGGGGGATAAGAAAATAAACTTAAAATGGGCATTCTAACTAAAATCAGTATTCTGCCATGCAAGTCAATGGCAGGCAGAAGACAACCTGGCCAGTGAGTAGTGGTTGCTAAGGGGGGAGGCTCAGTGTGAGACATGTAACTATGCATTAGCAGGCAATCCTATGCAAATGAGGAGAAGGATAGTGAATCCCAGTTTTCCCCAGCATGTGAGACAGGTCTTATCAGTGTAAGAGTATGAATAGCTGGGTGCAAGACTAGGATATAGGTGACATCATGGGGGTGTTTGTCAGGCATACTGTAAGCGGATTGGAGTCATGTGGCTCGGGATTGCTCCTAGCTTAGCACAGCTAAGCTAGGGGTGTGTCTAAACCTGCCTAGCACTCTTTACAAAGTATAAGCGGGTGTTACAAGAAGAAAAAAGAAGTTAAACCAGGAAATAGCAGCTCTGTGCAAATTTGAGCACTCTGTTTGCGCGGCGCGTACACAGGCTTAAACAGGAAGGCAATGGTAGGGGAAAACAGCAGTAGGAAGGTAACCAAGGAGAACTAGCTTAGCTGACAGATGAAATGTATCAGAATCAGCCAATCACACAGGCAGCAGACCAGCCTAGTGCACCACTATAAACTATGCAAACACCTTTCCCCCCTTGTTTTTCCCAAAAACTCTGCACCACCGGTGTATAAAAACGGGGAAATTTTACAAAACGAAAGCAAGAGAAAAAATATTAGGGGCTGCTTTTGCTATCATAAACCAGCATGTGTAAGAGGCTGAGAGTGGTGATGATGTGAATGCTGCTGAGCAACCCACAGTGAGGAGATGGAGAAAAGTGTACAGACCCAGGGTAACCTGCCAAGGGCTACATGAGCTGGAGAAAGTGGAGCACTACAGGGTGGACAGTGACCTCCTACAGCAAATTGTTGAGCTATGCCGGCCACACCTCACACACAAAACTAACAGAGGGAAACCCATTCTAGTGGATACCAAGGTATGTGTAGGCTTATGAATACTAGCTACAGGTTCCTTCCAAAGGCCAACTGGGGATATGATGGAGATATCACAGGCATCAGCATCCAGAGTACTCCACCAGTTCCTGGATGCCATGTCAGCACATGTCGGTGAGTATGTATATTTCCCCATCACCCGTGAGGCGTTGGCCAGCAATATGCGTCTCTTCCACCAAATAGCAGAATACCCTGAGGTAGTGGGAGCAATAGACTGCATGCACATATGTATCAAAGCACCACCTGGTGAGTGGGGTAGGGTCTACAGCAACCACAAGGGCTTCCTCTCCATCAGCTGCCAGGTTGTGTGTGATGCCCAGGGCATAATAATAAATGTGTGTGCTGGCTGCCCTGGAAGCTACTACGATTCCCACATTTGGCATCTGACTCAGCTGTACCAGAGATTTGCCAATGGGGACATCCCACATGGTCACCTAGTGGGGGATGCTGGATACGCACTGGAACCATGGCTGATGACACCCATCAGAAATGCACACCCACCTGAACAAGAACTCCATAATGAGCCACACGCACAAACACGAATAATAATAGAGCATGTGTTTGGGATGCTCAAGTCATGGTTCTGGTGTCTGGACACATCTGGTGGAGCCTTGCAGTACTCACCAACTACATGTACCCAAATTGCCCTTGTATGTGCCATGCTACACAATATGATCCTGCGGAAACAGCTGCAGCAGCAACAGCAAGGGGCAGGGCCACACAGCCCCCCACCATTGCCAAGGTCTGCACAGGCACAGAGTGGCTCGGAGGAGGAATAACCTGAGCCTGCCCCAGTAGGTAGAAGGAGGTGTGCCCAGTATGCCCTGGCCTTGGCAAAGAGGCAACGCATAGCACATGCACTGACACAGTAGGGACCCAGGGAATGTCACCGCTATCTGACTCGCGCATACAGTAAAAGGGATGCCAAACATGACAATACCTGTGCTCAACCATGTATAGGGAGTGTACTATGTGCATCCAACATAGGCAGCCCTGTAGCACCACCCTCAATACTGGGACACCCACAAGGTAAGTGACTCACATATGCCGGTTGGGGGGTCACATACCCAACAACAGCTACAGCCAGCAGGATAGGTGTAGACAACACAAACAATTGCTGTACTATGGCCTCTGAATGAGGCCTATGTGTAACACCCCCCCCCCAGGCCTACACAGATAGACTACAGCAGGCCAGGTAGTTGGATGTAAGATGTGAAGGCTAGGAAGTCATAAACTAATATGTAGGTAATTAATGCTAAGATCTGTAGTACACTGGTATGTTTCTAACCAGCACGATAGGTAAGACTACAGACTGAAATGAAGTACCCAACATACCAGTACAGTCCTAGCAAATGTGTAAAAGTGTCAGGTGTGCACCCCATCCTATGTACACTTATAGTAACAGCCAGGTGTGCTCCCCCACTCCTGTGTAGAAATGTAGAAACAGTCAGGTGCCTCCCCGCTATGCAGAAATATAGCAACAGTAAATGCTAAATGACCAATGGATACCCTGCAGACACAGCATGCTCCCTGTCGGTGTACAACACAAAGGTCAGCACCACAGTACAAACTACCTGGACTTGATCCACACATGCAGTCCAGATGGCTATACTGGGCATGCTCACACACTTAAATGAATGAAGGCAATGTCAATCAACAACATAGTGAAAGGTCATACTGGGCATGCTCACACACTTAAACACATGAAGACCATGTTTGAAAACACCAGTGGACCGGACATATCTGGCAGTTGCAGTTCTTAGTGCAGACGCATGTCAATATGCACCCCTGCTGCCTTGCACACACAGTGGATAGGAATACAGACATATATGTAAGGACAACACACTATAATAAGCCAAAGGTAGACAGACATAGATGTGTGGAAGAGGGTGACTGTGACAAGGAGCCATCCGGGCCTGTCCCACCCAGCACACAGCCAAAGGGCCCCAAACACATGAGGTGCAGATGTCACCCACTGCAGATACTAGCCACCAGTATCTGTCAGCATGACAGACTATGTGGTGCTCGTGCCAGCTGTGCAACATGACTGTACAAGGCAGTAGTCATCTAGTAGCTGTATACATGTACCTGTGACATATGACTCCATGTGTGCCCGCATGTGGCATGTCAACCCCTACATAAATGGATCATGGCCCATGCACACACTGCCTGCCCCATAGTAGTAATATGACAAGCCTGCTGAGGTCATCCAATGTGAAATACACCTTTGTGAGAGCTACACCTCAGTAATTTCCATGGCACGTCCCATAACTGCATACTGCTGTAGTGATAAACTAGGTAGGTAGTAGTGCTAACCCCAGACTGTGTGTTTGTGTGCATGTCTGTCTGTCTCTGACTGTGTAGAGAGCAATTTAGCTTTTTAGGCTACTCATGTGCCATACAATTCATATACTCAACTTAGGCAAGGTTGCTGATGTCACTCACCTAGAAATACACCTCTGGAAAAATCATAGCACAGTAATCTCCATAGCGAGTCCTGTAACAGCATACTGCTGTAGTGTGGTAAAGTAGCTAGGTAGGTGTTCTAACCCCAGACCTGGCAACTGTGTGTGTATGTGTCTGACTGCATTGAGAGCAATGCTTTTTAGGCTACTCACACTCCGTACAATTCATATACTAAATTTTGGCAAGGCTGCTGATGTCACTCACCTAGAAATACATCTCTGGGAAAATCATAGCCTAGTAATCTCCCTAGCATGCCCTATAACTGCGTACTCTTGTAGTGTGATAATATAATTAGGTAGGTGTTTTAACCCCAGATCTGGCAACTGTGTGTTTGTGTGAGAATCTGTGTGCCTCTGACTGAGTAGAGAGCAATGCTTTTTAGGCTACTCACACTTCGTACAATTCATATACTCAACTTTGGCAAGACTGCTGATGTCACTCACCTAGAAATTCAACTCTGGGGACATCACAACCCAGTAATCTCTGTAGTGCATCCTGTAACTGCATACTGTTGTAGTGCAATAACATAGTTAGATAGGTGTTCTAACTCCAGACTTGGCAATTGTGTGTCTGTTCCCGACTTGAGTCAAGAGCAAGGATTTTTAGGCTACTCACACTCTATACAATTAATATAGTCAACTTTGGCTAGGCTGCTGATGTCACTCACCTAGACATACACCTCTGGGAAGAGTGCAGCCCAGTAATTGCTGTAGCGTGTCCTGTAACTGTGTACTGCTGTAGTGTTATAATGTAGTTAGGTAGATGTTCCACCCTCAGACTTGGCAGCTGTGTGTGTGTTTGTGTGAATCTGTGTGTTTCTGACTGAGTAGAGAACAATGCTTTTTAGGGTTCTCACACTCCTTACTCAACTTTGGCAAGGCTGCCGATGTCACCCACCTAGAAATACACCTCTGGGAATGTTGTTGCTCAGTAATCACTGCAGTGCATGCTGTAACTGAGTACTGCTGTAGTATGATTTAGAACTGTGGAAGGGTTCCATCTCCACCCAGGGCAGTTCTGGATGTTTTGTGTGTGTTTCAATGTCTGTGTATGGAGAAATGCATTATAGGCTACTCACTCGCAGTACATTTCAAATGCCCTACTGTGGCAATCCTGCTGATGTCATTCATTGTGGAATACAACTTTGGGGAGACAGTTCTTCAGTAATCCCTGTGGTGTGGCCTATAACTGCTCCATGCTGTAGTGTGATATAGGCCTTGGTCAGGGATTCTATACCCACACATGTCAGTTGCAGATGTTTTGTGTGTTTCTCACTGTCTGTGTAGGGAGCAATGCATTTTAGGCTAGTCACTTGCAGTACAGCTGAAATGCCCTACTTTGGTAATCCTGCTGATGTCATTCATTGTGAAATACACCTTTGGGGAAAGATTTCTCTAGTAATTCCTGTGGTGTGTCCTATAGCAGCTCCATGCTGTAGTGTAGTATAGACCTCAGTCAGGGGTTCTACACCCACATATGGCAGTTGTGGATGATTTGTGTGTCTCTCTCTCTGTCTGTGTAGGAAGCAATGCATTTTAGGCTATTCACTCGCAGTACAGTTGAAATGCCCTACTTTGGTAATCCTGCTGATGTCATTCATTGTGAAATACACCTTTGGGAAGAAGTGCTCGAGTAATGTCTTTGGCCTGTGCTATAACTGCATAGTAGTACTGTAGTATAATAAACTGGTTAGGTAGGGGTAGTACTCCCAAACATGACAGGTGTGTGTTCGTAACTCATATCCTGTGTAGAGGTGGTTGTGAGTGTGTGACACCTGTGGGCAATGTGGAGGGGGTTTTGCTCAGTTCTTTTATGGTGGCCCTACTATATATGACCATGTCAACCATACAGGGATAACAGATGTAAATTAGCTGAGAGGCTTGGGTGCAAAGCCATACCCAGACATGTGACATCAAGGCCAGCCAATCACAGTTAGCAACTCCACTATTATCCAGAGCACACACACAACCCATGTGTCATACGCACACACATGCCTAGGCAACAGCCAATATGTGGGTAGTACACTGCATATTGGCCACTGACAGTAACTATGCAGTGATAGCAGTGGGCTACAGAGGGCATGCCACCCTGCCCATCTGTCCAATATGCACTTACATGCAGACAGTGCACCTTCACTATGTTCCCAAATGGACACCTGTACCACACGATTGCCTTCACATGTGTCTCTCAATGGACATACCATGCTTGACAACATGCTCTGTATGGACAGAAGACACTGACATCAGGGAATGCTGTTAGCATGCTATCAATGTAGGTGCAGGGTAAACCTGCTGCCCATTACCAGTTCCTGCCACAGGTGGGCAAGACTGGCACATCTGATGATAATCTGTGTTCAAACATGGGCCAGACACCCCAGGAGCAGTTTCACATGTCACTGTACATGCATGTGGTAGGTGTGCATATCCCAGACACCATACATGTCATAGAGTAAGGAACATATACATGGCAAGTGATGCACAGCATTGGCCACACACAATAGTCACCCAGGTGACTGGATGGGGGGATGCAATACCCACCTGTGTGGGCAAATGCAGAAAGTACAAGCCTGAGACTTAATGCAGACTATTGTCATGTGGCCTGATGCCAAGGTATACCCCTCCCCTACCCTTGTACAGCTTGCTGGTACAGTTGACCACCACACACCCTTGCAGACATGCACCCATGCATGTCAGAACTGGCACCTTGTGTGTTCGTGTGTGTGTTGTATGGTGCATATGACCACATCCACACTGACTACAACCCCCCAGGGCATACTGAAGCATGCTGTCTGATGTCTGACACCTCATCATACTCTTTGCCCATATGACCTCGGTATGACCCGTGTGGTGCATGTGATACCTGCACATCGATGAGTTGTGGCAATCCCACTAGTAATGAGTTGCACTCTTGGCCCTGCCAAGTGTGTCAATGTGTGTGCATCCCTGTGTGAGTGTGCCTGTGTTGATGCTGGCAGTTGTTCATGCAGACAGGCACGTGTACTTCACCTACCGTATATCTACCGTACCTCTGTTGCAGATGTCACTCACCATCACATATATGTACTGAGTGCTCCACAGCAGGTCACCCATGTGTCACATCCAATAACTGTATCAAGCTGTGATATCACCACATAGTTGTCGGGTGTTTGATACCCTGTGCTGGTAGGTGTGTGACACAAACATGTTTCTCTTTTACTCTCCCATCCCTCCCTGACATGTATTTGCCTGTCTGGCCTCTGCACGAATTGCAGCCCTCCCCTAGATAATTTCATATGGAACAACTGTGGTAACATTCCCATAGCCAATTGCATGGAAACACACTCCAATACCTAGCAAAAACATGGTGGTGTTGGCCCTTTTCAGTCACTGTGAGCAGGAACTAGATCTGTTGTTTGGTAAACAGCATCTCAGATGGATTGGGGATTTACCTCTAACAACATACACTGTGGAAAGAGGGCAGCAAACAGGAGGGGTATGTGCCTGACCTGACTACAGACTGTAAGTGCTGCTTTACTGCATGTGGAGTAAAGTTGGTTTAACAATATATGTCTGGATATGCCTGTCGTACATGTCGCAATACCTGCCATGTCAGTTCCATGTATATGAGTGATCCCCATCTGCAGGGTCATCTGCAGACTGGGCAGTGTTGTGCCTTTGGTTTCATGTGTTAGCCATGGTTCATCTATCTTTGGAATGCAGAAGGTAGTGTGAGGATTGCAGTCTGTAGATGGTGAAGGCCGTGACAGTTACTGACTTCATATCCCTCATAGGACATATGTTGCAACAAACCCCGTTACAATGGTAAATTTATGAGGTTATCACAGCAACATGTCTATACTGGCCTTGTGTATGTACTGTCAGACACACCTCTGTCAACCTTTGTACATATGTCGTGCATGAAGTGGTGCATATGTGCTGTACACCATAAATAGTGTCATCATATCTGATAACAAGCCAGTGATGTTTCAGATTGTTACACGTCATGTACAGTAGGGGTTATATTTCATGACATAACCTGGGCATCCTATAGATGACTGTACAGTACTGAGGTATGTGTAGTGATGGTGAATGTCGGCAGTGTGTGTATTGTTAATATGTACTTTAGCCTGAGTACAGACTGTGGTAGATGCCATTGTTCTAGCTCCCCTTCTATCTAATGTTACATGTTGCCCCACTGTATGGTACCGTTTTGCCATACATGTTTGTAGGGCCTTACACACACATGTCCCATATCACAGACAGCCTTCAGACCAAACTGTGTAGCAGCCCAGTATATGTAGGGTCATTCTGT
The DNA here is from genome assembly GCF_019279795.1 of Protopterus annectens. Classification (NCBI taxonomy): domain Eukaryota; kingdom Metazoa; phylum Chordata; order Ceratodontiformes; family Protopteridae; genus Protopterus; species Protopterus annectens. The sequence continues at coordinate 428,721,662 of NC_056727.1, forward strand.
GAGTGGCACATATGAGGATGGTGTAGAACAGATAGCCCATATACTGTAATATTATGCTAACTTACCATATGTGGCTGTGGCTGTGTTCACATTGGTTATGGTTACGCACTGTCACACAGGTGTATCTCACCCTGTGCTATGACATGGTCATTGAGCCTGCTATATATGCAGGTACATGTGCATTCCCCCAGATGAGATGTAGGCCAGTGTTGAGCCAGTCTGCCTGTAGCCTGCACAGTGCATTTTTACATGCCTAGCAGCTTAGTGTACTTACCCAGAGAGATATCATGTGCAGATACTTGCCAGATGTACTGCTGCTGGGCCTCCATTAAAAGTCATGTATGTCAGACAGAGCAGTGGGATGCTGTACAGATGTATGTCAATATCTAGTGGGTAGTATGTGTCCATGGCACCCCTGTACCAGCAGTCATTATGTATCAGGCCAGACAGGAGTGTGTGAATCCAAAACCGATGGTGGGCAAATGTATACCAGTCATTATGTATGTACATCCATATTGTCAGGCCTGGTACACATGTTGTGCAATAAGGGATTATGTGTATACCTCTGAACTGTACAGGGTGTGTTTGGAATGTCCACATATATTGGCCAATATCTCTGCGTGTCCTTATGCACTCCAAAGGTCAGTGTATGTAACAGTGGTATATGGGCCTGTATTATTGAGTCTTGGTGGGAAGCAGCATAAAATGACCTAGGCTGTTACAAAATGTGGGGGTATCAGGCATGAGATGCCACAAGGTATCTGGATGTACAGTACCATATACTTCAGCTATATTGACATTACTTACATTACTTGGGCTACTGCAAGCCTACTGCCCCCTGCCATACAGACTGTTCTGTGTGTGCTTGCGATGGTGTCATGTATGCCTTGTTATGTACCAGTTACAACCCATTTGACCACAAAATGTCTTTACATCCTACTGAGTTTGTACAGAGTGTGGATAGAGGCTGCTGAACTACACACCTGCAGTACATACTGTTGATTGTTTGCTATCCTGTGGCACAGTCTGTCTCCACTATTGTACAATCTGAAGGGCTTGGCCTGGACAGCAACAGTTGTGAACCTATCCAGACTACTGTATTAGTGTAACTGTTTCACAGTTGCAGTACTCTGTTTATATGGTTGCCAGTATCTGAACAGCTATATAACATGGCATATAGAACTGTTAAAGTACACAATTACCAGATTCCCATTTCTACAAATCTGTGTTTCGTGTCTTTCCTATGACCTTTCTATGGGTATATGTTGCAAGCAATGATTGACATTTGTATGGGTTGCCCATACAGTGTCCAGTTGTTCAGGTGTTAACTGTAGGCATAGTGGCTGTTCCATATTGTGTGCACCTCCTACATATGTATCTTACTGTACATATATCTGCATGTGTATGTGTAGTTACATGTGTATATATATATATATATATATATATATATATATATATATATATATATATATATACATATATGTGTATCTGTATCTGCATATCTGTGTCTGTGTATCTGTACCCTGGGGATGTTGATGGCTTCCACATATTACATGTCCTATGGAAAGCAGACTGTACTTGGTAGTGTATTGCAGGGTGCAAGTGGTTGGGTGTGGGGGTGATGCCTATTTGTACAACACGTACAGTGTGTGGGACCTCTCAACCCCATTAACAGTGCATGTGGACATATGTGTATTTGTTAATCTGCCATTGCTATCTACAGATGTATGGCCATATATACCTATATACATAAACTAGGTATAAATCCCTGTCACAAGATGGGTTGCCAACTGTCTCATGGACAGTACCCACACTGTGAAAGTAGCAGACTCCAAATCCGACTTCAGACCAGTGACAAGTGGAGTACCACAGGGTTCAGTCCTGGGTCCTCTCCTGTTTGGTATATACTTCTCTTAAGTACAGGCTAACACAGAAGGTCTTTGGCTAACAAAGTTTGCAGATGACTGCAAACTAGGAGCCATAATCAAAACTCCTAATGATGTGGACATACTACAAAAGGGCCTCACTGAGACAGATGCCTGGTGTCAAAGTCATGGCCTGAAGCTAAATGCCAAAAAGTGTGTTGCCATCCCCTTTGGTAAAAACTCTGTACCCATGAACTACCACATAAGTGGTAGTCTACTTAACGCTGAAAGTGTGATAAGAGACCTTGGGACACAGGTGGACAGTAGTCTCTCATTTAATAATCACATCACTGCAGTGGTCAGGAAATCCTTCTACATGGCTCACCTCATCACAAAAGGTTTCTCATCCAGAAAAAAAGAGGTCATTGTTCCCCTCTACTCATCACTCATTAGACCCATTATAGAGTACAACGCCCCTTTTGGTATGTACCTCACAAGACATCAACAGCAACTGGAAAGGCCACAGAAATACCTCACAAAGAGGATTACTGGCCTCAAACAGATGTCCTATGCAGATCATCTCAAAAAACTCCAGCTTTACTCCATCGCATATCGCCTACTCAGAGGTGATCTCTGCCTAACATACAAAGCTATGCCCAACCCAGAGCTGTTGGACATGCTCTACTTAAAGAAATCCCAATCCATCCGAGCTACATGCTCTAGGGACCTAAACCTTGTCACCACAATAAACAGAACATGCTGGAAGGTTAGATTCCTGTCCCAGAGACTTCCCATACTCTGGAACAGACTACCTATCTATGTCAAACAGAGCTCCTCATTAGCACTGTTCAAGAAAAATCTTGATGATTGGATGAGAAATAAGAAATTCACCTCAGGGATCTTCTATGGCTCTGCTCGACAGGGGCACAGGAAAATAATTTTCTTGGGTGGCGAAAGCCAGGGTACCTTTTCCGTTATGCTTATATAGGCCCTAGGGCTAATAGTTTAGTACCTACCTATGAACCTATGAATATAGATAAATATATATATATATATATATATATATATATATATATATATATATATATATATATATATATATATATATATATATATATCTGCTAACATATATATAACTATGCCCGTATATACCTGCATAGATATATATCTGAGTAAACATATGTAACGTGCTGTGTATATGTAGACATATAGGGGTAGACACATATATGTGTTGAATTAGGCATATGTATGTATATATGTGCATATATAGTGATATATATATATATATATATATCTATATATATATATATATATATATATATATATATATATATATATATATATATATATATATATATATATATATATATATATATATATATATATATATAGAGAGAGAGAGAGAGAGATGTTGCATCTGTTCAGATTTTAATATAGTTATACACAGAGACATCTAGGTGTTGGTATACATTCTCTGTACTGTTGCATGACAGGACTGGATGATATGTTTCTGACAACACTGAATTTCTGTGTGTCTGTCATGGCTTAGTTGTGCATTACTTTGTCTAGGGTATGCAGGGTCCTTGGTGTGAACCTTGCAGGAGCTGTTTATTTTGTTGCTGGCCAGAACACAGCCCGTTGGATACAGAGTGATTAAGGCACTTTAAAGCAGTTGTAAGCAGGTTTGCACAGGTTTGCACTGAGCTAAGCATTGCCTACATAGGTTAATCAACTAAGAAGCTAACTGAGTGTATGAAAATGTAACCAGAGGTTAGCACTGCTTACATCTGGGCAAACCCGCTTACAACTGCTTTAAAGTGTATTAATCACTCTGTATCCATCAGCCCTTGTACTGCCTAACAACATAATGAACAACCTCTGCTAGGCTCAAACCCAGGACCATGCTCACCATAGCCCAAGTGATTTACCTCTAAGCCATCTCAGATATACATAACCCTGCTGTATTCACATACATATCATCCAGCCCAGTCATCCAACAGTACGGAAAATGTATTCCAACATGTAGATGTATATATGTGTGAAAATATATTAATGTCTAAACAGATACAACATACTGATATATATATATATATATATATATATATATATATATATATATATATATATATATATATATAAACATGTACACATGCAAATACCTACATCTATAGATATATATGCCTACATCCAAATGTGTACATATATATAGCAATATATATATATATATATATATATATATATATATATATATATATATATATATATATATATATATATATATATATATATATATATATATATATATATATATATATATATATATATATATATATATATATATATATATATATATATATATATATATATATATATATATATATATATATATATATATATATATATATATATATATATATCTCGATATAGGTATGTCTGGGCATACATCTGTAGATAAAGTGGGAACATAGCAGAAACATATATGTCCACATGCACCATTAATGGGGTAACAGGCACGAACAACATATGTCATGCACGAATAGGTATCCCCCCCACAGCCAAACACGCCTGCCTTGCCAATACACTACCAACTTTTGCAGATCTCATAACCAGGACCTTACATGACAAGGACACAAGATGTTAACAGTACTCCATCCCACCTGTATGATGTTGGCTGGTATCAGTAACATATCATGCAGTACAGTCAGGCTCATAATGACTCACATTTTGAAGTCATCTGTTATCTTTGTTAGCCAGAGTCCCTTACTGTTGGCCTGTACTTCAGAGATGTAGATGCCAAACAAAAGTGGTCTCAGGACTGAACCCTGAGGTACTCCACTTTTCACCTGTTTGGAGCTGGATTTGGAGTCAGTTACAGCTACAGTTTGGGTTCTGTCAGTAGGCGATGTGGCAAACCATCGAGTAGCATAGGGATGTATGGCCAGATGAGTATGTTAATCTATGTTTCCATACTGGGGGATGGTGTTGAAGGGCTTGGTGAGGTCCTCATAGGCGTTCTGGACAGCCTTACCCCCTTCAAAAGCTATGCAGGCTGAGTCAAAGCAGTCAATCAGGTTCAGGAGAGAAGACTGGCCCTTCATGAGCCCAATCTGTGTAGGGTCCAGTGTTTGTGGGTTGCCAATGTCTGCGTTCAATGATTCCATGATAATGCATTCCATGGCCATGCAGATCAGGCTCCTCAGACTGATGTGACGGTAGTTCCTGAGATCCAAGGTCGGTCCCCCCTTTTGTCGTGGGATAACTTCAGCTGTGCACCACTCAGTGGGCACCAGGCCTGATGTGAGGCTTTGATTACACATGACAGTTAGGTGAGTTGCCATTTCATTTTGCAGTTCATGTAGTACACAGCCCAGGATGTTATCTAGTCCCCTGGATGCTGTATTCTTAGCTGTGGATAGAGCAGTTTCTACCTATGTGGCTATGATTACTGGGCATTGGAACTCATTTCATATTGACATGGGCCCTTTTGGGGTGAGGGGGGTGAATGTGGCACTAAATCAATCTGCCAGGATATTGACAAATTCCGTGGGAGCAGTCTATGTAATGCCATTCTGTTGTAGCCCAGAGCACTTCTGAGCATTGCCAGTTAGATTCTGGACATAACTATAGAATGCTGTGTGGTTGTCTGTGGAATCTTTGGCAATTTTAGTTACATAACCAGCTTTGGAGGATTCCATGAGGGATATCAACTTCCTACTGGGGCTAGTAAGGGAGTTGTTTGCATCCTTGGAATATCCGTTTTCCTTCAGCAGTGCCTACTTTCTGTTGTATACTCTGTTCATGGCAGGAGACCTCCAGACTGGTCTGCTTATTTGGGAGGAGAGTGTCATGGCTCTATGTGGGATGTCAGGAATCATGCACAAGTGGATGTGCTCATACAGTGCCTCAGTGCAGGATTTTCACTTGAACTGTCAGCTCTTGTACCCATGGGTGTCACAAACATTGTCACTTCTGCCTTGAGTAGCATGACGTTGGCTTTGGAGAGGTCTTTTATGGACAACTGTATATACATTCCTTTCACATGCTCGGTTTGATTAGCCTATGGTGGGACCACTTTGATGACACCTCAGTCTCATATGTTACTGTGATGGCTTAATGGCTAGCTACTGTGACTGCAGTATACAGGGTTCTGGGTTCATGACCTGCAAAGGCAGGTTATTTTTGTTCTGGCCAGTACAGTGGGTAATGAATACAGCCTACTTAGGGCAATTTAGGTTAGTCACACTCAATACAATTCTAATGCCCTACTTTGGCAATCCTGCTGATGTCAATCACTGTGAAGTACATCTTTGGAGAAAAAGTCCTCCACCAATTTCTGTGGTGCATGCTATAAGAGCACAATGCTGTAGTATGATATAGAACTCTGGTAGGGGTTCTATTCTCACACATGGGAGTTGTAGATGCTTTTGTGCCTGTTCCTATGTCTGTGTAGGGAGCAATGCTTGTTTGGCTAGTCACACTCACTACAACTCATTTCCCCTACTTTGGCACTCCTGCTGATGTCACTCACTGTGAACTAAATCTTTGGGAAAAGAGTACTCCAGTAATCTATGTGGCGCATTCTATAATTGCATAGTGCTGTAGTGTAATAACTAATTAGGTAGGAGGTCTAATCCCAGGTGTATGTCTTAATGTGTTGATGTTTGACATTCGTGTCCTATGTGGAGGTGGTTGTGAGTGTGTAACAACTGGACTCAATGGTGAGTGGGTTTTGCAAATCTCTTATATGGTGCCTCTAGTATATATCACAATATCCACCATGCTGGGATGACAGATGTGATATCAGTACATAGTTAGTCAGGGGTTCGATACCCTGGACTGGTAGGTGTGTGACACAAACATGCTTATCTTTCACTCTCCCAACCCAACCTGGCTTATCTTTGCCTATGTCTGCCTCTCCCACACCCTGTCTGGTGGATGTGGAGACTTACACCTGCTTGGCATGGGCAGCGGCATGTGCATTGTCAGTTATGCTCATAATCATCTGATGGCCTCTGCATGAATTACAGCCCTCCTCCACCTGATTGCATGTGGAACAGCTGTGGTAACATTCCCATAGCCAATTGCACTGAAACAAACCCCAATTTCTATGAACATCATGTTGATGTTGGGCCATTTCATTCACTGTGAGCAGGAACTAGATCTGTTGTTTGGCAAACAGCATCACAGATGGATTGGGGACTTACCTCTGACAACATACACTGTGGAAATAGGCCAACACACAGGAGGGGGGTGTGCCTGTCCTGACTACAGATTGTAAGTGTTGCTATACTGTAGTTGGGGTAACATTGGTTTAACAGGGTGTATATGAATATGGCTGTCCTACATGTTTTAATACTTGTCATGTCAGTGCTATGTTTATGGGGAATCCCCATCTATAGGGTCATCTGCAGACTGGGCAGTGTGCGGTGCCTTGTGTTCCTTGTGTTACCCACAGAGCACCTATCTCTCAACTGCAGAAGGTAGTGTGAGGATTGCAGTCAGTAGATGGTGACAGCTGGGACAGTTACTGATGTCATATCTGTCATAGGACATATGGTGCAACAAACCCTGTTATGACAGTAAATGTGTAAGGGTATCACAGTGACATGTCAATACTGGCCCTGTGTTTGTGCCTCCAGCCACAACTCTGTCAACCTTTGTACATATGTCATGCAGTAGGGGGTGCATATGTTCTGAACACCATATTCATTGACAGCGTAACTGATAACAAGCCAGTGAGATATCAAACTGCTACACATGTTATATATAGTATGGGTTATATTTGAGGACATTGCCTGGGCATTCTGTGGTTGTGTGTACAGTACTGAGGTATGTGTAAGTCTGGTAATTGTCGACAGTGTGTGTATAGTGAATATGTATCTTGGCCTGTGTAGAGACTGTGGTAGATGTCATTGTTCTTGGTCCTGCTCTATCTGATGTTACATGCTGCTCCACTGTATGTCACCCTATCAGCTTACATGTTTGTAGGGGCAAACATATACATGTTCCATACCACAGACAGGCATTGGATCACACTGTCTAGCGGCCCAGTATATGTAGGGTAGTTGTGTGAGTGGATCATATGAGGATGGCGTAGATCAGATAGTCCATATACTGTAATAGTACACTAGCTTACCATATGTGGCTATGGCTGTGTTTACATTGGTTGTGGTTATGCACTTTCACACAGGTGTCTGTTACTCTGTGATGTGACATGCCTGTGGAGTCTGCTATCTATGCAGGTACATGTATATTCCCACATGGGAGATGTAGCCCAGTGTTGAGTCAGTCTGCCTGTAGCTTGCACTGTTCTTTTTACATGCCTAGCAGCTTACTGTACATATCCAGTGAGATGTCATGTCCAGATACTTGCCAGATGTACTTCTGCAGGGCCACCATGAGAATCATGTATGTCAGACAAAGCAGTGGGATGCTGTTCAGATGTATGTCACTAACTAGTGGGTAGTATGTGGCCATGGCACCTCTGTACCAGTGGTTATTATGTGTCAGGAAAGACAGGGGTGAATGAAAGCATAACCTATGGGAGCAAATGTATACCAGTATTTACGTGTTATACCCATATACATGGCTGTTAAAATCCACATTGACAGGCCTGGTCCACATGTCTTGCATGAAGGGGTTTTGTGTATACCCCTGGACTGACCAGCATGTGTCAGACTGTCCACATATATTGGCCATATTGCAGCTGAAGTCCACAGGGGTATTACTGTGCTAGCAGTGGTACTGTACTATGATGACCTTAGGATGTCTGTCAGTAGCCAATGGCGCACATGTTAACAGCAGATGTGGCCTCCCACATACACCATTTCTGTGAAGACAATCCCTATTACAGTAGCAATAGTCTACAAATATACCTGCAATACATACATGACATCCCCTTGCACTGAGAGGTTGGGACTATTGGAGCTGAGGTAGGGCTCCACTCCATGTGCAGGACATATGGTGAACATATATGTATATATAATTATACATATATCCATATAGATATGTACACATATACATATCTTGCTTACTGTATGACAACAGTTTTACACATATGTGCCTGTGTTCCAGCCTCTGTCCTCCACCTACATACCAGACTTTGCACATATGACATGCTGTCAGGGGTTGTTATGTAGTGGGCTGTGTGTATGTCATGCTGTCATTCCTGCCATCCCTCCACTGCTGTTGTGTCCCCCACACATACTGGAAGGTTGGGGCCATATATGTGTGGGCTTAACCTGCACAATACATGTGTGCCCTAATGCACTGCAAATCCCAGTGTACGTAACCATGGTATATGGCCCAGTAGCAGTGAGTGTAGGGGGGATGCACCATGACTATCCTAGGCTGTTACAACATGAGTGGGTATCTGGGGTAAGCTGCCTTAAGGTATCTGGATATACATTACCATACAATCCACCATGAGTAAATGCAGGCCTACTGCCTCCTGCCATATGGAATGTTCTGTTTGTGAGTGTGATTGTGATGGTGTCAGTTATGCCTTGTTATGTAACAGATACATCCCATTGTGTCAACTGGGGTTTGTACCCCCTATGGATTGTGTACAGAGTGTAGATAGAGGCTGCTGACCTATACATCCGCATTAAATACTGTTGATTGTCTGGTATGCTGTGGGCCAGTCTGTCATTACTATTGTACTACTTGAAGGCCTCGGCCTGGACATCAACATATGTCAACCTTTCCAGACTACTGTCTCAGTATAACCTGTATCTGCATATATATGTCTGTGTATATGCATCTTAGGGATGGCCATGTCATGTGTGGTCCTGGTTATGGAATCTTAAACACTTGGTACTGTATTACAGGGGAGATGTGCTTGGCTGCGGGGGGAGTATACCTATTTGTACCAGACGTATATTGTGTGGGGCCTCTCAACCCCCATTAACGTTGCGTGAGGACATATATGTTTTTGTTATTTCCCCATTATCTCCAGATATCTGTCTGTATACACCTATATATGTATATGTATATATCTGCTGACATATATATGACCTGCTGTATATATTTACACATGTAGATGTAGAGATATATATCCATAGATGTTGGCATTTGCATGTATATATGTTAATATATATTTATATATGTATATATTTATATATATATATATATATATATATATATATATATATATATATATATAGACATATAGCTACATATATCAATATGGTGTACCTGTTTAGACATTAATATATTTACTCACACACATACATCTATATGTTGGAATACATTCTCTATACTGTTGAATGACTGGGCTGGATGATATGTTTGTGAAAACATCAGGGTTATGTGTATCTACCATGGTTTAGTGGTAAATCCCTTTGTGTATGATGTGCAGGGTCCTGGACATGAGCTTTGCAGAGGCAGTTAATTTTGTTGCTGGCCAGAACATGGCCTGTTGCATACAGAGTGATTAAGGCACTTTAAAACAGTGGTAAGCTGGTTTGCACAGACTAAATTCTAGTTACAGTTTCTTATAATCAGTTAGCTTCTAAATTGCTTAACCTGTATAGGCAGTGCTTAGCTCCGCTCATATCCGTGCAAACCTGCTTACAACTGCTTTAAAGTGCCTACTCCCACTTACCCCCATGCTAACCTCTTTAAGAGAAAAGAGTTGATAGGAAAGTGGTGAAAAAGGGGCACAAAGAGGGTAAGACAGTAGGGAAAATAGTTAGGCATGTGCAGGAAGGGTGTAGGAAAGGTCCATAGCTGTCCATTTCTTCTACAACAACAGCTGTGCATATACACTGAATATGGAGGTAGATTTGGACCCTCAAATCCCTGAGAGAGGGGTGAGGACAACATAAATTAATTGTGATGCCAATTAGACCAGATTACATGTGTCCTGTGGACATGTGTGCATAATGGACAGCCATGTATGTGGCAAGATTGTTTTGTGGGAACAGATTACCCTTCATTTTCTTTTCAGGTGGGAGTGGGATGTTGGGGAGGGGTTGTAGGTATATTTGGGGAGGTAGGTTGGGTAGGTTAACAGACATGACACACAAGATGCATACAGGGGTGGTATATGACACATGTGGGGGTAAACACCTTGATGGGGAGGGGGTGTTGGGTTATCGGAAGCCCACAAGCCCTCTAGTGGTAACAGTGGGACTGAGGTCCCCACCCTTGGGCAATCACCATGGTGTCACCACAGTGCCATACCCTTGTGAAATATGACTGCAGACCATCCTCCTGCTGACACATGTACATCTACAAAACAAATGGATAACATTATGGAGATAACAATCAGTGTTACTGACAGCTGAAATGCATCATAGCTGCATGGCTACACTACCTGACATGTATGCATTACACATTACCCCTGACAACATCTTACACTGCAGTATATTGCAGCACTCTATAACAGTCACCGTGTGCATCAGAACCATATTAGCCTGTCCCTGAATCGATGTTATGGATGACAGGGATTTGGCACAGGTATCATCATATGCACAGGGTGTGTTGCTGGTTTGTCAGAGGCCGAGGGTGGTCCATACATGTGTTACCATGTGTGTGGGTGAGGGGTGTGTTTCATTGCTTGGAGCATGGTGATGTGGTGTGTGTTGGTATGGGGTTGCCCTAGGTGTGGTTGCATAGTGTATGAGTATGCATGCACACAGTCCTGCCATGTGGCTGCCCTATACAGGTGTTGTTGGACAGCTGCAGACCATACCTGCCAGGGTGTGCAGTTCAGTGCTTCCGGCCACAGACACACTGACTGTGCCTGTCAGGGGTTCCATGGGCATGTGCAGGTACAGACCTTGAGGTGCTACTCTCCCCTGATGATGACAGGTGTCCACAGGAACCATGTCCCACCTGGGACAGGCCAGGGCCATGTGCTTGAGGCCTGTTGTGGTGTGAACAGCACCCCCAGTGGTGTGCTGGGTTTGGTACTGCCACTACGGGAGCAGCTTCGTGTTCTGGCACTTCCAAGTTGACCACCAGCTGCTGGTGTTTCTGGCCTACATCCATGTGGCCATCGCCCCACTCCCACCACATGTTCAAGCACGGACATACCACGGTTGATGAGGCCCACCATCTCACCCCACCATCTATCCATGACCTCGGTCTGTTCATGGAGGGCAGCAGCAAGGTCATGGAGGTTGCCACTTACAGATGAGAAAGCAGCCCTCTGCAGTGACAGGCCCTGTCTGGTGTACATGTCCATACATGCCTGTGCCTCCATTATGGCCTGAAACATGCTCCTGGTGGTACCAGTTGTGGCACCTCTGCCAGGGGCATGATGACCAGCAGCCCTCCCATGAGCACCATGGTACATCTGCCGATGTGGTGCCCTGCAGACATCTGGCTATGCTGACTGTGACCCGACACGTTTGGCATGGACACCACACTTTCCTGGTCACTGGCACCAGCCACCAACTGTCCCTCTGCTATGGCCACATGAGATGGGGTTTGCAGGGGCACTGTAACTGTGTGCGGGCTTGGAGTGGCTAGGAGGGTGATGACACGATGGCACAGTTTCAGCCTCTGACAACCCCACCTGTGTCACAATGGCACCATCATCATCATTAGTGTCTGTAAGGGTACCTACCTCAGTTTGCATGCAGGACAGACCCTGACTCACCTCGCCACCTGTGGGGGAAAGAAACACACACTTTAAGACCTGTACAGCATTGCATAACTGTACACACATTTACAAACACGCACAGTCACAGTCACACACACAAAGTCACACACACGCACACACGCACACACGCACACACGTACACACACACACACACACACACACACACACACACACACACACACACACACACACACACACACACACACACACTAACAGTCCACCTTACTACCTCCCTTTCCCTGGGTTTACAGACAGTCCCACATTCAGTTACATATGTTCCCCATCCTGCATGGCACTTGCTAACATACATTCATTAATACTACCCATTAACATATCATTCTTCTCCATGTCTACACATGTGATCACAACACATGACTTGTAACTCCATTACCTCCCTGACTTTGGTGGAGTAGGTTGTACATGGCCTCACTGCTGTCATACAGTATTACCCTGTGTATGTCCAGTCATGGTGTACATGGCCCCTATATGGTTGGGGCTGCTACATTCACTACATATGTCACACACTGGAGTCTCAGACTACAGTCTTGATCAGTCCATGCCACATCTGCTGTATAATTAACCCATCATGCGGACAACATTAATACCTGGATACACTCACTGATGTGGTCTGGTAATTCCCCATTGCATTAGTAGTGCTGCATATGTGGGTAGCCGGTTACCTATCTGCTGCTGGCAACATGATGTGTATACCTGGTATGTACTTTCCCTTCCAATGCATGTTCTGTGCTACAGACCTTGTTATGCTATCAGCTGTTCTATGTTCACATATCGGACAGGTTGTCCTGGTGTCTCATGTGTCACTACATGTACATGTACAGCACAATCCCAAGGAGAAGTACTGCCATGTGTTCCATCCCACTATTGCTTGTGCATACATGGACACCCACACAAACAGACACACATGTACACGCACATCTGACATGCATTGACCACACTCCACTCCACCAGATTACACTTAACACACAATCAACACCCTCCACACACACACCTACATGTGGGGTTGCACACCTTTTGTACACACAGTCCTCCCATGATCCTTCTGTCAGCATGCATTACATCTGGTGCTCAACTGAATGCAGTGCAACTATAGTGACCTCATGCTAGCGGCAGTATACATGTGTGTGATGCATTGGCTGTGTTGGTAGGTGATGGCCCTTCCCCTTGTTAACACTGCACCCATGTACGAAGTGTTACTGTTGACCTGTTCTGCACCCTGCTTATACTGGGCACCATACCTCACAGGTGTACAAACCATTGCTGCATATGTAGTACTGTGTCAGTTATGTCAGCTCCAATGCTAAAAGCCCCTATGTGTTACAGCACCTCATACCTGGGATGATATGTGAACAGATATTTGTGAATGCCTGATGTCTGCTTTACAGATGACAACATCAGCAGTGCATGTAAGACCAGTACAGGACTATTACACTGACACCAACCAGACCTTAACATGGCTGTAGGGGGTGCCCTACATATGTCCCAGAACTCTGCATGGTTGCAAGGTCTACTCATGTGCACATCCCTTGGAGTGCACACACTGCTGTCACTATTGCTGTGGGGTCAGAGTTACATCTGCCACAGTTACATAACTTGATTGTGTGCAGACACAGCCATGAGGGTGTTGTTTCACACATGTCCCTACTGTAGGCCGTGTGTCCTGCCATACTTTTCATCCCTGTGGACACATTGCACAATTACAGGATGTTAGTTATCTTGCATGTGTCTGTTGTACCCTTCCGATATCCCAGCATGGTCTCTACTGTGATGCAGTGCATTTCACAACAATAAAATGTGAATGTGTACAGCATGCAGTATGGGTAGGTGTGTTCGATGTGTGCATGGAATATCCCATAGCCATTACATGCACAGTGTATTGTCATGCATGAACATGAACCATACTCACCGGCTACAGGCTGCTGCTGTGGTGGTATCCTGGAAAGACCTACATAAGATTGTGCAAAAGTTGTTGTCAGTGGCCATAGCTGTGGCAATCGTAAAGGGTGAGTGCATCATTATGTTACGTCTACAGTAAGAGTCCACAATACTACAGCTTATGCACATCTGTTTATTACTACTACACAGCAACAGACTATGTATAGGACATCTCAGATTTGCATGATGTACCTGTACAGATGCAGATGCATACACAAGAGTGGTGTACTGATGTGCTCTGGGGCCTTACCCGCACACTCCTCAGCCAGTGTGTTGGTGGCACTCACCTCCACAATGAGCCCTGCCAGTTATTGGTGCTGCAGGTGGGCAGGTGCCACAAGGCTCCTGAGAATCTCCTCTACATGGGTGAGGGGTGAATGGGTGGCTTGCCCCCCCTGTTGTGAGGTGGTCCCCTTGTACAGCAGCTGCGTGTTGACATACTGCTGCAATGATGCCGGACCTGCTCATAGCTGGGGTTCTGCAGTCTGGCATCATTGACCCTGTGGACTAGCTCATTCCACAGGGTGGTCCTCTCCTGCTGATCATGGGCTTTCTGGCCAAACAGCTGTTCATAGTGGTGTGCCAAATGTTCAATGATGACTTCTGTTTTGGCAGCACTGTGAGCTGGAAAATGGGTGTGGGGCATCCTCCCTGGAAGACATAAAGATGGAAACAGGTCTGAGCAACTCATACAGCAGTGTTACCATAGTTTTTAATACACATCTGTGTCTCCCCCCACTGTATCAGCTACAACAAACAATTCAGTGAATGCAATTGGTATGTCGGCTGCTTACCAATTATTGGGACATATGTTGTATTGTACCAAGCTTTGTGCTATGTGTTTGTGCCATGCTTTGTGATATGTGTTTGTAGCCATGCTCCCTGTGGGGACACTATCTTTGCTGGCCTGTTACAGAGTATTTCACCTGCATGCCATTGTCAGTGCCACTAAATATATATCTATATATATATATCTATATATATATATATATATATATATATATATATATATATATATATATATATATATATATATATATATATATATATATATATATATATATATATATATATATATATATATATATATATATATATATATATATATATATATATATATATATATATATATATGGATCTAGGACTATTGAATGAAAGTTCAATAGTCCGAATCCACAATCACTGAACACACTTTAACGAAAGCACTTTCACCGAAAAAGTGCTTTCGTTAAAGTGTGTTTAAAAAAAAAAAACATTTCTTTTACATTTTTGCAAGTGGGCAAACCCCCCTGCACCCCTACACCCCCTCTACTTAAATATTCCCACTCCGAGGTCTCACTACAGTGGGGAAAAGGGAATTATCCCTTATCCCCACTGTAGTGCGATCTCTGCAACATGCATACTTACGCGAAAGTGCCTTTCTGTGAAAAGCACTTTTACACAGGTATGCCCGGCTGAATCTGTTTTTGTTATGTTGCCGTTCGGTTATCCGTACGGATCCCATATATATGTATATATATATATATATATATATATATATATATATATATATATGTGTGTGTGTGTGTGTGTGTGTGTGCACGTATATGTGTAGATATATATATTGTGGGTTGTTTATATACCTATATCTGTATGAGTGTCTGTATATCTGTAGACATACTTGTCAATTATATATCACATAGATATTTATCTATATGTGGGATGCATACAGACATCTGGTCCACATTCTGTAACTGTCTTTCATTCACAGCTGCACTGTTCTGCCTTACTGCAACACAGCCAGGTGTCCCATATGAACACAGACTAACAATAGGGTGGTATATATGATGAGAGATTGCTGGTAAGCCTATTATACACCTACGGCATTTGTGCATGCTGCATTAGACATTAACATGACTGTCCTGCAGGTGGTGTGCTCTGTCACCCATGTGTCTATCATGATGGCAGTACTTCCACCACCAGCTATTGCCCACACTAACATACCAAACAAACATATTATGGCTTAAATCTTTGTCATTCATTGCTGATCTGAAACAGTTGGCAGGTATGTCCCACTGCCTACAGGGATAGACAGTATTCTCTAGGGCAGTTGTTCAGCAGAACTTCATTACTGGGACAACTGCAGATGGCACATATAAATCATTCTACATCATATATCCTATTATTCTATACCACATACTACATTCAGTTACATACATATCTGTTTTACATACCTGTCATTTTTAATTCTGACAGCTGTGACAGCTTGTTGTTGTTTAATTTTTTTTTTCTGTGTGTGTGTGTCTCTCTCTCTCTCTCCACTAAAGTGATTAAGCTGGTTTGAATGGATTGCAGCATGGCTTTTGTACGTGATGCACATGATCAGGTGCTGGGCTCTGCACCAATCAGTGTGCAACAGTTGCTAACTGCATGCAGCCTGCTGTGTAATACTTCAGATAACCACTGTCATGGCAACCCAGTACTATAAAATACTGACTCATGTGGGGGTTGTCCCTTAACCTTTCCAGTATGGCGGTCAGCCTTCCTGTATGTGGGCAGCAGTGTTACAGTTAGCAGTTTGCAATACCTCTTACAGCAGGAATTGCAGACACAGGCCAATTACACATTTGTATGAGGTTCCAGACCTACAGACAGAGTGAGTAGTGTTGTTATGTGCATTGTATAGTGCTGGTCTTGCAGTGTTTGTGTGTACATAGTAGTTTAGGATGGAATGCAGTCTGTCTGCATAGCTCTCAACTATGGGCCTATCCACATGATGCCCAGTGGATTGTCTGTTTGGTTTGGTCTGTGCACTACACAGGTCTTGTCCTAGATATGTCACAGGCAGTCTGTATGTTGCATGCTATCAGTACATGGCTACATCCATTTGTGTTTCTGATGTCTTATTGCTGCATAAGGGTATGTTGCAACAAATCCTGTAACACCAGCAATTTCCAAGATGTGTAACAACAATATTGCAAGTATGACCCTGTGTTCCTGCCTCTGTCCCCCACATATATGGCAGGCTTTGTCTTGCTGTGATACAGTTAGGGGTTGTTGGGTAATGGCCTATCATTATTTACTGCTAGCATTCCTGCTACCATCACAGGAATGACCAGGACCAGTTGGTATAAAACCTTCTTTATTTGCATTAAAATCAGCCAAAACGGCCCTATAGCATCACAAATAATCCAACAACTGATGCAGCCAGTATGGCCCAAAGACACCACAGATAATTCAAACGTTGAGCGCGCTTTCCCTTTGCCCAGTGCAAAGCTTCATCAGAACAAACACATCCAAGTAAATCAATGAATATATAACTTCCTGTTTAATTAATCAATTAAATCATTGCAATACCCTTATGTTGTTCATATTCCATGTACCTATACTTATACAAAACGTGTAGGAATATGATATTTAAGAAATGTTTAAAACCAAAATGTATATAAGTAGCAGGACATTTACAATGCTCGTGAATGTTATAAAAAATGCTCGCTAAACTAAAAACATTTTGTTCATATATAACCTAATTTGCATAACCATTAAAATTGTCAAATAAATATGAATATGAATATGAATATCAAAATTACCAGCCTGAACCTAAGTCAACGGTGGTCTACATATAAGCAATCAAATCGCTACCTATTTAATAGTTAATATACAATGTATAAAAAACAAAAAACAAATGGAATCATAAAAAAGAAAAAATAATTCAACATGTGTCTTTAAATAAATAATTGTCCTGGTCATTCCTGTCGTGGTTTTGGTGTTCTTGGTCTCATTAACGTTTTTTTGGATTCCTGCTACCATCCCAGTCATATCGTGGTCTCCCACAAAATATGTTGGTCAGGGTCCATACATGTGACAGATATATCGACATTACCACAACTAATACATTTGCCCTAGGGCTTGACTAGAGGGTGTAATTGGAGGCTGCTGGAATACATCAGTAATTGTTGATTGTTACCTATCTTGAAGGCAAATCCTTTGTCTACTGTTGTACTAATTGAAGGCCTTGGCCTGAACAGCATAGTATGTTATATATCCACATTGCTTGCATCTACTGTTTTGTGTGGGCCTTGCATTCATCACTAATTACATATTTCAGACTTTATGTGCTGTAAGTAATGGCATACATTATTGTATAGTACACAAATAAAGGTTTTCTGTGTATGCATACCTGTGTGTCATGTCATGTCCTTTGAATTGTGAATGGGTATATGTTTAATGTAAGTATTCTCATTTGTGGGAATGGTTGTTACACTACACATTTCCCAGGTACCAGTTACAGGGCTTGTGGCTGCGGGATATACTTTGCACCCAGTACTTCCACACTACTTCTACATATGTATGGCTACTAATACCTTTTGTCTGTGTATATGTGTATGTACCTATATATATATATATATATATATATATATATATATATATATATATATATATATATATATATATATATATATATATATATATATATATATATATATATATATATATATATATATATATATATATATATATATATATATATATATATATATATATATATATATATATATATATATATAATATATATATATATATATATATATATATATATATATATGTGTGTGTGTGTGTGTGTGTGTGTGTATATACCTGAACATATTTGTCAATGTATAGATGTGTGTGCATATCTGAACCATTGTAATGTGTACTCCTTCCACGTTGTACATTCTCTACGGTAGAATGACTTTTCTGCATGATATGTTACAGATATTGCCCTGACATTTACAGATAAAGCATTGTGGCTGTGTTATGGAGGGTCCTGTAGTCAAGAACTTCATGTGCTGGATATTGGATTACACAGCATATCCATTAAGGCTGTGGGGGGTAACATAGCACTAATAACCAGATATCCCTCATTTGAGCCCCCACCCCCATTAAGAGTGCATATGGTCTGTTATGTTGTAGTGAATGGTTCAGGATTTGTTCCCATGTGGTAATGCTATACAAAGTTCTATCTATCTATATATATATATATATATATATATATATATATATATATATATATATATATATATATATATCTATATATGGGTCTACTTTAAAACACTGACACGCAAAACACCGACGACGAGAACACCGAGACAAGAAGTTCGACACATATAGATATATCTGTATATTTATATATATATATATATATATATATTTATCTGTCTACATTTCCAGATATATATCTGTCCATATGTCCATGCATGTTCAGCTCATATTTTTCGCCTGTACCTCATTCTCTTGGCAATTGACATGGATGATCTCAGGACTGTAGTCAGTAACTAGTGCCAACACTTTTGTGTTTCAGACTTCATCTCCTTCAAAATATGTGTTCTAATACATATAACTGTGTAACTAGCAACATTGTAGGTGTATTAGAGCAGTATTTGACATATATCTATACTTGTACTCACATTTTGGCACACTTTGTCCAGAATTTTTGCATTAAGAGGTTGTATGGTATGATATTACTACATTTCCTGTACTGTTGACTGATTGTGTTGGAGGATATGTTTGTGAATACATCAGGTTATTTATATCTGCCATTGTTTAGTGGTAAATCACTTTGTGTATGGAGTGCAGGGTCCTGGGTTTGAGCTTTGGAGAGGCAGTTCATTTTGTTGCTGGGCAGAACAAGGGACGCTGGCTACAGAGTGATTAAGGCCCTTTTAAGCAGTTGTAAGCAGGTTTGTGCAGGTTTCTGTGGTGGTAAGCACTGCTAACCTCCGCTTATGTTTTCTTATAGTCAGTTAGCTTCTAATTTCTCAACCTGTGAAGACATAGCTTACCCCCACGCAAACCTGTGCAAACCCGCTTACTGCTGCTTAAAAGTGCTCACTGCCACTTATCCCCCTGCTAATTTCTTTAAATCTAAAGAAAAAGGGGTTGATAGGAAAGTGGTGAAAAACGGGGGCACAAGCAGGGAAAGACAGTAGGGAAAATAGCTAGGCATGTGCAGGAAGGATATAGGAAAGATCTATAGCTGCTGATTTCTTCTGCAGCAACAGCTATGCATATACACTAAATTTGCAGGTACATTTGGACCCTTAAATCCCTGGGAGAGGGGTGAGGACAACATATATTCATTGTTATGCCAATTAGATCAGATTACATGTGTCCAGTGGACACGTGTGCAAAATGGACAGCTATATATGGGGCGAGATTTTTTTGTGGGAACAGATTGCCCTTTTTTTTTCAGGTGAGAGTGGGATGTTGGGGAGGGGTAGTAGGTATATTTGGGGGGAGGTTGGGTAGGTTAACAGACAAGACACACAAGACACATACAGGGCTGATATATGACACATGTTGGGGGTAAACACCTTTGACGGGGAAGGGTGTTTGGAAGTCACAAGCCCATGAGCCCCCAACTGGAAACAGTGGGACTGAGGTCCCCACCCATGGGCAGCCAACACTGCACCTTCACGACCCCGAAGGTGGCTGTGCTGGGGGCTGTGTAGGAGGGGCAGGTTCACCCTCTAATAGTGCCACTTTGCCCTCAAGCTGGCGTAGCCACTCTCGATACTCCAGATCGAGCTCCCTATGCATCATGGCTTGGACCTGTTGATGGGTGACAGTTTCCCCTCTGCACCCGCTTTGAGGGGGTGGCAAAACCCATCCCCTGCAGTGGTTCCTCCCATAGGTGCCGCAGGGCCCACAGAGGAGGAGGTCCCAGGCTGGGCCCCAGATGTGCTGGTGCCCAGTGCCACGGCCAGCTGAGGTGGGATAGGTGGGTCTGCTGGGATTGTCGCAGGTTTATGACAGGTATGGGTTAGTAACAGTCAACACCATTCAAGATTAGTTATAACAGCATGCATAGGTATTCCCATTAACCGACACACCAGATTTAACACAGTTGCAGAGCAAGCAGAATACATGCATATATGGAATAACAGTTACCATTACAGAAGCATGCAGGTTTCATTGATGGCAAAAGGCCACCAATATGGGTGTATTTTAACATGGCACATGCATAGAAAATAATGTGAATATTTATAAACCATTAGGACATATGTCCCAACAAAAGTTTGGAGTGTACACATACCAGTTAAGGAGTGTCATTAGGTTATTATGCACATATTTTCTGTGGGACTTCAGACCAGTGACAAGTGGAGTACCACAGGGTTCAGTCCTGGGTCCTCTCCTGTTTGGTATCTACTTCTCTGAAGTACAGGCTAACATAGAAGGTCTTTGGCTAACGATGTTCGCAGATGACTGCAAACTAGGAGCCATAATCGAAACTCCTAATGATGTGGACATCCTACAAAAGGGGCTCACTGAGACAGATGCCTGGTGTAAAAGTCATGGCCTCAAGCTCAATGCCAAAAAGTGCATCGTCATCCCCTTTGGTAAAAACTCTGTACCCATGAACTACAATATAGGCGGTAGTATACTTAACACCAAAAGTGTGATAAGAGACCTTGGGACATAGGTGGACAGTAGTCTCTCCTTTGATAATCACATCACCACAGTAGTCAGGAAATCCTTCTACGTGACAGACCTCATCACAAAAGGTTTCTCATCCAGAAAAAAAGAGGTCATTGTTCCCCTCTACTCATCACTCATTAGACCCATTTTAAAGTACAACACCCCTTTTGGTATGTACCTCACAAGACATCTACAACAACTGGAAAGGCCACAGAAATACCTCACAAAGAGGATTACAGGCCTCAAACAGATGCCCTACGGAGATCGTCTCAAAAAACTCCAGCTTTACCCCATCGCATATCGCCTACTCAGAGGTGATCTCTGCCTAACATGCAAAGCTATGTCAAACCCAGAGCTGTTGGACATGCTCCACTTAAAAAATTCCAATCCCTCTGAGCTACACACTCTAGGGACCTAAACCTTGTCACCACAATAAACAGAACATGCCGGAGGGATAGATTCCTGCCCCGGAGACTTCCCATACTCTGGAATAAACTGCCTATCTGTATCAAACAAAGCTCCTCATTAGCACTCTTCAAGAAAAATTTGATGATTGGATGGGAAATAGGAAATTCATCCCGGGGATCACCTCTGTGGCTCTGCTCGACAGTGGCACAGGAAAATAATTTTCTTGGGTGGCAAAAGCCAAGGTACCTTTTTGGCCAGGCTTGTATAGGCCCCAGTGCTGATAGCCTAGTACTTACCTATGAACCTATGAACCTATATTGTAGGGGTGAGAGAGAGGGTTCAATTAACAACTAATGTATTCTTGTAATTTTCACAACATTCTTAGTCACTGCAGTGAAAGTTCCCTTACATGTATTATTACACTACGCAATGGCCTTATATTGTACACTGGTATGTTTATAGATTATTATATAAGTGACCTGTGTCTTACATACAGGTGTGACAGGCTGCAGGTGTTAATGCCTGCAGGTGTTAATGCAACATATGTTGAGAATTGCTGTCATACACTTTCGATGAGGTGCTAGAATGACAGGTTTGTTTTCATATACATTCTCTGACTATGTACACGTTTGACTATCAGTTATATGTCATTAACAGCTGCCTACTTTCTTGGATCATCACACTGAATTTTCAGGAAAACAGGCTACCAAGCTGGTGATATGGGCCATTTATCTTGACATAATGGACAGATTGGAACAGTCATTTATTTTTTTATTTTTATTTTACATTTGTTGACCGGGCTAGTCTAGCTGGATACACGTCCATTTTCAGTAGAGGCCCGGGGAGAAAAGCTCCACAAAAGGACAGCAGATATTATGCTTGTTATACAAAAGAATAAAATGTACAAGTAATTACATTGTTAGGAAAAAAGAAATATATATGTAAAAAAAATATATATATATATATATATATATATATATATATATATATATATATAATTTTTTTTTCTCTCTCATTATTAGTAAAATTGGAAAAACAACAGCGCTAAAGAAAGTTAGTTAAGATTAGACAGTGTGGAAGATGGAAAAGGAGAAAAAAAGTTTAATCAGGGTTAGTACAAGGGCAGAGCCATTGGGAATTTAGCCAGATTATAAGTGGGGTATGAATATGCATACAACTTACAATTTGAACATTCTAGCAAATTCTGTACAGTTGTTGGGTGTAATTATGCATACAGCTTTCAATCTGAACATTGTACCAAAATCTGTGCAGTTGTGGGGTATGATTATGCATACAACTTAGTAGCACTCCCAGGATTCAACCCCCATGCTGTGTGTGACAAAAAATTATAGCTAACATCACAGTACACTGTGCTATCAGGGAATTGATGTAAACCTTTCAACTGTTTTCTATCTAAGTCTCTGTAACTTGTGCGATATGACTGACCTCTTGGCACTTCCAACATTGTTATGCAGGACTTCATACCCATTTTATCTGCATACCATGGTGTGGGTGACACTGCTTAAGAAACAACAGTACTATTAATAGTATGGAACAGATCGCCAACATATGAGAGAAGAGTAAACAGAAGCACTCCAGGGGTTATACCTTTATTCACAGGCTATTACACATTTATTTCTACTGGTACAACACTTTCTAAGACTCTTATAGTTTTTGTTATGACAGTACATGCACACTGATTACTAACCTGCCTCGTGATGCAGCCTTTGCAGCCTAGCATCATGGGCTTGCTGGTTCGCAGCCCGGTTATCTGCAGCTGTCAGAGAAATGCATTGATATTTAGCCATACCTATCCATAGTATACACAAGCTAGGCAATTATTTACTACTTAGTAGAATGAGTACTTACTCAGTACTGGGGCATTGGCCATCTGCCGAGACTTCTAGATCCACTGTTCCAGTACATTCCCCCCTCCACCGATTTAGGTCGGCATGGTGGTGCCTGACCTGCTCACCAGTCCGGGAGATACCTGTGGCACTGGAGAGGTCATGGGCAAGACTGTCCCAGGCCTCTGTTTTATACTGCGAGCCCTGGTGCTGGCCTTGCAGTAGTCTCTGATCATGGTGTTTTACTAGGAGCCATACCATGATTTTTGACTCCTGGATGCCCCAGTGCTGTGCTCTAAATCGAGCACCTTCACCCACACCAGCCATTCTGTCTGCAGTAGGAAGCTACAACCAGCTATGAGAAGTATTCCCACCTGTGGGGTTTAAATACGACCATTTTCCCTCACTTTCCTGTGATTGGCCAGTTTTGAAAAGGCTAAGCTATGGGCACACCTGCTTACATAAGGTTGGCACTGCTTAAAGAGGTATACCACTAGGCAGATTGAATTGGCTCTGCTGCACATTGCTTACGCTTACTAACTTGAGCTTTGCTGTGGTTAGCATTGCTTAACAGTTGATTATCACTATATTTGCCATTTGGCCATGATTTATTCTTCATTACAGGTTATATATGTGTTTGGTATCAATGATTCATGTGTACATACACTGTATGGGGGCCTGGGGACTTCTACACTTTATTACAATCACACCTCAGATCTATGCTTACTGCAGTACTCCAGTTCAAATATTTATCTTATGTAGAAGGTTATACCACTTCACACTGTACTTAGAGTCAGTTCACATGTTTGGTTTGGTTTTCCTGTGGTGAGGATTAGTTTGCTGATGCCTTATTCATATCTATTACTATAATGGCTTAGTGGTTAACTACTGTGACTATAGTGTACAGGATCCTGCATTTGAGCCTTACAGAAACAGTTTATTTTGTTGCTGGGAGAACATGGGCCATTGGATACCGAGTGATTAAGGAACTTTAAAGCAGTTGTAAGCGGGTTTGCACAGGTTTGCGCAATTGTAAGCAATGCTAACCTCTGGTTACAGTTTCTTACAATCAGTTAGCTTCTACTTTGCTTAATCTGTGTAGGCAATGCTTACTCGAGTGCATATGCACTTAAACACGCTTACTACTGCTTATTTTTGCTTAAGCCTGCTTACTAGTGCCTTATTCATTATGACACTGACACTTCACATGTGCATTTAATGCAGTAATCCAGTTCACATTTAAATGTTATTATGTAGGTTATATGGCAAAAAGATGTGAGAATATGTTCATATACAGGTTTCACATGGAAAATGATATGTGCTGGAGTGGGACTCAAACCAGGAATGCCTGTTGGTTAGGCGGATGCTCTAACCACTACATTATTGCTGTGCTGCTTCATTTGCATATATATTCCTTGTTATCCTCTTCAGCCTTTTCAGCTGCTTTACCCGTAGCTAAGTGATGGGCAAACCCACGCACCTACAGTTAGCTATACTCGGGGTTTTAGAAAAAAATGCTACAAGGGTTTCTTCATTTTATTTAAGTGTACTGTTGCTGCTGAACACATGGGGACTGTTGGTGGGGATATGCGGACACCTATGAGCAGTCTCGCTCTTTTATTTACACATTCTTCTGTTCTACTTTGTAGTGGCATGTTTATTCTGAGCTCTGCTCTCAGACACGCTCCCTGCACTCGTCCACACTCCGTGTAGCATTAGGAGTTCAGGCAGCACGCCTTTCTTAAAATGCATGGCACGCTGCCATCCTCCTCTTAAACTGCCACTTCAGTGCAGGACTAGATTAGTCCTGCACAAAAGATTAGTAAATCCGGGGGATTGTCTGTACATGAAAATGTGCTATATACTATGTGCTGCAATTGTTTCTGAAATACATCTGGAGAATGTATATGTGTTGTGTCTATGTGAAAGGGGGGGGGTCTTTAACACAAGATAATTTTGTTTTGTTTTCTTTTGTTTTATTTTTCTAAAGACATGCACTTACATTTAGATGTAAGAAACATTAATTTCCTGCCTCAGTTGTTATTGTGTTTTGTCAAGCACCAGACTCCACTGACTACCAAGAACTGACCATGCAGCAGATGTATTCATAATAATGTCCAAATGATGTGTTAACTGATTTAATTTTAAATCAATAATGCAGTGATCTGCAGTATTGTAAAGTGAAAATTATGTGTTCTACTTATGCAGATATTACCCAAGTGATTTAGTTTAGCTTTTACTTTTTAGAATTTTCTATGCTGTGTACTGCTCATTTGCAGTTTATTTTCATTTCGACTCATTTACATCTGTAGTAATACCTGTTTGGAAAACTATGATGAGCATTAGCATGTCTTCTTGAAATATAATAAGCTACACTTGCCTAAAAAGTACTAGATCCTCAAACATGATAGGGGTGCCAACAGCTTGCACCCCAAATTGAATGGAATTATGGAGTAATGAGTAGAGATTCAAGGTGGTGCCATTTGGGGAAGGGATGTGTACAGACCAGTCACTTTAGGCATCAGCTAGGGTGCAAATATCCTCTGGATACAAAAACATGGATTACAGACTGTGTGCTAGCTCAGGGATAGCCACTTGAAGGTGTAAAAATTGGATCTAGGCAGTTTGGTCATGTTGACCAATGTTTCCAAAATGGGCAAACAGGATTACAGAATACAAAGAAACAAAATCAAATCAAATCAAATAAAATAAAGTCTGATTTTCATCTGATATTTTAGAACAATATTTTGTATGTCTCATTATGATCATATGATGAATTATAATCACTTAAAGGCGTGGCACTAGCAAGTTAGCCAGTTGAAAGGAAAACCTTCCATTGCCAGTTCAAAAATGCTACACTTTTCCAGGACGAAATTTGTAAGTCACAAAAACAGTTGTTTCTAACTAACAGAGTGAGTGTGACAAGCCATCTACATAGCCAAATGCTGGAAAAAATTGTGATACTCAGGCATTGTCAAGTGTCAATAAATTCGGTGTGGTGTTCTGTTTTGGCTTAGTATATTTCACCTATCTTATTCAATAGAATTTATGGCAATGACTGTCAAATTTGTAACAAGTTTTACAAAAGCAAAAAAAAAACAAAACACCACGGTCTAAACAAACGAATAAAAAATAACAGACTGCCCACTTTTATTTTTTAGATCTTTTACAAAAGCAACCCTGAATACGCTATGATATCTTCTGAAATACTAAATAAGTTAAGGAATAAAATATCTGCTGATTTTTTCAAGAACAAATGTTCTTGTTATTCCAAATAACCTGAAGTAATTAAATTGAAAGCTACATCTTCAGAATCAGTAATTGCCCTGATGTGAAACTGATTTTTTGAAAGCACGATGTACTTGATATTCTCATCTCTGATAATGGTCTAAAGTCTGTCAGTAAAGAATTTCATGC
This sequence comes from Protopterus annectens, assembly GCF_019279795.1. NCBI lineage: Eukaryota > Metazoa > Chordata > Ceratodontiformes > Protopteridae > Protopterus > Protopterus annectens. Next base: position 428,749,201 of record NC_056727.1, read on the forward strand.
ATTTTTATAATACTGGGGATTTCAGGACATGATCCCTTCAGCAAGGCATCCACAGTCTAATGAACAGGTTGAAATAGTCGTACAGACTATAAAAGAGTCACACAAATGTGTTGCCATTTCTAAGCAAGACTCTCACCTAGCTTTGTTTGTGTCCACAAACTCATTATGGCATCTAGTGAGACTGTTACCTTTACAGTCATTAATAGGAAGAACAAAGGTACAATTATCTGCCTCATCGGTTCTACTTAAATAAGAAAAAAATGTTAAATGCACAGCCAGAACAGTTGGGCAGCTGTAATTGTCTACACTGAAGCTAGAACAGTCAAGGAGAATTCATAATCTAGCTGATAAACACTTGTGACAATAAAAAACTCCTGTGATTGGTCATGCACATACACCAAGGTCCTACATTATTTATAATAAAAGAAAGTATAAGACTCAAAGGTAGCCGTAAACATTTATACACAAGAGGTCTGTTCTCAAAACTAAACTGCTAAGGTGGCTCAAAGGAATCTAATTCAGCAGGATGTAACATTTTCCAAGAAAAAAGACCATCCTAAATACTCTGCAATCCTAATCATGAGCCCGTGTCACTGAATACAATGGCTCCAAATCCAGCTCCAGACAAGTGACAAGTGGAGTACCACAGAGTTCAGTCCTGGGACCGCTCTTGTTTGGCATCTACTTCTCTGAAGTAAAGGCCAACACTAAGGAACTCTGGCTAACAAAGTTCACAGATGACTGCAAACTGGGAGCCATTATTGAATCCCCAAATGATGTGAATATTCTACAAAAGGGCCTTACAGAAACAGATGCTTAGTGCCAGAGCCATGGGCTCAAGTTTAATGCCAAGAAATGTATAGTTATCCCCTTTGGGAAAAAAACATGTACCCATGAATTACCACATAGATGTCAGTACATTAAACACCGAAAGAGTGATGAGAGACTTAGGGACACAGGTGGACAGTGGTCTCACCTTTGATAAACACACTGCCACAACAGTCAGGAAATCCTTCTATGTGACACACCTCATCACTAAGGGCTTTTCATCCAGAATAAAGGAGGTCATTGTCCCACTGTACTCATCCCTCATTAGACCCATTATAGAGTACAATGCCCCATTTGGTATGTACCTCACAAGACATCTGCAACAGTTGGAAAGGCCGCAGAAATACCTCACTAAAAGAATCACAGGCCTAAAGCAGATGCCTTATGCTGACCGTCAAAAAAAAAAAAAAACCTCCAGCTATACTCTATGGCATATCGTCTACTTAGAGGCGATCTCTGCTTAACAAACACGGCCATGTCAAAGCCTGAGCTGTTGGACAAGCTCCACTTAAAGAAATCCCAATCCCTCAGAGCCACACACTCCAGGGATCTAAACCTTGTCATCACAATGAACAAAACATGCCAGAGGAATAGGTTCCTGACCCAGAGACTCCCCATACTCTGGAATAGACTGCCCATACATGTCAAGCAGACCTCCTCCTTGGCCCTCTTCAAGAAGAACATTGACGATTTGATGAGAGATAGGAAATTCACCCCAGGGATCACATCAGTCACCCTGCTAGACAGGGGTCCAGGGAAGTAAATATTGTGGGAATAAATATCTGGGGAATTGTTTGACTAGACTTGTATAGGCCCTAGGGCCGATTGCCTAGTACCAACCTATGAAACTGTAATGTGAGTGAAATGTTTATATTACCTGATAATTACACTGCAGGATGTGATTGTTGTACCAACTATAACATCATTATCAGCTGGTCAGCACTATAAAATTCTGCTTTTGGAAGATTAATAAAAAAGCTATAAAAATGTAATTACTTTATAATATGTTTTGACTGCAAGGAGTCTCTTCTAGTATTCACTGAAATTGAAAACACATTGTTGTATTGTTTTATATTGTTTTATTTTGTGTTCATGTACAAAATGTGTTTGCATGCATCATCAGACCAGCAGCAGCTCCATGTTCCTTTTCTAGTCAGGACATAATAGGGACACAGTAGCTAGCTGGTGTGGAAAACAGGGCAGATGAAGAAAATACCAATTAAATATAGAATGTGTGATACATGGCGACACCTCACCCTTAATCCACTGTTAAAAATGAAAGACCATTCCTGTACAAAATAAAATGTGAGTGCCATAATCACAACACAGAAAAACTGCTGATTTTTTATTTATGTTTTGGATAAAGTGTTGGTATGCTACAGTTTAATGAGTCAAGTGTGTATCTATCAATACAACAGAGGTGAGAAAATGTCATGCTCAAAGGCATTTGTGCCTCAGCAGAAAGACAAAAATATCATTATCACAACTTTAAGAACCAAAAGTTATGCTTATTTTCTTTTGTACTGTAGAATAAGGAAACATTTAAAAAATGCTACACATTTTGGCAATATTCAACATAAGACACATCTTCCCTCTTCAGGTGGTGGTGCATGGCAAAGTAATTTATATGTCTATCACCACCAAAACGAAAAGAAAAAGGCCAGTGATTACCTTTATGTGGTTTATTAAAAGTCACATTCTCTGCACCGACACGCAGTTTGTCGCTGTTAATAAATACAATTCTACAAGTCTTCTTAAAACAGGCACAACCTCACATGGTAAAATCTATTATCCAAACTTCAAAAAGTGCATGATAAAACACTCTAGTTCAAACAATACAAAAGCAAACTCCTCGGTAAAATCCATTATTCAAACTTCAAAAAGTGCATGAAAAAACACTGTAGTTCAAACAATACAAAAACAAACCTCCAGATTTACGAAGCCCATTATAGCGTGCAGGAATAGTTTATGAGCTAATTTCGGCAATATGGCCGACGTGCGATCCAGGAATGAGCTCCCTGGATGTGCACGTGAGCTCTTAGGCTAATCTTGCATGGACTGAGCTCCTGTATGCAAATTACCCTCATTTGCAGGTGAAAAACCATGCAAATGAGGGTAATTTGCTATCCAGGAAGGAGGCAGCAGTCAGTGCAGGACGAGTGCAGTCTGCAGAAATGTACTTGGTTACTAGCCAAGTACATTTCTGCAAACTACAAAATGGAGCTATGACAGCACCAAATAAAGGCTGCATATCATTGATGAAGCATGCTAATGGCCAAGAAGAAGACCATTGGCATTGCAAAATGTGTAAAAAAAAAAAAAAATATTGTTTTTATCGCCAATCTTGCCAGTTTAAACATAGGGCAGCGGCAGGCAAATGGGCTGGGGGTAAAAATAATAAAAAAAAAAATAAATAAGCATTCTAACTAAAAGCAGTATTCAGCCATGCAAGTTAATGGCAGGCAAAAGACAACCTGGCCAGTGAGTAATGGTTGCTAAGGGGGGAGGCTCAGTGTGGGACATGTAACTAAACATTAGCAGGCAATCCTATGCAAATGAGGGGAAAGATAGTGAATCCCAGATTTCCCCAGGGTGTGAGGCAGGTCCCAAGACTGTAAGAGCAGAAATATCTGGGTGCAAGACTAGGAGATAGGTGACATCATGGAGGGTGTGTGTCAGGCATACTGTAAGTGGATTGGAGCCCTGTGGCTTGGGACTGCTCCTAGCTTAGGACAGCTAAGCCAGAGGTGTGTCCAAACAGCCTAGCACTCCTTACAAAGTGTAAGCGAGTGTGTGTGCTGTGCACCAGGTTTCACAGGAAGAAAAAAGGAAGTTAAACCAGGAAATAGCAGCTCTGTGCACATTTGAACACTCTGTTTGCGCGTGCACACAGGCTCAAACAGGGAGGCAATGGGAAGGGAAAACAGCAGTATGAAGGTAATCAAAGAGAACTAGCTGAGCTGCCAAGTGAAATCTATCAAAATCAGCTAATTACACAGGCAGCAGACCAGCCCAGCCCAGAATACCACTATAAATCAAGCAAACACCTTCTCCCCTGTTTTTTTCCACACTCTACACCGCCGGTGTATACAAGCGGGGAAATTTTAAAAAACAAACCTACAAAATGAGAAGAGTTGCAGCAGGCAACATAGAACAACATGTGCAAGAGGCTGAGGGTGGTGAGGATGTGAATGCTGCTGAACAACCTACAGTGAGGAGATGGAGAAGAGTGTACAGACCCAGGGTAACCTACCAGGGGCTACATGAGCTGGAGATAGTGGAGTGCTATAGGGTGGACAGAGACCTCCTACAGAAAATCGTTGAGCTGTGCAGGCCACACCTGACACACCACACTGGCCGAGGGGAACCCATACCAGTGGATGCCAAGGTATGTGTAGGCCTAGGTATACTAGCCACAGGTACCTCCCAAACCACAACTAGGGATATCATGGGCATCTCACAGGCATCAGCATCCAGAGTATTCCACCAGTTCATGGATGCCATGTCAGCACATGCCAGTGAGCACATATATTTCCTCAACACATGTGAGGTGTTTACCAGTAATATGTGTCTCTTCCACCAAATAGCTAACTACCCTGGGGTAGTGGGTGCCATAGACTGCATGCACTTATGCATCAACGCACCACCTGTTGAGCAGGGTAGGGCCTACAACAACTGCAGGGGCATCCCCTCCATCAACTGCCAGGTCGTATGTGATGCCCAAGGCATTATACTGAATGTGTGTGCCAGCTGCCCTGGAAGCTATGACGATTCACACATATGGCAACTGATGCACCTGTACCACAGATTTGTTGATGTGGATATCCCCTACGGTCACCTAGTGGGGGATGCTGGGTACCCACTGGAGCCATGGCTGATGACACCCATCAGAAATGCACACACACCTGAACAACAATGCCATAATGAGGTACACACAGGCCAGACATATAATAGAGTGTGTGTTTGGGATGCTAAGGTCCCAGATCCGGTGTCTGGACACATCCAGTGGAGCTCTGCAGTATTCACCAGCTACATGTACCCAAATTGTTATGGTAGGTGCTATGCTACACAATATGATCCTGTGGAAACAGCTGCAGCAGGAACAGCATGGGGCAGGGCCACACAACCCCCCCACTAATGCCAAGGCCCATACAGGCACAGAGTGACTCGGAGGAGGAACAACCCAAGCCTGCTCCAGTAGGCAGAAGGGGGCATGCCCAGTATGCCCTGGCCTTGGCAAAAAGGCAACACATAGCATATTGACTGACACAGTAGGGGCCCAGGGAATGACACCTCTCTCTGAATCGCACAGACAGTAAAAGGGATGTCAAACATGACACTACATGTGCCCAACCATGTATAGGGAGTGCACTATGTGCATCCAACATAGGCAGCCCTCCAGCACCATCCTCAAGTCCAGCACACCCTCAAAGTAAGTCAATCAATCTACCAATTGCCAAATGGAGTAGAATGTGTTTTTACCTGTAGCTATGGTATGGATGTGAACATGCAAGGAAAATGGGTGGCAGAATATCAAGGCAGCAGTCAGTAGACATCCATAGTGGCATCATGACATCTGTAACACATACTGGAGTCACCACAGTAGCCAGTACTACACAAGGTGACAAAACTCACTGCAGAAAATGGCCTGAGCGACATGGGTGTCCATAAGAGCCACACATGCCAGTCAGGAAGGTTCACTTACCCAACAATAATTTCAGCCAGCAGGACAAGTGAAGACTAACACAAACAAATGCTGTACTATGGCCTTTGAATGTGCCCTATGGGTACCCCCCCCAGGCCTACACAGACAGACCACAGCAGTCCAGGCAGTCAGATGTAAGTTGTGAAGGCTAGGAAGTCAGAAACTAATATGTAGGTAAACAAAGCTAGGATTTGTAGCACACTGGTAAGCCTCTAGCCAGCAGGATAGGTAAGACTACAGACTGAAATGGAGTACCTGACATACCAGGTCAACCAATGTGAATTACACCTTTGGGAGAGCTATAGCTCAGTAATATGCATGACGCATCCCATAACTGCATACTGCTGTAGTGATAGACTAGTTAGGTAGTATTACTAACCCCAGACATGTCAATTGTGTGAGTGTGTGTTTGTGTGCGTGCCTGTCTGTCTCTGAATGTGTACACAGAAATGCCTGTTAGGCTACTCACATGCCATACAATACATATATTCACCTTTGGCAAGGCTGCTGATGTCACTCACCTAGAAGTACATCTCTGGGAAAATAATAGTCCAGCAATCACCGTAGCACATTCTGTAGCTGTACACTGCTGTAATGTGATAAATTAGATAGTTAGGTATTTGACCCCCAGACCTGGCAACTGTGTATGTGTGTGCGTGCTTGGCTGAGTAGAATGCAATGCTTTTTAGGCTACTCACACTCCATACAATACAAATACTCTACTTTGGCAAGGCTGCTGATGTCACTCACCTAGAAGTACACCTCTGGGAAAATGATAGCCCAGTAATCACTGTAGTGTGTTCTGTGACTGTGTACTGTTGTAGTGTGATAAACTAGTTAGGTAGGTGTTTGAACCCCAGACCTGACAACTGTGTGTGTTTGTTTGTGAATCTGCATATGAGTGTTTGACTGAGAAGCGAGCAATGCTTTTTAGACTACTCACACTCCATACAATACAAATACTCTACTTTGGCAAGGCTGCTGATGTCACTCATCTTGAAGTACACCTCTGGGAAAGTGATAGTTCAGTAATCACCATAGCATGTTCTGTAACTAGTTAGGTAGGTGTTCAAACCCCAGACCTGACAACTGTGTGTGTTTGTGTGTGAACCCCAGACCTGACAACTGTGTGTGTTTGTGTGTGAGTCTGTGTGTGTTTGACTGAGTAAAGAACAATGCTTTTTAGGCTACTCACACTCTGTACAATACAAATACTCTACTTTGGCAAGGCTGCTGATGTCACTCACCTAGAAGTACACCTCTGGGAAAGTGATAGCCCAGTAATCGCTGTAGCACGTTCTGTAACTGTGTACTGCTGTAGTGTGATTTAGAACAGTGGTAGTGTTCCATCTCCATCCATGGCAGTTTCAGATGTTTTGTGTGTGTTTCAGTGTCTGTCTATGGAGTAATGTATTATAGGCTACTCACTCACAGTACATTACAAATGCCCTACTTTGGTAATCCTGCTGATGTAATTATTTGTGAAATACACCTTTGGGGAGGATGTACTTCAGTAATGTCCATGGTGCATACTATAACTGCATAGTGCTGTAGTGTAGAAATTTAATTAGGTAGGGGTTCTACCCCCAGACATGACATGTGTGTGTGTGTGTGTGTGTGTGTGTGTCTATGTGTCTGTGTGTGTGCGTGTGTGTCTGTGTAGCTCTTATCCTATGTAGAGGTGGTTGTGAGTGTGTGACACCTGTGGGCAATGTGGAGGGGTTGTGCTAATTTCATTTATGGTGGCCCTACTATATCACAATGTCAACCATACAGGGATAACAGATGGAAATAGCTGAGAGGTTGGGGTGCAAAGCCATATCCATACATGCGACATCAAGGCCAGCCAATCACAGTTGGCAACCCCACTGTGCCTTCACATGTGCCTCACAACAGACATACCATGTCTGACAACATGCCTTGCATAGACAGATGACACTAACATCAGGGAATGCTGTTAGCATGCTATCAATGTAGGTGCAGGGTAAACTTGCTGACCATTACCAGTCCCTGCCACAGGTGGGCAAGATTGGCACATCTGATGATAACCTGTGTTTACAGCATGGGCCAGACACCCCAGGTACAGTTCCACATGTCACTGTACATGCATGTGGGAGGTGTGCACATCCTAGACACCATCCAAGTCATGAACTAGGAAACACATACATGGCAAGTGATGCACAGCATTGGCCACACACAATAGTCACCCAGGTGACTGGATGAGGGATGCAATACCCACCTGTGTGGGCAAATGCAGAAGCTACAGGCCTATGACACAATGCAGACCATTGTCATGTGGGCTGATGATAAGGTATACCCATCAGCTACCCTTGTATAGCCTGCTGGCACTGTTGGCCACCATACACCCGTGCAGACATGCAACCATACATGTCCGAACTGGCACCCTGTGTGTTCATGTATATGCTGTATGGTGCATATGTCCACATCCAGACAGACTACTCCCCCCAGGGCACAGTGAAGCATGCTGCCTGATGTCTGACACCCCCTCTTACTCACTGCCCATACTACCTCTGTATGACTCGTGTGGTGCATGTGTTCCCTGCACATTGATGTATTGTGGCAATCCCACTAGTGATGAGTTGCAGTCTTGGCTCTGCCAAGTGTGTTAATGTGTGTGCGTCCCTGTGTGAGTTTGCCTGTGTTGACGCTGGCACCTCTTCATGCAGACTGGCACATGTACGTCACCTACTGTATATCTACTATATCCCTGTTGCAGATGTCACTCACCATCACATATATGTTCTGAGTGCTCCCCATCAGCTAACCCATGTGGCACATCCAAAAACAGCATTGAACTGTGATAGCACTGCATAGCTGTCGGGGGTTCAATACCCTGTGCTGGTAGGTATGTGACACAAACATGTGTCAGTTTTACCCCCACCCTGACATGTATTCACTTCTGTCTTCTTCTCGCGCTGCCTTTCTGGTGGATGTGGAGGCCCACACCTGCTTTGCTTAGGCAGCAGCATGTGTATTTTAAGTGATGCTCATGATCAGTTGATGGCCTCTGCATGAATTGCAGCCCTCCCCTAACTGAATTAATGTGGAACAGCTGTGGTAACATTCTCATAGCCAATTGCATGGAAACGCATTCCAATACCTGGGAACATCCTGGTGGTGTTGACCCTTGTCCGTCACTGTGAGCAGGAGCTAGAACTGTTGTTTGGCAAACAGCATCTCAGATAGATTTGGGATTTACCTCTAGCAGCATACACTGTGGAAAGAGGGAACAAACAGGAGGGGGATGTGCCTGACTTGACTACAGACTGTAAGGGCTGCTATACTGCATATGGAGTAATACTTGTTTAACTGTGTTTGACTGGATATGCCTGTCGTACATGTCACAATACCTGCCATGTCAGTACCATGTATATGAGGAATCCTCATCTGCAGGGTCATCTGCAGACTGGGCAGTGTTGTGCCTTTGGTTTCATGTGTTAGCCATGATGCATCTATCTGTAGAATGCAGAAGGTAGTGTGAGGATTGCAGTCTGTTGATGGTGAAGGCCATGACAGTTACCGACTACATATCCCTCATTGGACATATGTTGCAACAAACTCCATTACAATGGTAGATTTATGAGGGTATCACAGCAACATGTCTATACTGGCCCTGTGCATGTGCTGTCAGCCACACCTCTGTCAACCTTTGTACATATGAAAACTTTTTAAATCCACAAAAAATACCAAGTATCCATAAAACAAACCGTTTATTAGAACTAGTATACCGAAGCGCTTTTCGTTCAAGTAATACACAAACTTCGTCAAATAACATTAAATCAAGTGATACTGTTTAAATAGTATCCATACTCAGTCAGCTGGTGAATTAATTAAAAATATTAAAGGAATATGTTCCATATATTAAATTCACATATAAATACCACAATAGTTACAAAATTCTATTGAAGTACCTAAATCTATATTGACAAGACATATCTAAAAATTTAAAACAAGGAAAGGAACAAAGCAACCTAACATAACTAGCAGCAACCAAAATATAAAAATGGAATAACATTGTACTTTTTATTTGGATTTAGATATATATATTTTTTAAAAATTTTATATATATATATATATATATATATATATATATATATATATTTTTTTTTTTTTTTTTCATTCTTATTTTTAAAAATATCTATATATTTTTATTTTTTGTATTTTTTTATGTGTTTTATGTTTTTTTATTTGTTTTATAAAGAACATCAGCTAAACTCCATTTATTCTTATATTACCCAGATCTTACATATACAGATATTCAATGGACCAAACTACCTACAAAGGCTTTTAAGTTTTAATATAGCCATAATTGAACACATATCATTTAGACCTGGCCAGTAAGTATACCACCATTTTGGAGTTACAATTAAATCTACCTTTACTTTTTAAATCTAAGTTCTTTATAGTTATTGTGTTATTCACTAGGATGTATTTACAGTAAGGACAGGAGCCGCATATATACATGCCCCTTTTATTGTTGTTACAACTATTATTATTTTTATGTATACCCTCCAAAAGCTCTTTAAAATTTCTGTCTCTCCTTTGGCTAAATGCCAGTTTTTCCCATGTTTCTATGTGGGCAAAACTATTCGTAGAATAAGAGACAGAATCTACGACCATACTTATAGTATAAGTAAAGGCAAGCAAGAAAATGCATTAGCCAAGTATGTGTTAGAATATCCCACACATGTATTTAAATTCTGGATCCTCGACCAGTTGATACCTAATATAAGAGGGGGATCTGCTGAAATAGAACTAGAAAGGCAGGAATTATTATAGCAGATCAGACTATATGCATATAACTGGCTGGGTCTAAATGATATGTGTTCAATTATGGCTATATTAAAACTTAAAAGCCTTTGTAGGTAGTTTGGTCCATTGAATATCTGTATATGTAAGACCTGGGTAATATAAGAATAAATGGAGTTAAGCTGATATTCTTTATAAAACAAATAAAAAAAACATAAAACACATAAAAAACATACAAAAAATAAAAATAAAAATATATAGATATTTTTAAAAATAAGAATGAAAAAAAAAATATATATATATACATATATATATATATATATATATATATATACATATATATATATATATATATATATATATATATATATATATATAAAATTTATAAAATATATATATCTAAATTCAAATAAAAAGTACAATGTTATTCCATTTTTATATTTTGGTTTCTGCTAGTTATGTTAGGTTGCTTTGCTCCTTTCCCTGTTTTAAATTTTTAGATATGTCTTGTCAATATAGATTTAGGTACTTCAATAGAATTTTGTAACTATTGTGGTATTTATATGTGAATTTAATATATGGAACATATTCCTTTAATGTTTTTAATTAATTCACCAGCTGACTGAGTATGGATACTATTTAAACAGTATAATTTGATTTAATGTCATCTGACGAAGTTTGTGTATTACTTGAATGAAAAACACTTCAGTATACTAGTTCTAATAAACGGTTTGTTTTATGGACGCTTGGTATTTTTTGTGGATTTAAAAAGTTTTCAGTGTTTTGCGTATTTTCGTATGCAGTTTCAATTATGCCAAACAACCCATTGAACAGCTCCGTGGAACTATCTCCTTCAATCTCAAGTTTACAGGCTGGTGGACCAGCAAATGAAGCTGGTAATAATAGCCTACTGCTTGTGGTGCAAACTTTGGCACAAGAAGTTGAAAGGCTAACAGAAAAAGTAGACACGCTGAGCGGTCTACAGAATCAGCAACAGCAGTGGCAATATCGGTGCCGCATTGTGGTTGAAAGTAATGGAACCTTACAGAATTTTAATATTGGCGCCAATAATTCTAACAGTGCTTTATCAACAGTAACGGTGATGAATAACCATTCACCTTCACCGATACCATCGGGTTCCATTCCTTGTGGACAACGAATGGTTTCCCCTTTACCTATGGATTCTAATGATGGAAGGAGGTTATCTTCACGAGAACAAAGCAACAGCAGCAACAATATTATTTGGAATAATCCAGGTTTTGTCAAAAGCAGCATGAACTCGAACCCAGGGCTTATTGGACTACCCAACCTTAACGAATGGCTTACTACTCCCATGGGCTTGTCCCAAATGAATTCAGCAGCCACAATGGTGAGTCCGGCTAGGGAAGAGTCAAATATAACTGACTTATTGAATTATTTTGATCATACTTTGTTGAAATATAAGAAGTTATTGCTGGAAATTGATTATTTTAACGAGTGCTTGAGAATGGAATTGGTAGCAAAGGGACTCAGAATCTGCCAATATCCAACATCCTTGATTCCGGGTTTCCAATTCCACTTGGACCTAGTTAAATTATTTAACAAACAGGGCCTTGAACTTTTGGATTTAATGAAAGTGAACTATGGTAAAACAGGTGAAGAGCTAAAGGATAACATAACTGACTTGGACACTCAAATTAAAATACACCCTGATTTCCTAAGATATAAATTTGAATATGCATGCATATTCCAAACTATTGATTCTTTTATTAACAAAGCGAGAGCAATTAAATGTAAAAAATTAAAACGTGATCGCTTGCAGTACGAACAAGGGTTGGCTTACCCTTCTCCACCCCCAGCACAACAATGGAGAATAGGAGGGTACAGAAAAGAAGGGGACGGAAATATTAATAATAATCTACAATTTGTGAATTGACAAAACTGTGCAAATTCTGATAATGTTGGTCATATTTCTGAACAAGTAATAACTCACAGGGAGCATGTCCTGATAGTAACATGCAAATGGAAGATAATAATATTGATGAGGGGCCTCGTAGAAGTTAACATTTACAAAATCAATCTAAATTTAATCCTCAGTATAATAACAACCAGAGGGACAATCAACAGGGTTTTCAGAGGGGCAGAATGCAGAACAGATGGAACCAGAGAAAGAAACACAACAAATGGAAATAAACCAGCTGGTTTAGGATACTTCCCCCCTTATTATCACAAATTCTGAGGGGGATTTTTCAATATATAATTATTCCTCAGTTCATGTTCTTGTTGAACTAGCTAATTTATTAGCAAAGGGCCTCACATTCATTCCCACTAAAAGACTGAATGTCACAAATTGTATTTTGGACTTAAAAATTTATGTGAGAAAATTAAATTTAGCAGTTTTGTTGGGTACTATGAGTAGAATGGATAAGAATGAGTTTAGGATTGCAAGTACTTATAATCCACCATTGCATAACTCGCTATACATTTTTGAAAAAATGTGTGAACTTGACTTTAGACATATGGACTACTTGAGAAGAAACAGTAGAGCTAAGAATAACCTTACAAATGAAGAACAAACTTGGATACAATACTTGAAAGATACTAGAGTCCGTATTATGAAGCCAGATAAGGGTGGAGGTCTGGTTTTCATGGACCAGGTAGATTATGAAAATAGAATTGAATTAATGTTAACATCTGAATCTTATAACCAAGTGTCCATTAATGAATATAATCAAGCTAATAACAGACTCAAAGTTTATATAAATGACTTATTTATAGCATAGAGAATCAATATAGAGTTATATAACTACCTAATAATGCCATCACCTATCGCTCCAATCATATTTGGGGTGCCAAAAATACATAAGGATTTGAGTAACCCACCCCTTAGACCAATAGTGGATGGCAGGAATATTGCAACTTATGCCTGTGCTAAGGTAGTAGATAAGATTCTTCAGAAATATGTAAGTTCTGAAGCCTGTATAAGTAAAGACTCTTGGTCTTTCCTGGAAAGGATTAATAATATAGGTTTTGATGAATATAACAACCTACTCACAATTGATGTAAAGGACCTCTAGACCTCAATACCACAAGATGTAGGTATTGAGTGGGTAATTTTGAATATAAAAGAAAAAGGCGCACCTTCATCTGAATTAGTGTTAGTCGAAGAGTTACTAAGTATAGTACTAGCCCATAATTATATAACTTTCAAAAATAATTTTTTTCATCAAAAGAGCGGAGTGGCAATGGGGTCACCCTGCAGATCAAGTTTTGCTAACTTGGTTATGAACTATTGGGAAAAGTATTATATATTTAATAAAGAACATATAAATTGCCAAATTACTTATTATACCCGATACTTGGATGATATATTTATATTATTCAAGGGTAATCAAAACCAGGCAGAAGGCCTGGTAAAGTACTTGGATGAAAGCACCGATTTCCTCAAACTTACATATAACTTTGGGGAGAAACAAATTTCATTTTTAGATGTACTCTTGATTAAAAATAACATTGAGAAGAAGTACAAAACTCGAATTTATAGAAACCATCCTATTCTAATACCTTCGTACATTACTCAAGTGCTCACCCTACATTTCAAAAAAGTCAGTTGTCAAGGGGCAACTAGTTAGGGCAGCACGAATGATTTCAAGAGAGGATGATTTCAATGAAGAATGTAATAATTTAAGAGAGATGTTTCTTAAAAGAGCTTATCCAAATACTATGCTGGACAATATAATAGATGAAGTTCAAAGGAAAAGAAATAGGGGAGTCTATACACCAATAGTGAGAAGTAATATAGAAACATATATTCAAGAAACAATAGTGAATACCCCTGAGGACTCTATGCATGAAATAATAGATTCCAACATAGAATGGCTATAGAGAGAACCTCAATTTTTGAGTACAGTTTTACCTTGACCTTCGACTCTGATTTCTATTTTCTGAAAGGTATTGTATCCAAAAATTGGAATATCCTTAAAGAGAGTAAGGAATTAATAGAGAAAATAGGGGAAGCCCCAAAATTTACAGTAAGGAGAGACAGAAATTTTAAAGAGCTTTTGGAGGGTATACATAAAAATAATAATAGTTGTAACAACAATAAAAGGGGCATGTATATATGGCTCCTGTCCTTACTGTAAATACATCCTAGTGAATAACACAATAACTATAAAGAACTTAGATTTAAAAAGTAAAGGTAGATTTAATTGTAACTCCAAAATGGTGGTATACTTGGCTAAATGCCAGTTTTGCCCATGTCTCTATGTGGGCAAAACTATTCGTAGAATAAGAGACAGAATCTCAGAGCATACTTATAGTATAAGTAAAGGCAAGCAAGAAAATGCATTAGCCAAGCATGTGTTAGAACATCCCACACATGTATTTAAATTCTGGATCCTCGACCAGTTGATACCTAATATAAGAGGGGGACCTGTTGAAATAGAACTAGAAAGGCAGGAATTATTATGGCAGATCAGACTATATGCATATAACTGGCCGGGTCTAAATGATATGTGTTCAATTATGGCTATATTAAAACTTAAAAGCCTTCGTAGGTAGTTTGGTCCATTGAATATCTGTATATGTAAGACCTGGGTAATATAAGAATAAATGGAGTTTAGCTGATGTTCTTTATAAAACAAATAAAAAAACATAAAACACATAAAAACATACAAAAAATAAAAATAAAAATATATAGATATTTTTAAAAATAAGAATGAAAAAAAAAAAAAATATATATATATATATATATATATATATATATATATATATATATATATATATATACACATAATTTTTAAAACATATATATATCTAAATTCAAATAAAAAGTACAATGTTATTCCATTTTTATATTTTGGTTGCTGCTAGTTATGTTAGGTTGCTTTGTTCCTTTCCTTGTTTTAAATTTTTAGATATGTCTTGTCAATATAGATTTAGGTACTTCAATAGAATTTTGTAACTATTGTGGTATTTATATGTGAATTTAATATATGGAACATATTCCTTTAATGTTTTTAATTAATTCACCAGCTGACTGAGTATGGATACTATTTAAACAGTATCACTTGATTTAATGTCATCTGACGAAGTTCATGTATTACTTGAACGAAAAGCGCTTCAGTATACTAGTTCTAATAAACGGTTTGTTTTACGGACACTTGGTATTTTTTGTGGATTTAAAAACCTTTGTACATATGTCGTGCATGAAGTGGTGCATATATGCTGTACACCGTAAATAGTGTCATCATATCTGATAACAAGCCAGTGATATATCAGATTGCTACACGTGTCATGTACAGTAGGGGTTACATTTCATGCCATACCCTGGACATTTTGTGGATGTTTGTACAGTATTGAGGTCTGTGTAGTGATGGTGAATGTCGGCAGTATGTGTATTGTTAATATGTGCTGTGTCCTGTGTACAGACTGTGGTAGATGTCATTGTTCTAGCTCCCCTTCTATCTGATGTTGCATGCTGCCCCACTGTATGGTACCATTTTACCGTACATGTTTATAGGGCCACACACACATGTCCCATACCACAGACGGCCATCAGACCAAACTGGTAGCAGCCCAGTATATGTAGGGTCATTCTGTGAGTGGCACATATGAGGATGGTGTAGGGCAGATGGTCCATATACTGTACTATTATGCTAGCATACCATATGTGGCTGTGGCTGTGTTGACATTGGTTGTGGTTATGCACTGTCATACAGGTATATCCTACACTGTGCTGTGACATGGCTGTCAAGCCTGCTATATATGCAGGTACTGTACAATGATAACCTTAGGATGTCTGTCAGTAGCCAATGGCACACGTTATGAGCAGATGTCACCTTCCACACACACCATGTCTTTGAAAACAATCTCAATTACAGTAGCAAATGTCTATTAATATGCCTGCTATACATACCTGACACCCCCTTGCACTTCGACATTGGGACTATCGTGGCTGGAGTAGGTCTACACTCCATGTCCAGGACATATGGTGGATCTATTTGGACATGTACTTATCCAGATAGTCATATATATCTGAGTACACATGTGTAGTACTTCCAATTACCACTGTCATGGCAACCACCCACTATGAATTCCTACATCATGTGGGCATATTCTCTGTACATTCCCTGTGTAATGGACATCCTTCCTGTGTGTGGGCATCAATGTTACAGACAGCAGGTAGCAATACCTCTTAAAGTAGAACCTGCACACTCAGGGCAGCCACATATATGTAGGAGGATCAGGACATACAGACAGACTGTGAGTAGAGTGGTGTAATGCTTTTTCATAGTACTGGTGTTACAGGGTGTGTGTGTGTGTGTACATACTAGTTTACCTTGGACTGCAGTCTGTCTGTATAGCTCAATACTGTCGGCCTATCCTCTAGCTGAACAGAGGTGTGCCTATCATGTGCTGTCTGTCCACCACACAGGTCCTGTGTTGGATATTACACTGGCAGTGTGTGTGTTGTGTGCTAGCAGTACATGGCTATATCTATTTGTGTCCCTGATGTCTAATTCTTGCATAAGGGTATGTTGCAACATATACTGTAACACCAGCATGCTCCAGGGTGTGTAACTGCAATATTGCAAGTATGGCCCTATGTTCCTGACTTTATCCTCCACATATATGGCAGGCTTTTTCCTGCTGTGATACTGTTAGGGGTTGTTAGGTAATGGCGTATCATTAATTACTGCTAGCATTCCTACTATCATCCCAGTCATAACGTAGTCTCCCACAACATTTGTTGGTCAGAGTCCATACATGTGACAGATGCATTGACATTACCACAAGTAATGAATGTCCCCCTAGGGCTTGACTAAAGGGTGTAATTGGAGGCTTCTGAACTACATCTGATATTGTTGATTGTTACTTATCATGCAGGCAAATCCTTTGTCTACTGTTGTATGATTTGAAGGCCTTGGCCTGGACACCATAGTATGTTATATATCCGCACTGTCTGCATCTACTGTTTTGTGTGGGTCTTGCATCCATCACTGGTTATACACATCAACATCTATGTGCTGTCAGTAATGGCAGAGATTATGGTCTGGTACAAAAATGAAGGTTGTCTGTGCATACATACCTGTGTGTCGTGTCATGTCTTTGAATTGAGAGTGGGTATATGTGTAATGTAAGTATCCCCTTTGTCAGAATGGTTGCCACACTACACGTGTCACAGGTACCAGTTACAGGGCTTGTGGATGGGGATATACACTGCACCCAGTACGTCCACACTACTTCTACATGTGTATGGCTACTAATACCCTTTGTCTATGTGTATGTACCCATATATCTCATATATCTTATCTATCTATCTTTAATAAAGCTCTCCTTCAAAAACGGCTGCCGTTACTTATTTGTGGATATTTTATACAGTGCTGGACTGGTATTGGTTTGTTATATATATATATATATATATATATATTATATATATATATATATATATATATATATATATATATATATATATATATATATATATATATATATATATATATATATATATATATATATATATATATATATATATATATACCTGCACATGATTGTCAACGTGTAGATGTGCGTGCATATCTGTACCGTTGTAATGTATACCCCTTCAACATTGTACATTCCCTGCAGTACAATGGTTTATCTGAATGATATGTTACAGATATTGCCCTGACATGTACAGGTGACTTGGATTACTGTTGGAGTATTGTAGCTGTGTTGTGGTGGGTCCTGCCGTCAAGTGCTGCATGTGCTGGATATTGGATTGCACAGCATATCCGTTAGTGCTGTGGGGGGGTTACATAGCAGTAATTACAAGGTGTCCCTCATATGTGCCCCCACCCCCATTAACTGTGCTCATGGCCTGTTATGTAGTACAGAGTGGGCCAAGAGTCCGTTCCCATGTGGAAATCATATACACGTCTATCTGTATATATATATATATATATATATATATATATATATATATATATATATATATATATACATAATTATATATGTGAAACCCCCATATATAGAGGGATAGAACTGGACATTGATATAGCTCTAGCTATGTATATGTATTCATATATATATATATATATATATATATATATATATATATATATATATATATATATATATATATATATATATGTGTATGTATGTAGATATATATATATATATATATATATATATATATATATATATATATATATATTTATCTGTGTACAATTGCTGTTATATGGTTATTTGTGAGTCATACATACACATACCTATAGGTGTCTATCTGTCTATATTTACAGATGTATATCTGTCCATATGTCCATGCATGATTGGCCTATATGTGTGGCCTGTACCTCATTCTCTTAGCAATTGACATGGATGACCTTAGGACTGAGGACAATCATTCATGCCGACATGTACTTGTTTCAGACTTATCATATCCTTCAATATATGTGTTCTACTACATATAACTGTATAACTTGCAATGTTTTAAGTGTAGTTGAGCAAGTTATGACAGATATCCCTATATGTACCCACATTATGGTGGACTATGTCTGGAATTCATGAATTAAGAGGTTGTGTGGTGTGATATTACTACATTTCCTGCACTGTTGACTGATTTGCTGGATGATATGTATGTGAAATAAGTGGGTATGTACATCTGCCCTGGTTTACTGGTAAATCATGTAGTGTATGATTTGCAGGGTCCCGGCTTTTGGCCTTGCAGAGGGTGTATATTTTGTTTCAGGGCAGAACACCGGCTGTCGGATACAGAATGAGTTAGGGACATTTGAGCAGTTGTATGCGGGTGTGCATGAGTTTGCACAGAGCTAAGCAATGCTAATCTCCAGCTGAGTTTCTTTACACTCAGCTAGCATCTACTTAGCTCAATCTATGTAGGCAATGCTTACCCCCGTGCAAATACACGTACACACACTTACAACTGCTTATCCATGTGTACTACTGCTGTTATGCGCTTACACCTGCTTACTAGTGCCTTAGTTATTATGACACTTCACATGTGCATTTAAGGCAGTACTCCTGTGTAAATACAAATGATATTTAGTAAGTTGTACAGCACAACGATGTTAACATATGGATTTCACATGGTAAATAGGATGTGCTGAAGTGGGATTCAACCCGGGAATGCGTGCGCATTAGGTGGATGCTCTGGCCACTACACTATTGCTGTTCTGCTTCATTTGCATATGTCTACCATAATGACATACCCATGTTCCCTTCCCCTGGCCCCTGAGCTCCACGTACACAGCATCCATCCATTCCTCAGTTGCTAGCCCTGCCATACCACACCCCCACACATTTCCCTCTCTGCACGTCTCGGTACTCCTCCAGTATACTGTCCCAACCCAAGCATCTGCAGGCTCTTCGTCCGTTTAGTCCATATACACACCAGCCTTCCCTTGATCCTCTTCCAATACTGGTGGAGACATCGATGTGACCCAGAAGTGTTGGTTCATCCCACCAGGGATGGACCTGTTGTTGTGTCAAGAGAAGACCTAGCTGGTCTACAGTGTTTCTCCCACTGGTAGCATCCTGCCAGGGTTATGTGTAGCAGCGGTTTGCTCACACACCTGGCCAGTCTTATCTCCTGGTTCCACGGAACCAATGCCTCAGGTGTGAGATACTGTGCGTGAAGCATGCTCACGTACCCCCACGGTGTGCACCATATATCATTATTCCCTTCGGTATTATGCAAGACTACAGTATAAGTGGACAGGCACTGTTCTGTGATGCACATAGACTGCTCATAAAATGGTGGTTGAGCAATGGACACATGCTGGTATTAATCTACACACTTATATACATTACCTATACTGTTGGATGATTGTGCTGGATGATGTATTTGTGATCACAGCTACTGAATTTGTATCCACCATGGCTTAGTGGAACTCATGTTGAATATAGTGTGCAGGGTCGAGGGTTTGCATTCTGGCAGTGCTGATTATTTTGTTAATGGCCACTACAACTACTGTTGGCTGCAGAGTGACTAAGGCAATGTAGAACATTTGTAGGTGGGTATGCGCTGGTTTGCATGAAGCACAGCATTGCTGACCTCTGGTTGCAGTGTCTTGCACTGAGTTAACCTCTACATTACTTCACCAGTGTGGTAATCGCATACCGGTGGCCAAACAGGCTTATACCCACCTGCTCCCACATACACATGCACAACTTCGTGTATTTAGTTCACATTTGTCAACCGGGACAATCTGACTGTATGCTTGTCCATTGCCAGTGGTGGCCCAGGGAGTAGAGCTCCACACTGACCCCAGCTACTTATTTCAATTAATATTGGGTTGTTCACATTCATAGAGGGTAACAGACGTAACATAGCTACGTCCCCCATTCTTCATGCTTAGTTTATGTTAACATGTCAGTATTATCCATGTTTAGGTCATGTTTACATGTCAGGTATGACTGTTGACAAAGCTCAGTTTAAGGTGAAGTTGGATTCCTGTTTAACAGGTCCGTTTGGGTTACATGCAGGTATTCAGGGTAGGTATAGTTATTCCATACCTGTGTCGTACAGTAGAGGGGAATGGTTAAGGAGTAGGTAGGTAGGTAGTGGGGGGTGACATAATAACTGTATAGTAACCTGTAGGTATAATTGGATGGGGAGCAATAGGGAAGTTTTGTCGGATGTTGGGATTTGTACGCAAGGCAGGATAAGAGGTGTCGGTTTCACTAGTTGATGTAGTGGTATAGAGTGTGCGTTGGGGGAGGGGTTCACAAGATGGTGAGCCTGTGCTGATCCAAGTGTGCTTGTGGTGTTCCTTCATGTGTTATTTACATGTGTCCTGTGGGACAGCTGTGATAATACATGTGGGTTGGGTTTCCAGATACTGGCAATATAGTGGGGGAAGAGGGTGTCACCTACTTGTAACCGTAAACATTAATAGAAATTGAACAGAGGCTGATAGGTACGTGGTGTGCATGGGGCACAAAGGGGGGAGTTAGTAGGGGAATTATCTAGGGATGTGCTGGACAGCTGCAGGGAAGGTCCACAGCTGACCATGTTGTCTACGACAACAGCTGTGCATATACACTGCATCTGGTGTTTGCGGTGGGCACTCACACCCCTGGGTGGGGGTGAAGACTACAATAATACCTTGTGATGTCAGTTAGATCGGCTTACATGCTTACAGTGGGGTGTTGCAACCATGTGTTCATAGGTGTTGTGTAGTGGGTTATGCAACAACACATATGGTTATACTGTACTTTGCCATGTAAACTGGACTGTGCTGCGGTGGGACCCATATCGGGAATGGCTGCCCGTTAGGTGAAAGCATACCTGTCGACTGTACAGTTTCTGCAGACTGTCCAGAGTTTGCTTCATAATTCTGGTGTGTTCCTCTTACAATCTGCACCTGTCTAGCAAATACCTGGGAACTGAAGTAATTAAATACCGACAAGTATTTGGGTTTAAGACTCCACATCCTTCAGACGAGTCCTGCTAATGCATATCCTATTATTCTATCAGCTTTCTAAGGTTGTAAGTGGAATATTTAATTTCTGTCCCTATTTGTCCCCCCAATGGTTTAGTTTCTGTCCAGAGGTTTTGCTCTTAGAGGTTGAGAGGTATGGGTGGAAGCTCTGCCCAATTCGCAATATTACTTATATCCCCGGGGCGGTCCAAATACAACTGTGCCAGCCAACACCTGAACACCTAGGCCCATAATTGCATACACATAGTTCCCCCACCTGCCCTTCCTCTACAGCACTCATCCTTACTGTGGGTGC
>NC_056727.1:428773724-428836224 GCF_019279795.1 Protopterus annectens
CAACTATATATCCGGTAATGTTGACTGGCATTGCTGGGTACCATGTTTTGTGTGCATACCGACCAACCTTGTGTGCCACGTATGCTTTGCAATACATACAACTGACTCCGTTAATGTACACAGACACCAGCTGTTTGATACAGTGTGCTTAAGGCACTTTCAAGTGGTTGTGATCGGGTTTGCACAGGGGTTAGCACTGCTGACTTCTGGTCACAGTGTGTTACATGCAGTTAGCATATCCTTTGCTTGATCTGTGTCGGCAGTGCTTCACCCCGCCCATACGCACTTGCATATGTTTACTATTGCTTACATTTGCTTCCTTCTACTTATCTGTTCTTACGCCTGCTTATTGCTGACTTTTTCATTCTGGTACTGACTCTTCACATGTGCATTTCATGCAGTACTCCAGTTCACATTTAAATGTTATTTAGTAGGTTATACCTCAATAAAATGTACATAATTGTTTGTATACAGATTACACTTGGAAAACTGTATGTGCTGTAGTGGGACTCGAGCCAGGAATGCCTATTCCTTAGGTGGATGCTCTGACCACTACACTATTGCTGTGCTGCTTCATTTGCTATACCTTCCTTGTTATCCTCTTCAGCCTTTCATGCTGCTTTACCCGTAGCTACGTGATGGGCAGACCCATGCACCTACGGTTAGCTGTACTCGGAGTTTTAAAAACATTACTACAAGGGTTTCTTCGTGTTTTTTTTCAGTGTACTGTTGCTGTTGAACATATGGGGACTGTTGGTGGGGATATGCGGACACTTATGTGCGGTCTCGCTCTTTTATGTACACATTCTTCTGTTCTAATTTGCAGGGGCATGTTTATTCTGAGAGCTCTGCTCTCAGTCACGCCCCCTACACTCCTCCATACTCCATGTAGCATTAGGTGTTCAGGCAGCGCGCCTTCCTTAATATGCATGGTGCGCTGCCATCCTCCTCTTAAACTAGTGCTTCCATGCAGGACTAGAGTAGTCCTGCACAGAGGATTACTGAATACAGGGGAAACTCTTCTTGCTTTGGTGGTGAGCACATAAAGGTAATCACTGGCCTTTTTCTTTTTGTTTTGGTGGTGAGCTACAATTTGCAACTAGTGGTGATATTATTAATTTATATGTCTGTTAAAAGTTCTTTGAAATAGAGGCAAGAGTTGTCAGCTAACAGCCACTGGATTACAATGATAGTTTGACATCTCAGGAAGACTGCAGGAGAGTGTCTGTCAGCACTTGGGCTAAAAACTGGAGGCCTTAAAACATGCAGTTCAGCAAGTTTATTTTGTTAAACATTTACAAGTACTGTTAAAGTGGTAAGAGCTGCTCTGAGAACATAAATCAGAGTAATTTGATCAAAAATAAATAAATAAAATAAAACTGAAAATGGGTTTCAGAAGTTGGGCAGGATGACTGTGATTTCACACTAATGCCATTCTGTTTTACGCAGAAGTTAAAAACGATTTCCTTATGTCTAGCATGGCTCACATAAAGAGAGTTTGAATTGGATTCTGGGAAAAAAACCTCGAAGGTCACTTTACAGTGGCAGGTCAATTGAGATACAATAACCTTTCCCACTTAATGGTCCTGATGCATTAAAATAGTTGGAGTTACAGAGAGATAATGAAATAACAGATGTATAGTGATAACCATCATTTATTTATACTTTTTGTTGAGTGGGTTAGTCCCTCTAGGCCAGTGGCTTCTTCTTATGGGAGACATAAGGCGGTACTCTACTGACTAGGAGAATTTTACCTTCCTCCACTGTCTGGAGGAGAAGAAGGGAAGCACTCTCTGGAGCTGATTGGTGGCAATGGAGGGCTGCTACTGCAGGTATAAGAATCCCATGATGGAGGACAGTGCAGCAGAAATGGAGAAAGGATCAGAAAAAAAAAACTTATTGAAGGAAAGGGAAGGAGAAGGAGATGAAACCACTGTTACACAGTTAGAAAATGGCAGACTGGAAACATGAGCGCTGATAAATTTTATGAACAAGACAGAGCCATAGGAAGGAGAAGTGGGATGGAGTGACATGGTCAAAAGAGCATTACATGAGGAAGAAAATGAAAGATTGGAAACACAACAGCTGGTGAAGGGGAAAACAAGAAAGAAGTTATGCAGATGCAATGAGGCAAGGAGTCACAGAAAAGATCTAGTGGTGAGAATAAAAGGAAAATGTAATGGCAGTTTAAACAGGTATGACATTAGGGATAGTATTACTTTGTTGCTAGGGTTTAATGGTGGTGCAATGGTTAGCATTGTTACCTCATAGCAACAGGTTATTTGGTTCTGTTCTCATCTGCGGTGCCTTCTCTGTGGAGTTTGCATGTCCTTCCTGCACTTGTGTGGGTTTCTTACAAATGCTCTGTTTTCCTCCCACATTCCATAAACATGCATTTGGAGCAAGACGTGCATCTGGAGCATTTCTCCCTGAGCCTCCACTGAAAATGGGTTCTGTCTTAGTCAGACTTTCCCTGTAAACAAATGTTAAATAAATACAATAAGAGCGCAAATTTGTTTTGGAGCTGAAAATGTTTGTGAAATTACATTTGAAAGCTTTAATTCGCTAGAAAAATTATGAATGACACTTAAAAAGAAATGTGATAGCACTATGAGAAAACTATTTATTTCAGAGCTTGGGGCTACCACTAAAAAAAGAAAATACATGTGCAATTTAGAACTTCAGATATGGGTGAGCATGAGTTAAAACTGTTTTTTCTTTCACTGTGTAGTAAAGTACATGAAGTTAAAAAATATGTGATGAAAAATATGTATAGACTCTGGGTTGTTAAGTTTGGGCAACAATGGATGTGAAGTATGGGAAAATTCAACATATTTCAAAACAATAATTGTGAATGATAAGACATGATTGGTTAGGTACTGGAACCAAATCATTTAGTACAAGGCTGTAACAAATGAAGGTGTAGGCAATGCAGGGGGTGGGGACATACAGAAAAAACAAAACAAACATTTTTATGTACAAAATGTAAAAAATGTGAACATATCTGGTTTGACTTTCCCATATTAGAAAAGGAAAGAGTAGATGAGAAAATCTCAGAAGAAACACAGCTACTGGAAAATATTATTACACAAGATGTTGAAAGAGAAGGCTGTATAGGGAAGCGGATAATAGAGAAAGGTTAAACAATGAAGAGGTTAGAGTATAAATAGTTCAAAGTGAGGTTACTGATATACATGAAGAGAACAGATTTACACTTTTAGAAAGTGAAAAGTAAGAAGAGGGAGAATGAGATAGGAGAAAAAAAAACTGAACGTGAAAAATGAATAGTAAGACTTAGGAGAAAGAAGATCTGGAAGTAAAACCCTCACACAAAATGAAAAGGGTGATATAGAAAATTTAACATTAAATGTGAATAGCATTGGTAATGATATGAGAGGTTTGGTGGTGATGTAATGGTGTAAAAATAAAAAAAATGCATGCTTTTGCATTATAGATACCAGATGTAACAAAAAAGCAAAAAGAATACAAGCAGTTTTGGCGAGGGGGGTTGTTTGGTCAGTAGGAAATTAGACATGTTCTGGAATCAAATTTCTTATAAAAGAGGAAAAAATAAAAATGTTAGATGTAACAATAGTAGTATCAGGAAGGGTTGTGATATGTGATATAAAATGAGGTAGATATATATATATATATATATATATATATATATATATATATATATATATGATTAATTGTGATTTATGCAGATACTTATATAACAAAAAAGCTGTTTGAAGAAAAAAAATTGTTAGCAAATATTTCAATAGCGATTGCAGGAGATTTTAACTGTAATCTGAAGAAAGAAAAGGGAAAAATAACACAAGGTATTAAGATGTTAAGTGAATTAATAAAATGTAAAATTTAAAATTAAGAACGAATAGAGAATGAACATATAAAAGGGGACCTTTTAAGACTGAAAATGATTATATAGTTTAAAGACATGAAAAAATAGAGGAAGTTCAGATGGAAGAGTTTTCAAATCATACAGCAGTATGGGCTAGAATAGGAGAATACAGTAAAATAATAAAAGAGGAAAAGGGAAGAAACAGATTAACTGCAGAGTTTAAAAAGGAGGAAGAAATGATGAGAGAAATAAATATTATAGAAATATCATAAGGTAATGTGACCATTTTATAAAAAATTGGACAAGGCCATGAGGATTGTATAGGCAAAGTATTAAAATATATTCACCACAAAAAAGACCAGGAATCACTGTATTCACTGATTCAAAAGTTGAGTCATTTAATACAAACGTATTCACTTCTATAATATTAAAACAGCAAATGTATTCTCCTAGCACCTCGGCCAAAATAAGCCTTTGCAGAGTAAATCCATGTGAAAACTACACCATTTTTATAGTTAAAAACTATGCGCATCCCTTAAATACTAACATCCAGTTAATAGTCAATTATTACCTTAAAGAGACATTGCCCATTAAAATAAAAATTAAAGAAAAATGTATACATTTTAAATAAAACTTTTCCAGTTGCATTCTCTATTCATACCACACGGCTGTAATGTGTTATATTTTAATATTAAAACAGACTCTTTCTTTCTTAATAAATATTTGATTGTATCCTCATTTACAAAATTTAATTTAACTTGTTCCAATACTGTGACTCGCAAACCACTCAGGTCTCCCCATTGCATTTCATTAAAATGTTCGGCTATGGGAGAAAGCAAAAGAAGCTTAGGTGATAGAGTGCAAGAACACAAAAGAGATGTTAAAAATAATAAAAGTATCAGCCTCATTGCCGAACATTATATGTTATATTACCAGTGTGTACGAAATATACAAATGATTTAGTTCTGAAAAAGAACAAGGGATGGATAAGTGAGGTTGTAATAAGGATCAAAAAGCTGCTCTGCAGTTAAACAAAATAAAGTATAAGGGGCTTGGTGAGATAAAAAAGATAAATGGAACGTATTTTGCAAGAAAGAAAGTAAAGATTATGGAATTGACACTTTTGGTTAGTATGAAAGTGTAATAAGTCAGTGGGGAGAGATACTGGAACAAAAAAAACCTCTCAAAAGCTTGCACGGAGTGCAAGATTGGTGCAGGAGCTCATGCAGGCAATGTCTGCCGTGCGATCCAGGAACAGCCTGCAGGGGTGTGCACGAGCACTCCTGCACTAATCATGCACGAACTAAGCCCTGGTATGCAAATCACCCCATTTGCAGGTGAAATCCATGCAAATGAGGTGATTTTGCAATCCAGGAAGCTTGCAACAGTCCGTGCAAGACTAGTGCTATCTGCAGAAATGTACTCGGTTAGTAACTGAGGACATTTCTGCAAAATTCAAAACAGAGCTATGACAGCTCCAAATAAAGGCTGTGTATCATTGAGGAAGCATGCCAATTGCCAAGTACAAGGCCATTGGCATTGCAAACAATACAAAAAAATTTTAAAAAATCAACTTTTATTTTTTTTAGCCGATCTCGGTTGTTTAACCATAGGGACACAGAGCGCAAATGGAATCCGGGGGAAAATAAGAAAATAAACCTAAAACAAGCATTCTAACTAAAATCAGTATTCTGCCATGCAAGTCAATGGCAGGCAGAAGACAACCTGTCAGTGAGTAGTGGTTGCTAAGTGGGGAGGCTCAGTGTGACACATGTAACTATGCATTAGCAGGCAATCCTATGCAAATGAGGGGAAGGATAGTGAATCCCAGTTTTCCCCAGCATGTGAGTCAGGTCCCAACAGTGGAAGAGTATGAATAGCTGGATGCAAGCCTGGGAGGTAGGTAACATCATGGGGGGTGTGTGTCAGGCATACTGTAAGCGGATTGGAGCCCTGTGGCTTGGGTTTGCTTCTAGTTTAGCACAGCTAAGCCAGGGAGTGTGTCTAAACCTGCCTAGTACTCTTTACAAAGTGTAAGCGGGTGTGCGCACTGCGCACCTGGTTTTACAGGAAGAAAAAAGAAGTTAAGCCAGGAAATAGCAGCAGTATGCACAATTGAGCACTCTGTTTGTGCAGCGTGCATATGGGCTTAAACAGGGAGGCAATGGGAAGGGAAAACAGCAGTGGGAAGGTATTCAAGAAGAACTAGCATAGCTGGCAGGTGAAATGTATCAGAATCTGCCAATTACACAGGCAGCAGACTAGCTCAGCCCAGAACACTACTATAAACTAAGCAAACACCTTCCCCTCTGGTTTTTCCCACACTCTACACCACTGGTGTATGCAAGCGGGGAAATTTTAACAAACAAACCTACAAAATGAGAAGGGCTGAAGCAGGCAACATAGAACAGCATGTGCAAGAGGCTGATGGTGGTGAAGATGTGAATGCTGCCAAACAACCCACAGTGCTGAGATGGAGAAGAGTGTACAGACCCAGGGTAAACTACCAGGGGCTACATGAGCTGGAGATAGTGGAGCACTATAGGGTGGACAGAGGCCTCCTACAGCAAATTGTTGAGCTGTGCCAGCCACAGCTGACACACCAAACTAACCGAAGGGAACCCATCCCAGTGGATACCAAGGTATGTGTAGGCCTAGGTATACTAGTCACAGGTACCTCCCAAAGCACAACTGGGGATGTCATTGGGATATGACAGGCATCAGCATCCAAAGTCTTCCACCAGTTCCTGGATGCCATGTCAACACATGTCAGTGAGCATGTATATATCCTCAACACCCGTGAGGTGTTGAACAGCAATATGTGTCTCTTCCAACAAATAGCAGAATATCCTGGGGTAGTGGGTGCTATAGACTGCATGCACATACACATCAAAGCACCACCCAGTGAGCAGGGTAGGGCCTACATTAACCACAGGGGCATCCCCTCCATCAACTGCCAGGTCGTATGTGATGCCCAGGGCATTATAATGAATGTGTATGCTGGCTGCCCTGGAAGCTATGACGATTCCCATATATGGCATCTGATGCAGCTTTACCAGAGATTTGCCAATATGGCATCCCCTATGCTCACCTAGTGGGGGATGCTGGGTACCCACTGGAGCCATGGCTGATGACACCCATCAGAAATGCACACACACACCTGAACAGCAATGCCATAATGAGGCACACGCACAGGCCGGGTATATAATAGAGTGTGTATTTGGGATGCTCAGCTCATGGTTCTGGTGTCTGGACACATCCGGTGGAGCCTTGCAGTATTCACCAGCTACATGTACCCAAATTGCTATGGTATGTGCTATGCAACACAATATGATCCTGCAGAAACAGCTGCAGCGGAACAGCATTGGGCAGGGCCACACAACCCCCCCACCAATGCCAAGGCCTGCACAGGCACATAGTGACCCGGAGGAGGAACAACCTGAGCCTGACCCAGTAGGCGGAAGGAGGCATGCCCAGTATGCCCTGGCCTTGGCAAAGAGGCAACGCATAGCACATGCAGTGACAGAGTAGATTCCCAGGGAATGACACCCCTCTCTCTGACTCGCACATACAGTAAATGGGATGCCAAACATGACAATACCTGTGTTCAACCATGTATGGGGAGTGTACTATGTGCATCTGACATAGGCAGCCGTCCAGCACCATCCGCAAGTCTGTCACATCCTCAGGGTAAGTCAATCAACCTACCAATTGCCAAATGGAGTAGAATGTGTTGTTACCTGTTATGGCAGCAGACAGTAGACACCCATAGTGGCACCATGACATATGTAACACATACTGGAGTCACTATAGTAGCCAGTACTATGCAGGGTGACAAAACCCACTGCAGGAAATGTGCTGTGTGACATGTGTGTCCATATGACCCATACATGCCAGTCAGGACGGTTTACATACCCAACAACAGTTTCAGCCAGTAGGTCAGGTGTAGACAAATCAAACAGCATCTGTGCCATGGCCCCAGAATGATGGTTATTGTTACCCCCCCCCCCAGGCCTAGACAGACAAGCCACAGCAGGACAGGCAGTGGGATGTTAGTTCTGAAGGGTAGGAAGTCAGACAATAATATGTAGGGCAACCAAAGCCACGATCTATAGTACACTGGTACGCCTCTAGTCAGCATGATAATTAGCAATACAGAATGAAATGGAATACCTGACATACCAGTACAGTCATAGCAAATGTGTACAAGTGTCACATGTGCTCCCCACATTCTACATAGTAATGTAATAACAGTCAGGTGTGCCCCCCACCCTGTGTAGAAATGTAGAAATAGTCAGGTGTGCCCCCCATCCTACATAGTAATGCGATAACAGTCAGGTGTACCCCTCAACCCTGTGTAAAAATGTAGAAAAAGTCAGGTGTGCCCCCTGTGCTATGCAGAAATGTAATAACAGTCAAAGCCAAATGATTGATGGATACCCTGCAGAGACAGCATGCTACCTGTCCATGTACAACACAAAGGTCAGCACTGCA
This sequence comes from Protopterus annectens, assembly GCF_019279795.1. Taxonomy (NCBI): domain Eukaryota; kingdom Metazoa; phylum Chordata; order Ceratodontiformes; family Protopteridae; genus Protopterus; species Protopterus annectens. The sequence goes on from NC_056727.1 coordinate 428,782,063, forward strand.
GCACAAACTACCTGGACACGATCCACACATTTAATACAGATGGCCATACTGGGCATGCTCACACACTTAGAGAAATGAAGGCAATGTCAGTCAGCAACATACTGAAAGGTCATACTGGGCATGCCCACACACTTAAACACATGAAGGCCATGACTGCAAACACCAGTGGACCAGACATACCTGTCACTTACAGTTGTTAGTGCAGACACTCGTCAGTATGCAGCACTCATGCCTTGCACACACAGTGGATAGGAATACAGACATATATGTCAGGACAACACACTATAATAAGCCAAAGGTAGACGTACATAGATGTGTGGAAGAGGGTGGCTGTGACAAGGAGCCATCCAGGCCTGTCCCATCCAGCACACAGCCAAAGAGCCCCAAACACATGAGGTGCAGATGTCACTCACTGCAGATACTAGCCACCAGTATCTGCCAGCATTACAGACTATGTGGTGCACGTACCAGCTGTGCAACATGACTGCATAAGGAATTAGTCATCTAGCAGCTGTATACACATACCTGTGATATATGATCCCGTGTGTGCCCGAATGTGGCATGTCAACCCCTAGATGAATGGGTTATGGCCCATGCACCCACTGCCCTCCCCATAGCCCTACTATGACAAGCCTGCTGAGGTCATCCAATGTGAAATACACCTTTGGGAAAGGTGCAACCCAGTAATATCCATGGCGTGTCCTATAACTGCATACTGCTGTAGTGTGCTAAACTAGTTAGGCAGGAGTTCTAAACCCAGACTTAGCAGCTGTGTTAGTGTCTATCTGACTGTGTAGAAAGCAATGCTTTTTAGGGTACTCACACTCCTTACAATTCATATACTAAACTTTGGCAAGGCTGCTGATGTCACCCACCTAGAAATACACCTCTGGGAAGGTTATAGTCCAGTAATCTCCGTAGCACATTCTGTAGCTGGGTACTGCTGCAGTGTGATGAGGTAGGAGTTCTAACCCCAGACTTGGCAATTGTATGAGTGTGTGTATGTCTGTCTCTGACTGTATAGAAATCAGTGCTTTTTAGGGTACTCACACTCCTTACAATTCATATACTTAACTTTGGCAAGGCTGCTGATGTCATCCACGTAAAAATACACCTCTGGGAAGCTTGCAACCCAGTAATTGCTGTAGCATGTTCTATAATGGTGTATTGCTGTAGTGTGAGAAAGTAGTTAGGTAAGAGTTCTAACCCCAGACTTGGCAACTGTGAGTGTTTGTGTGCATTTGTATGCATGTCTGACTGTGTAGAAAGCAATGCGTTTTAGGGTACCCACACTCCTTACAATTCATATACTCAACTTTGGCAAGGCTGCTGATGTAACCCACCTAGAAATACACTTCTGGGAAGGTTGTAGACCAGTAATCTCCCTAGTGCATCCTGTAACCACCTAGAAATACACCTCTGAGAAGGTTGCAGCCCAGTGATCTCCGTAGTGCTTCCTGTAACTGTGTACTGCTGTAGTGTGATAACATCGTTAGGTAGTTGTTCCAATCCCAGACATGTCAATTGTGTGTGTGTGTCTGTCTGTGTAGACAGCAATGCTTTTTAGGGTACTCACACTCCTTACAATTCATATACTCAACTTTGGCAAGGCTGCTGATGTCATCCACCTAGAAATAGACCTCTGGGAAGGGTGTATCCCAGTAACCTCTGTACTGCATCCTGTAACTGCATACTGCTGTATTGTGATGTAGAACTGTGGTTGGGCTCCATCCCCACCCATGGCAGTTCTGGATGTTTTGTGTGTGTTTCAATGTCTGTGTAGGGAGCAATGCATTTTAGGCTAGTCACACACAGTACATTTCAAATGGCGTACTTTGGCAATCCTGCTGATGTCATTTATTTTGAAATACACCTTTGAGGTATGTGTTCTCTAGTAATCCCCGTGGTGTGTCCTTTAACAGTTGTATGCTACAGTGTGATATAGACCTCTGTTAGGGGTCCTATAGCCACACATGTCAGTGGTGGATGTCTTGGGTGTTTCATTGTCTGTCTAGGGAGCAATGCAGTTTAGGCTAGCACTGCACAGTACATTTCAAATAGCCTACTTTGGCAATCCTGCTGATGTCATTCATTGTGAAATACACCTTTGGGGAAGGAATTCGCTAATAACCTCCATGGTGCGTCCTATAACAGCTCCATGCTGTAGTGTAATATAGATCTCTGTTAGGGGTTCTATACACACACATGTTGGTTGTGGATGTTTTGTATGTATGACACTATCTGTGTAGGGAGCAATGCATTTTAGGCTAGTCAACCTTTCTACAATTCAAATGTCCTACTTTGGCAATCCTGCTGATGTCATCCAATGTGATATACACCTTTAGGAAAAGAGTACTCAAGCAAACATTGTGGCATGCACTATAACCTTGTAGTGCTGTAGTGTAATAAATTAGTTAGGTAAGAATTCTACTCCCAGACATGACATGTGTGTGTGTTTGTAACACGTATTCTGTGTGGAGATGGCTGTGAGTGTGTGGCCGATATAGAGTGAGTTTTTGTATATTTATTTATATGGTGGCCCTACTATATATCACAATGTCCACCATACAAGGATAACATATGTGAAATAGCTGAGAGGCTGGAGTGAAAAGACATACTCATACATGTGTCATCAAGATCAAGCATTCAAAGTTAGCATCCCCAGTTTTACCCAGAGCACACTCTCAACCCATGTCTCATACACACACACACACACACACACACACACACACACACACACACACACACACACACACACACACACACACACACACACACACACATGCCTAGGCAACAGCCAATATGTGGGTAGTACACTGCATGTTGGCCACTGATAGCAACTATGGGGTGATAGCTGTGGGCTACAGAGGGCATGGCACCCTGTCCATCTGTCCAATATGCATGCACATTAAGACAGTTCACCTTCCCCATGTTCCCCAATGGACAACTAAAACACCTGTGGTGCCATCACATGTGACCTACAAAGGACATACCATGCCTGAGAACATTGCCCTGTATTGACAGATGCCACTGATACCAGGGAATGCCGTTAACATGCTATCAATTTAGGTGCAGGGTAAACCTGCTGCCCATTACCAGTTCCTGCCACAGGTGTGCTAGACTGGCACATCTGATGATAATCTGTGTTCACAACATGTGCCAGACACCCCAGGTACAGTTCCACATGTCACTGTACGTGCATGTGGGAGGTGTGCACATTCCAGACACTGTCCATGTCATGGACTAAGGAACCCATACATGGCAAGCTATGCACAGCATTGGCCACACATAATAGTCACCCAAGTGACTGGATGGGGGATGCAATACCCACCTGTGTGGGCAAACACAGACACTACAGCCCTGAGCTATAATGAAGACCATTGTCATGTGGCCTGATGCCAAGGAATACCCATTGCCTAGCTTTGTACAGCCAACTGGCACACTCGACCACCACACACCCATGCAGACATGCACCCATGCATGTTAGTACTGGCACCTTGTGTGTTTGTGTGTGTGTTGTATGGTGCATGTTCACATCCATACTCCCTACAACCCCCATGGGCATAATGAAGCATGTTGTCTGATGTCAGACACCTCCCCATACCCTTTGCCATTACAACCCCCGTATGGCCTGTGTGGTGCATGTTATACCTGCATAGTGATGTGTTGTGGCAATCCCACTACTGATGAGTTGTAATCCTGGCCCTGCCAAGTGTGTCAATGTGTGTGTGTCCCTGTGAGAGTGTGGCTGTGTTGATGCTGGCACCTGCTCATGCGGACAGGCACATGTATGTCACCTACCATATAGCTACCGTATCCCTGTTGCAGATGTCAGTCACCATCACATATATCTTCTGAGGGCTCCACAACAGGTCACCCATGTGGTGCATCCAATAACTGCGTAGAACTGTGCTAGCACTTCCTAGTCATCAGGGGTTTGATACCCTGTGCTGGTAGGTATGTGACACAAATATGCTTAGGTTTTACTCTCCCACCACTCTCTGACTTGTCTTTGCCTCTGTCTGCTTCTCCCACTCCCTCTCTGGTGGATGTGGAGACCTAAACCTGCTTTGCTTGGCAGCAGCATGTGTATTTTAAGAGATGCTCATGATCAGCTGATGGCATCTGCATGAATTGCAGCCCTCCCCTAGCTGATTGCATATGGAACAGCTGTGGTAACATTCCCATAGCCAATTGCATGGAAACACACTCCAATATCTAGGAACATCATGTTGGTGTTGGCCCGTTTTATTCACTGTGAGCAGGAACTAGATCTGTTGTTTGGTAAACAGCATCTCAGATGGATTGGGAATTTGCCTCTAACAACATACTCTGTGGAAATAGGGCAACACACAGGAGGGGGATGTGCCTGTCCTGACTACGGACTGTAAGTGCTGCTATACTGCATTTGGAGTACTGTTGGTTTAACAGTGTGTGTGTGGATATGACTGTCCCATATGTCTCAATACCTGCCATGTCAGTTCCATGTTTATGAGGAAACCCCATCTGCAGGGTCATCTGCAGACAGGGCAGTGTGTTGTGCCTTTGGTTTCATGTGTTACTAATGTAGCATCTATCTGTGGACTGCAGAAGGTAGTGTGAGGATTGCAGTCTGTAGATGGTGAAAGCTGTGACAGTTACTGGCTTCTTATCCATCATAGGACATGTGTTGCAACAAACCCTGTTACAACAGTAAATTTATGAGGTTATCACAGCAACATGTCATTATTGGCTCTGTGTATGTGCTTCCACAACTCTGTCAACCTGTGTACATATATCGTGCACGAAGTGGTGCATATGTGCTGTACACCATAATTAGTATCATCACATCTGATAAGCCAATGAGATATCAGACTGCTTTACATGTTATGTACAGTAGGGGTTATATTTGATGACATTCTGTGAATGTTGAATGTCGACAGTGTGTGTATTGTTAACATGTACTTTAGCCTATGTACAGACTGTGGTAGATGTAATTGTTCTAGGTCCCATCCTATCTGATGTTACATACTGCTCCACTATATGGTACCGTATTGGAATACATGTTTATAGGGCCATACACACACATGTCCCATACCACAAACAGCCATCAGGCCAAACTGTGTATCGCCCAGTATATGTAGGGTCAGTCTGTGAGTGGCACATATGAGGATGGTGTCGAACAGATAGTCCATATACTGTAATATTATGCTAGCTTAACATATGTGGCTGTGTTCACACTGCTTGTGGTTATGCACTTTCACACAGGTGTATCTTACCCTGTGCTGTGACATGCCTTTATAGCCTGCTATATATTCAGGTACATGTGCATTCCCCCATAGGAGATGTAGGCCAGTGTTGAGCCAGTCTGCCTGTAGCCTGCACAGTGCATTGTTACATGACTAGCAGCTTAGTGTACTTACCAAGTGAGATGTCATGTGCAGATACTTGCCAGATGTACTGCTGCCAGGCCTCCATTAACAGTCATGTATGCCAGACAGAGCAGTGGGATGCTGTACAGATGTATGTCAATATCTAGTGGGTAGTATGTGGCCATGGCACACCTGTACCAGCAGTTATTATGTGTTAGGCCAGACAGGGGTGTGTGAAAGCATAACCTATGGTGGCAAATGTATTACAGTTGTTATGTGTTATACCCATCTACATGGCTGTCTACATCCATATTGTCAGGCATGGTACACATTTTAAGCACTAAGGGGTTATGTGTATACCTCTGGACTGTACAGAGTGTGTCAGAATGTCCAAATATATTGGCCAATGTCTCTGCTGCAGTCCACAGGGGCATTACGTGCTAGCAGTGGTACTTTACTATGATTTCCTTAGGACATCTGTCAGTAGCCAAAGGCACACATGTTATAAGAAGATGTGACCTCCAACATACACCATGTTTGTGAAGACAATCCCAATGACAGTAGCAATAGTCTATTAATATACCTGCTTTACATTCCTGACAGCCTGACATCTCCTTGCACTATGACTGTGGGACTACAGAGGCTGGGGTAGGGCTACACCTGAACATATGGTGGAAATATATGTACATATTATTATCCAGATAGCCATATATATATATATATATATATATATATATATATATATATATATAGATATATATTTTTATATATCTATATATATGATTGCACATGTGTAGTACTTTCAATCACCACTGTCATGGCAACCACCTACCCTAAACCCCTACATCATGTGGGCGTGGTCCCTTTACATTGCCTGTGTGATGGACATCCTTCCTGTGTGTGGGCATCAGTGTTACAGACAGCAGGTAGCAATACCTCTTACAGGAGAACCGGCACACTCAGGGCAGCTACATATTTGTAGGAGGTTCAGGAACTACAGACAGAGTGTGAGTAGAGTTGTGTTATGCTTTGTGTAGTACTGGTGTTACAGGGTGTGTGTTTACATACTACTTTACCTTGGAATGCGGTCTGTCTGCATAGCTCTCAACTGTGGGCCTATCCTCTTGGTGGCCAGAGGTGTGCCTCTCATGTGTTGTCTGTTCACTACACAGGTCCTGTGTCAGATATTTCACTGGCAGTGTGTGTTTTCAGTGCTATCAGTACATGGCTACATCCATTTCTGTTTCTAACCTCAATTCTCTGACTAAAGGTATGTTGTAGACTATCCTGTAACACCAGCAACTTGCTTAGTGCATGGCAACAGTTTTGTACATTTATGCCTATGATCCAGCCTGTGTCCTCCACCTACATACGAAGCTTTGCACATATGACATGCTGTCGGGGGTTGTTCCGTAGTGGGCTGTGAGTATATCACACTGCCATTGCTGCCATCAGTCCACTGCTGTTGTACCCCCCACACATACGGTGGGGCTGGGGCCATTTATGTGTGGGCATCACCTACACAATACATGTGTGCTCTTATGCACTCCAGAGGCCAGTGTATGTAACAGTGGTATATGGCCCTGTATTATTGAGTCTGGGGGGGGAGGCACCACAAATGACCTAGGCTGTTAAAAAAAGTGGGGGTATCAGGGGTGAACTGCCTTAAGGTATCTGGATGTACAGTACCACATACTTTACCTATATTTACATTACTTACATAATTTGTGTTAATGCAAGCCTACTGCCTCCTGCCATACAGACTGTTCTGTTTGTCAGTGTGCATGTGATGGTGTCAGTTATGCCTTGTTATGTAACAGTTACAACCCATTTGGTCACATGGCGTCTTTACCACCTAGTGATTTTGTGCAGAGTGTAGATAGAGGCTGCTGAACTATACACCTGCATTACATACTGTTGATTGTTTGGTATCCTATGGCCCAGTCTGTCCTCACTATTGTACAATTTGAAGGGGTTGGCCTGGACAGCAAGAGTTGTGACCCTTTCCATACTACTGTATTAGTATAACTGTTTCACAGTTGCAATACAATGAAAACAAACCAGTACCACGAATCCCACTAGGCACTGAGGCACAGAACCCTCCGTTTAATGACACCAAACAGTACTGTAGATAGGATCACTACAGCTCCAAACTATCGAACACCAGATAGACGAGCAGGAAAGGTTAAAAAGTTCTTTTATTGCACACAACAAGAAAACCATCCGAAGTAACCACAAGCGCTTTCGCCTGTTCTTAACAGGCTTTTTCAAGTGTATTAGGTTGCTGCTTCATTCAAAATTTAAACCAAACCAACCCTGCTCATGTGATTGAATTAATTGCATGATTGTCATCAATTGATTGATACAAAATATTTAAAAATACATACCCTAAAACCTGTAATTCTTTTTTCAAAACATTAAAAACTGCAACTTTGCTATCAAGTCTTTCAGTAGTTTGCATATAAAAAAGATAAATGTATATATAACTGAACTTTCAAAACCTAAAAATATAACTTAATACTTTGTGTAAACTTATTGTGTGAAAAATAAGTTACAAAAATTTTTGTTGAAATGGAATACTTTCTTTTCGAGTACATTAAACACACATTTTGTGAACCACAAACACATTTCCCTTTCTCATAGCTTCAAAACAATGTGCTAATTTTAAAAATGTCAATTAGATACTCACTACAAACCCCTAACCTGTTTAATTTGTTAAAAAATATGCTAAAATATACTGCTTGGTTTAAGTTACAATTAAACAACTAGTAATACTGTAAACATGACTTTTTTAATATTTAATGCTTTTAGATGATAGTTAAACCTTAGAAACTCAGCATTGACCAGATTCAGAACCATTAATACAGTTACCCCTAAAAGTTATAACAATGTGGGGTACTTCAGTTGATCCTGTTTCTTCTGGCCCTAAGAATGTCACCTAAACTTATCCCTTCATTTATGCCTGGATATTTGGTTGCATTAAGCCTTAGTTGCCAGGTTAATTCTTTGATCCCCAGCATTGTTTCCCAGTCTCCTCCTCTCAAGTCTTGTTTTACATTGTCTACTACAAAAAACTTTAATGCCATGTTTTTACAACTGAGAGAATGCTTGTAAAACGCACTTGTCTCTTTCCTTGTTTTGATGTCGTTTATGTGTTCATATATTCTGCGTTTTAACTGCCTCTCAGTTTTGCCCACATAAATTTTCACAGTTGCATTACTCTGTTTGTATGGATGTCAGTGTCTGAACAGCTATATGACATGGCATACAGAACTGTAATAGTACACAATTAAAGGTATTCCATTTCTGCAAACCTGTGTGTGGTGTTTTCCCTATGACCTCTCTGTGAGTATATGTTGCAGGCAATGATTGTCATTTGTATGGGTGGCCCATACAGTGTCCAGTTGTTCAGGTGTTAACTGTAGACAAAGTGACTGTTCCATATTGTGTGCACCTTCTACATATGTATCTTACTGTATATATATCTGCGTGTATGTGTAGTCACATGTATATCTATATATATGCATATATATATATATATATATATATATATATATATATATATATATATGCTATATTATAAGATCAACGTTTGAAAACATCAAACAACATATGGTCGACACCATATGGTCGATGTCTATATATATATATATATATATATATATATATATATATATATATATATATATATATATATATATATATATATATAAAAAACTAAATAGATATATACCTTTGTCTCTCCATGCATACATCTATACATATATATATAGCTCTATATATATATATATATATATATATATATATATATATATATATATATATATATTTACACACACACACACACACACACACACACACACATACAGGTATATCAATATATAGTATATGTATATATATATATATATATATATATATATATATATATATATATATATATATATAGACATATATATCAATATATATATATATATATATATCTATATCTATCTATATATATATATATATATATATATATATATATATATATATATATATAGACATGTATATACAGATATATATATATCTATAGATATAATAGAGAACATAACAAAGACATATATGAACACAGGCACCTTTAAAGGGGGTTAGGGGGCTCAAGCAGCATATGTCTAAAAATGTATTAATACCCCCCCATCCAGCAAAACAGGTCTGCCCTGCAATACACTACCAACTGTTGCAAATGCCTTAACCAGGACCTGGCACTACATGGCCACAAGATGTTAAAAGTAAGCCATCCCACCTGTATTATGTCAGGCTGGTATTGATAACATATCATGCAGTACAGATTGGCTACAATAGTGAATGTACACTGTATAAGCAATAAACAGTCCGATGATACACATAAACAGACACATGTATGCAGATACTTATATATATATATATATATATATATATATATATATATATATATATATATATATATGATCCGTCAATATGTTCAAAGTTTTACTACTTCAAACCCAACTTCACCCAGGGTAGCCCGGGGACTAGACTTCAGTGAAAGTGCACTTTCATTTAAATGGACTTTCGCTGAAGTGTAGGGTCCACTGCTCTATTTCGAAGAACTGTATTTTCGATGTAAAGCAGTAGACCCATACATATATATATATATATATATATATATATATATATATATATATACACACACACACACACACACACACACACACACACACACACACACACACACACACACATATATATAGCTATATATGTAACTACACATACGCACACAGAGGTATGTGTAGGAAGATACCTAATCAGAGGGTGCACACCATACTGGACAGCCAGTATCCCTACAGTTGCAACCTCATCTGATGGATAGTGTATGAGTCACCCATACCACAGACAATTGTTGCCTGAAACATATACCCACAGAGAAGTCAAAGGATGTAACACAACACACAGGTGTGTATACATAGGAAAGGTTCAGTTGTGTACTATTACAGTTGTATATGCCATGTCATATAGCTGATTATGCTTTGACATACATACAAACAGAGTAATGCAACACTCAAACATATCATTTATTACAGTCATCCAAAAACATTGCATCTGTTGGTGTCCATGCCTAGGCCTTCAAGTAGTACAACAGGAAAGACAGACTTGGCCTCAGCATAACAAGCAATCAACAGTATGTAATGCAGATGTATAGCCCAGCAGCCTCTAAATACACTCTGCATGCAATCCCTAGGGGGAAAAGACCTGGGTTGACACTATGGGTGGTACCTGTCACGTAACAATGCATAACTGAAATCATCACAATCACACTGATGGCAATAAGCAGTAGGCCAGCAATGTTCACAAGGTGAAATGTATGGTAATGTACATCCATATACCTTAATGCAGCTTGCTACTGGTATTCATAGGTTCATAGGTTCATAGGTTTATACTAGGCTATCTGCCCTAAGGCATTTATAAGCCTAGCCCAAATTTTTGTGGCTTACGCCACCCCTTATATGAAAAAAAATACTGTGCCCATTAGTTTGTTGTGCCTCTGTCCAGCAGTGACACAGAGATGATTCCCGGGGTAAACCTACGATCTCCCATCCACAGGTCTAGATTTCTCTTGAACAGAGTCAGCGAGGTGCTCTGCCTCACATGGACCGGCATTTTATTCCACAGCATAGGGAGTCTCTGAGTGATAAATCTATCCCTCCAGCACATCCTATTTATATCCATGCTAAGGTTTAAGTCGCTTGCTCTAGTGGTTTTGGTGGATTTGGATTTTTTGAGGTGGAGCATGTCCATTAATTCCGGGTTGGACATGGCCTTGTATGTCAGGCACATGTCACCTCTGAGCAGGCGGTATGACTGAATAGAGCTGGAGTTTCTTCAATCTGGCAGCATATGACAGATTTTGGAGTCCCTTTATCCTTTTGGTGAGGAACTTTTGGGGTCTCTCCAATTGCTGCAGATGTCGGGTGAGATACATCCCGAATGGGGCATTGTACTCGATCATTGGTCTGATAAGTGAAGAGTACAGGGGAACAATGACCTCACTAGATCTGGATGTGAATCCCTTCATGATCAGGTGGGCAATGTAGAAGGTCTTTCTAACCACTTTAGCAACGTGAGTGTCAAAAGAAAGGCCACTGTCAACCTGGGTCCCCAGGTCCCTGATAACCTCTTCTGTGCTTAGTGGATTGCCACCTATATGGTAGCTTGGGGTTACCTTGTTTTTCCCGAAGGGTATGACTCACATGTTGTAACACCCTAAGGATACTTAGGGTGCATATCCCCCAAAAACTGACTTAGAGGGGCATAGCACACTGTTACATACACTGACCTCTAGACTGCAGAGATGCACACATGTGTTGTGCAAATGAAGCCCACATATATATGGTGCATATGGTCTGTACAGCATTATTTATTGACATCATACCTGATAACAAGCTTGTCAGGTAACAGACTGCTGGACATGTTGTGTGTAGTAGGGGCTGTTTCTGAGGGCATTACTTGACATTCTGTATTTCTGTGTACAGTACTGTGGTCTGTGTACGTAGGGCAGGGGTCTGCAGCCTTCACTATCCAAAGAGCCATTCCTGACCCCTCACCCACCAAACTAAATTCATTGGGAGATACAACAGCTATCTGACTCCTACAATGAAGATAACAGAGCATATATGGTTTCATATATAGTTATACTAAATATAATATAACTAAGTGTATAAGAACAATACCTAACATATGTCCAAAATTGTCTTCTTGTGTTGGGATTGCTTGATCTCTGCGTGTGTGTGTGTGTGTGTGTGTGTGTGTGTGTGTGTGTGTGTGTGTGTGTGTGTGTGTGTGTATGTGTGTGTGTGTGTGTGTGTGTGTGTGTGTGTGTGTGTGTGTGTGTGTGTGTGTGTGTGTGTGTGTGTGTGTCTGTATGTGTATTTTTGTGTGTGTGTGTGTGTGTTGTGTGGTAGAGTGTCCATTACTCCTCAGAGGTACAAGGAGCCACTACAGCTGGGTTGAAGAGACACATGTGGCTCCAGAGCCATAGATTGCAGACCCCTGAGTTAGGATGATTGACAACTATATGTGGATTGCGCTTACGAACCATGAGCTCTGTACAGACTGTGGTAGATGCCATTGTTCTCTGTCCTGTTCTATGTGATGTTACATGCTGCTCCAGTAGTAAGCTTGTGTATCATATGTGTGTGTGGCTGCGTTGACATTGGATGTGGGTATGGATTTTCTCACAAGTGTATGCTACGCTGTGCTGTGACCTGCATGTCGAGCCCGCTATATTCACAGGTACATGTGTATTCCCCCATACAATATGTATTCCAGTGTTGTGGCAGTCTGCCTGTGGTTTGCCCAGTGCTTTGTGACATGCCTAGCAGCCTATTCTAATTGCAGGTTATTGGCTACAGCTCTTGGCACTCCCCTAGTGCCTTATCTAGGCAAGGTTCAAAGGACAAAACCACCACCATAACAGATAAAAGCATGCAAAACTGACAGTAATGCTACTAAATGCTACATGTCTAAGCCTAAACAGGCATTCTCTTGAGGCACACCTACAAATGGGGGACATCGATATCTGTGCAGTAAATGGGACCTGGTGCAACACTCCAGAGGGCACACCTGTAATACCAGGTATGTGGCACACCTCATCACTGAGGGCTTTTCATCCAGAAGAAAGGGGGTAATTGTCCCACTGTACTCATCCCTCATTACATATTTCTCATATATGTGTATATATGTGTATATATATATATATATATATATATATATATATATATATTTATTTGCAGTTGGTTTACCAGGATAGTCCATTGGGCCAAAATGAACCCGTTTTCAATGGAGTCCTGGGGAGAAAAGCTCCATAACAATCTCAATACAGTAGGTTATTAATGATAGTTATACAATGCAAAAAGTTCAAGCAAATAATTACAAAAAAGTTCAGCATACATTAGAAATTCTGCATACTTATGATGGATCATATAGATGATACAGACTAACAAAGTAACATTACAAAGTAATACTGGAAGTAAATTCATATTATGATGCATAAACTTAAGAAGTGCAGTCTAGTACATTATATCAGAGTAGTACATTTTTGCAAATTACATAGGAAACAGAGTGTGAGTGTTAGGGAAAAAAGGAAGAATTACTGGAGAAGCAGGGGAAGGATGGAAGATGAGGTAGCCAGAGTTAATTATGTGGGGTGGGAGCATGAGCATTCCCACTGGGATGCTAGGTGCGAATGAAGAGATCTTTTGAAAATCAAATGGTTAGGGATTGTGTGAATGGAAGGTGGAAGGGAGTTCCAGAGGCGTGCTGGGCCGTAGGATAGTAGGTTTTTTCCAGGGGGATGAATTGGTTTATGTACTTCTAATAGATTTTGATTATGAGATCTTAATACTCTATTTGGCAGATGCATTTTAAAGGCAGTTGAGAATGAGTTTGTGGGCGAGAGTTAATTGTGTGTAGGTTAGATGATTAGGTAGCTCTAGCCATTTTAGTTTTTGGAGAGAGAGACAGTGGTGGGTTGATGACCTATGGCTAGTAGCGAACTTGGCAATTTTGTTGTAGCAGGAGGAGAGTTGTTTTTTTACAGAGGACTGTAGATTAGTTAGGAGTGGAGCTCCATAGAGAAGAGAGGGGATGAGAAAGGAAGTAGAAATAGTGATTTTAGTTGCAGGTGTAAGGTAATGATTTTGTCGGTAGAGCATACCTAGTTTTTGGTGGGTTTTTTTGATATTTAGTTGTATGTGGGAGTTGAATTTTAGTTGGTTATCAATTTGGACCCCAAGTAACTTGGTATCTGTCACCAGTTCCAGATGTGTGTTATTTTGACTCATGATTGAGAATGTATTCATATTGAAAGGAGTGGCTTTAGTGGGGTAAATACCATTAATTTGGTTTTAGAAGCAGTGAGAACTAGGTGATTATCTCTCATGCATTGCACAGTGATTGAAAAGGCAACTTGTGTCAATTTTAGAAGTGCGGGAATCGATGAGGCAGAGCAGATAATAGTTGAATCATCTGCATACTGGATGATAATTGAGAATGGGATAGATTTGTGGAAATCATTTATAAATATATTGAAGAGAAGGGGACCCAGTATGGAGCCTTGTGGAACTCCGGTAGGGGTATTAAGAAATGAGGAGGTGGCTTTCTTCCATTGTACTGCTTGATATCTATTGGATAAGTAGCTGGAGAACCAAGTCAAAGAGGAAGGACCTAGGTTAAGTTGGAAAGTTTAGTTAAAAGCAGGCTATGTGAGATGGTGTCAAATGCCTTGGAGAGGTCAAGAAGTAGGGTAGATACAATTTGGCCAGAGTCACGGGCTTTGTTTACAGTTTCAAGGAAGGAGAGGAGGGCTGTCATGGTGCTATGATTTGGTCTGAATCCATGTTTTGAGTGAGTTAGGAGGTTATTATCTAAGAGATGTGGTAGGAGTTGAAGTTGGACACACTTTTCTAAGAGTTTAGAAATGGGAGACAGGATAGCGATTGGGCAGAAATTGGTTACATTGTTATTGTTGCCACCTTTATGTACGGGTATGATAAAGGCATGTTTCCAGATTTGAGGTACTATACATTCATGTATGGGCGATTAATTAAAATGCTAATGGGGTAGGCAATTGCATCAGCAGCTATACTGAGAAAGTAAGAAGGGATGTTATCAGGAGCGTTTGTACATGACTTTAGTTTCCTAAGGAGTTTCATTATAGTAGAAGTGGGAATTGGTTTTAGTGAGAATAGAGGAGAGTGGGAAAAGTGGGTGTTAGTGGGTAGTGAAGATGACGAGAAAG
Organism: Protopterus annectens; assembly: GCF_019279795.1. Taxonomy (NCBI): domain Eukaryota; kingdom Metazoa; phylum Chordata; order Ceratodontiformes; family Protopteridae; genus Protopterus; species Protopterus annectens. The sequence goes on from NC_056727.1 coordinate 428,797,207, forward strand.
TTTGAGATGGAGAAGAGGTAGATAATATAGAGTTAATTGATGGGAATGAGGGACATGTAGTAGTGCAGGGTAGAGTGTTGCTAGTGGAGAGTGGGGGTATGTTGGAGAATGTGGTGGTGGTAGAGAATGAAGAGGTTAATTTAGAAATAGATTCAATGAAAAAAGAGTTAAATTGGGTAGCTAAATCTGAATCTTGAATATTTGGGTCTGGGGAAGGGGTATCTGATTTGCTGGGGTTAAGAAGGGTAGAAATACCTTTCCAGAATTTCTGAGGATTTGTTTTATCATTGTTTTGGAGTGTCAAAAAGTAGTTTTGACGATCAGACATGATGAGTTTTTTAACTTTATTTCGAAGTGTTTTATATTCGTTATGAAGTAATGGGGTTCTGTTTTTCTGGTAGTGTGCCCAGACTTTATCTCTGTGCCGCATTGATGCTAGTGTATTTTTGGTCAGCCATGGTGCGGAATTAATCTTTATTCGCTTTGCCCTTAAGGGAGCATGGGAGTCAAGTATTTTTAAGAATGTTGAGATAAAGTGGTGAACTGCGTTATCTAGAGATGATGTTTTTAGACAATTCCAGTTTATTGACTTAAGGGAGTTTGAAAAGGTTGTTGGGTTCAAGTTTTTTTGGTTACGGGTAGTAATGTAATTATGGGTGCAATGTAGGTTTGAGGGGAGACGGTGAGTAAAGATGGGTAAGTGGTCACTGAGGGAATCTGGAAGAGTGCCACTATCAGAGAAATAGTGGGGATGGGAGACTAGAATCCAATCTAGAATACTACCGGTGGAAAGATTTTTTGAGGGGTGTGTTATGGAGTTTATTAGTTGAGAAAAATTGTAGAGGTTGATGTTGAGAGAGTTTGTTGGAGACTGAATGGTGGCCCAGTTAATATTCATGTCTCCTAAGATAATAGTTTCGTTGCTAATGTTGTTGGAGAGCCAGGAGAGGATGTCTTCAAGTGTAGAAATATTGTCTCCTGGGGGGATGTAGATGGAAGCTAGACAACTGCGTTTGTGTTTGTTAACTTGAAGTAAAGTTAGGAGAAGTTCAGCGTTATTAAAGTGTGGAATAGGTTTGGTGTAGGGAGTGACTAACAGGGAGGATGAGTAAATGAGATCTACTCCTCCACCTTTTTTATGGGCTCTGTCTTTTCTGATAATAGAATAGTTAGGTGGAGTTATTTCAGAGTCTTTTATATGAGGTTTTAACCAGGTTTCAGAAACTGATAGGATGTCAGGTTTGTTATGTATGAGCCAGGCGTGGAGGTTTGGGACTTTGTTAACTATACTTTGGGAGTTTAATGAAGTAAGGAATATGGACTTGTTTATGGTAGTTGGGGTGGGGGGACCTGGGTTGGGATGAATATCACCTGATAATATACTGATGGTCAGATGAAAGATTGGGTCAGAGAGGTAGTTGAGCAGCTTACTGAAAGGATTGGGATCTATTATGATTCTGAGACATTTATTGGTTGTTGTGGGGATGGAGTGTTTTTGAGGTGTGAATAGTTTGTATGGGAAAACTAGAAGGTTATTGATAGGATAAAGATGGGGAGAGATATGCAAGTGTGAGTGTGGGTGAGGGGAGTTAAGATGGTTGGTTACATGGAAGGATTGTGAGTGGTAGGAAGTAGTGAGTTGTGTGAGGTAATGAAGATAGGTTAGATGAAGAAGTAGTAGAAGTGAAAAGGAGATGAGTGAGGGTTTTGGGAGCATGTTGAGATAGGGTATTAAGAGGTGTAATATTGTTGAGATTTATATATGTAAATAACAGACAATTATATATAGAGAAGCTGATAAATACCTAGAATTAGTAAGAGAGAGGAGGGTTATGTAGGGATTAGAGAGGGTGTGGTTTTGTGTATGTGTTGGAGGTAGAAGTGGTAACCTATTGGCTGGGGGAGATATCTTGGGGAAGAGAAAGTATTTCAATTTGGGTGGGAAAAGGAGATGGGTGTTACTGCAGTATTGGAGGTTGATTAGTGTGGATTGTCAGTGGGTGTGGTTTAGGAGGGATATAGGTAGAGGTGTTGGGGGCGGGTGGGATATGGGGGCAGGGTAGGGGAGCAGAGTGGGCTTCCGATATCCCAACACCCCTCCCCATCAAGGTGTTTACCCCCCACATGTGTCATAAACCACCCCTGTATGTGTCTTGTGTGCCTTGTCTGTTAACCTACCCAGCCTACCTCCCCAAATATACCTACTACCCCTCCGCAACATCCCATATATTATATATATATACAATACATATAACTATATATATATATATATATATATATATATATATATATATATATATATATATACATATACCTGAATATATTTGTCAATGTATAGATGTGTGTGCATATCTGACAGTTTACAGGCGAATTGGCTTACTGTTGAAGCATTGTAGCTGTGTTGTGGAGGTACCTGGAGTCAGGAACTGCATGTGCTGGATATTGGATTGCACAGCATATCTGTTAGGGCTGTGGAGGGGGCAACATAGCAGTAATTAACAGGTATTTGTACCCCCACCCCTATTAACAGTGCATATGGTCTGTTATGTTGTAGTGAGTGGTTCAGGATGTTGTTCCCATGTGGACATGCTATACTCATTTCCATCTATATACATATGAGCATATGCATCTATCTATATACAGTTGATGTTATATGATTATTTGTGAGTCATACATATACATACCTATAGCTGTCTATCCTTCTACATTTACAGATATATATTTGCCCATATGCCCATGCATGTTTGGCTCATAATTTTGACCTGTACCTCATTCTCTTGGCAATTGACATGGATGATCTCAGGACTGAAGTCAGTAACTAATGATGGCACCTTTGTGTTTCAGACTTCAACTCCTTCATAATATGTTTTAATACATATAACTGTTTAACTAGCAATGTTTTAAGTGTATGAGAACAACATTTGACATATATCCCTATTTATACCCACATTTTGGCACACTTTGTCCAGAATATATATATATATATATATATATATATATATATATATATATATATATATATATATATATATATATATATATATGTATATATATATATATATATATACACATACATACATACATACATATATGCATATATCTGTCATGGCTTAGTGATAAATCATATTGTCTATGGTTTGCAGGGTCCTGAGTTTGAGCCTGACAGAGGCTGTTTATTTTGTTGCTGGGCAGAACACAGGCCGTTGGATGCAGAGTGATTAAGGCACTTTAAAGCAGTTGTAAGTGGGTTTGCGTGGAGGTAAGCACTGCTAACTTCTGGTTACAGTGTCTTACACTCAGTTAGCTTTTATATTGCTTAATCTGTGTAGGCAGTGCTTACCCCTGTGCAAACAGGCTTAGACCCGCTTACAGCGGCTTAAAAGTGCATACTCCCACTTACCCCCACGCTAATGTCTTTAAAAGAAAAGAAAAAAAGGGTTGATAGGAAAGTGGTGAAAAAGGGGCACAAAGAAGGAAAGACAGTAGGGAAAATAGCTAGGGATGTGCAGGAAGGGTATAGGGAAGGTCCATAGCTGCCCATTTCTGCTACAGCAACAGCTGTGCATATACACTGAATTTGGAGGTAGATTTAGTCACTCATACCCCTGAGAGAGGGGAGGACAACAAAAAAATGTTGTGATGCCAATTAGACCAGATTACATATGTCCAGTGGACACTTGTGCGAAATGGACAGCTGTGTATGGGGAGAGAGTTTTTTGTGGGAACAGACTGCCCTTTTTTTCAGATGGGAGTGGGATGTTGGGGAGGGGTAGTAGGTATATTTGGGGAGGTAGGCTGGGTAGGTTAACAGACAAGGCACACAAGACACATACAGGGGTGGTTTATGACACATGTGGGGGGTAAACACCTTGATGGGGAGGGGTGTTGGGATATCAGAAGCCCACAAGCCCCCTAGTGGTAACAGTGGGACTGTTATCCCCACTCATTGGCAGTCACCACTGCACCATCACTGCCGCAAAGGTGGCTGTGCTGGGGGATGAGCTGCAGAGCCAGGCGGACTCTCTAATCATGACACTCAGCCCTCAAGCTGTCATAGAAGATCACTGACCTGGTCGTTGATCGCTCTACGCACCACAAACCCGACCTGGCGATGGGTGACAGGTGCCTGTCCGTGCCTACTCCCAGGGGTGATGAGCCCCATACACTGAGGTGGTTACACCCGAAAGTGGTGCAGGACCAACTGACAGGGAGGTGCAGGGTTGGGCCCCAGATATGCTGGTGCCCAGTGCCTCGGCCAGCTGAGGTGGGACAGGTGGGTCCACTGGGACCAGTTTAGATTTCAGCATCATACATGGGTTAGTAATAGTCAACACATTCCAGGGTTAGGTATAACAGCATGCATAGATATTCCCATTAACCCAGACACCAGATACTAGACAGTTGCATAGCAAACAGAACACATGCATATATGGGACCACAGTGGTAATAAGAAAAGTATGCAGGTATGTTGATGGCACCATGCCAACAATGTTGGAATAATTCAATATGGCACATGCATGAGAAGAATTAGAATATTTAACAAATGATTGGCCATTATCAGAGTCAGTACATACCAGTTGGGGTGGATATGTTAATTATTGTTGGAGATAAGGTGGGGGGAGAGAAAGATGTCAATTAACAAGTATTATATTCCTGTACTCCGCATTACTTTCCTAGTCAGTGCTGTTATCTGTACCTTACAAGTCTTACTACCCTACCCTTTAGACCTATATTGGACACTGATATGGCTGTTAACATTATTACACATGAACCGGTCCTACCTGCAGTATACACCTTTTACCTGGTATACCTGTGGAGGCAATGTTTGTTAACACTGACTAACTGTTTGTACACATACGGATGGATTCCAGGTTGATGTTTTGTACTATGCTATGCAACTCTTTCTGCACAGACTCTGACTATGTGTTGACCACATGCTGGTATGCCTGGACATATCTAGAATATTGTCCTCTTCCACCTTTAGTGACTTGATACACACATATACATGCTTTCCTACACAGTTATATTATGTAGCACAGTGTGGGCAACAGTGACCAGTGATACTTTATTATTCAGGGAAACTGCAACACTCACAATCCCCTACAATACCAGGGTGGATGGTACCAGTACAGGTTATATTGGTCTGTATTTCACAGCACAGTGTTCATATCCAACGTACCTGTGGGAGCAATGTTTGTTAGCACTACCTGACTGTTGCCACACAAGGTTCCAGATTACACATTAATATTATGCACATACATCTCACTTTGTTACTGTACACACTCTGACCACAGCTTAACAAGTTGGGGTGTAAATGGGACATACGTGGCTTCTTAGTCACATAAGGTATTGGGGAGTTGCTAGTGTGCCAGATTTGTTGTCATATATGTGTGTCAATCAGTTGTATTTTTTGTTTGCTGCCTATACATCTAGGATGATCCCACTGATTTCCCAGGGGGACAGGTTGATAGGTATTAGAAATTGACCATTTTAATAGACAGTCTGGACATATCTGTACAGTTGTGGTGTATAGTTCTGTATGCAGACTAATACCACTGGCAGGATTCAAACCGTGGCTGTGTGTGCTAATAAAACAACAGCTCACATCTCAGTTGCATATGCTATTTGGGTTATGTTGTCTGCATTTTCCCTGTATACTGTCTATGTGTCTTTCAGTTGTACTAAATGGCCTCTGGGGATTACACCTGTCATATAAAGGCATTCCTACACATTCACATTATGGTGCATGGTGTGGGTAACACTGTTTAATACTACAGTACTATGATTGCAGATCTACATTACCATATGATACCAGAATATACACATATAGTCCAACAGTTAGACCTGTTTTGTCAGGGTATTACACTTCTATTGCCATACTAACAATATGAGACTCTTCCTGCCATATTCTGCAGTGTATGCAGTACTTGCCTTGAACAATACAGGTTTTATACTAGCAATTACTTTACTACTACTTTTATTTTTATTTCCTATGACAGTAAAAGCGTGAGTATTACTGACCTGCCTCGCATCGCAACTGTGCCAGGTGGCAGATGTGGGCCTCCTGGTTCACGGCCCACTCCATTGCAGCTGTGGGGGGCATGCAAGGAATATTTAGCCATACCTGTCCATGATATACCTGAGCTGGCAATTATTAAACAGGTAGTGGGCTGATACTTACACATGGCTGGGACATCCCCCAATGCTCTAGCCTCTTGGAGCAACTCCTCCAAGAGGTCCCCCTTCTGCCACTTCAGGTCGGCATAGTGGTGTCTGACCTGCTCACTAGTTCGGAGTATGCCAGTGGCACTGATGAGGTCATGACCGAGATGGTCCAAGGCCTCCGCCTTATATTGGGAGCCCTGGTACTGGCCCTGCAGCAGTGTCTGTGCATGGTCTTTAACTAGGAGTCCAGCAATGACCGTGGACTCCTGGATGCACCAGTGCTGCATCAGGAAGTGCACTCCTTCTACCCTTGCTGCCATAGTGCCTGCAAGGGGAAGCTACAACCAGTTATGTGCTGTATTCCCGCCTCTTGGGTTTAAGCAGGACCGATTTCCTGCACTTTTCTGTGATTGGCTAGTTCTGAAAAGGCTAAGCTATGGGCAAACCTGCTTACCTAAGGCTGGCATTGTTTAAAGGGTTATACCACTGGGCACAAAGAGTTAGCTGGTGTACACATTGCTCACACCTCCTAAGATGGCCTGTGCAATGCTTGGTTTTGCCTACAGTAGACATTCATTATGATGCCTTTTTGGCATTGTGTTATTATTCATTACACCTTATATGTATGCCTTGTATACCTGATTGATGTGTACGTACACTCTGTGGGGTCCTTGTGTTTTACTGGGGACTTTGATACTCTATTACAAGTATACCTCACTTCTGGCCTTACTGCTGTACTCCAGTTTACATATTTATGTTATGTAGTCAGTTATGGCACATATGACTGGATACTGATACTGTTCACAGGTTCAGTTTGGTTATACTATGGTGAGGACATGTTTACTACTACCTCATTCTTCTGTACTTCTGTGATGGCTTGGTGGATAGCTACTGAGACTATGGTGTATAGGGTTTAAGACCTGCATGGCTGTTTATTTTTTTGCTGGGCAGAACAAGGCCCATTGGATACAGAGTGATTAAGGCACTTTAAAGCAGTTGTAAGCGGGTTTGCATGGGTTTGGGAGAAGGTAAGCACTGCTAAGTTCCGGTCACAGTTTCTTACACCCAGTTAGCTTCTACTTTGCTTAATCTGTGTAGGCAATGCTTACCCCCATGCAAACGCACTTAAACATGCTTACTAGTGCTTATTTGTGCTTAAACATGCTTACTAGTGCCTTATTCATTATGACACTGACACTTCACATGTTCATTTAATGCAGTACTGCAGTTCATAAATATATGTTATTTCGTGGGTTTTGCACCAAAAATATTGGTTATAACATGCTTTGTCATGTAAAATAGACTGTGCTGCAGTGGGATTCGAACTGGGTATGCCTGTTCATTCGGCAAATACTCTGCCCACTACACTAGTGCTGTGCTGCTTCATTTGCATATATATTCCTTGTTATCCTCTTCAGCCTTTTAAGCTGCTTTAACCGTAGCTAAGCAATGGGCACACCCAGGCATCTACGGTTAGCTGTACTCAGAGTTTTAAAAAAAATAAAGGGGTTACTGATTTTTATGTACTGTTGCTGTTGTACACATGTGGCACTGTTGGTGGGGATATGCGGACACCTATGAGCGGTCTCGCTCATTTATTTCGACTTTGTACTGTTCTACATTGCAGGGGCATGTTTATTCTGAGAGCTCTGCTCTCAGACACGCCCCCTACACTCGTACATGCTCTGTGTAAGCCTAGGAGGTTGGGCAGTCTGCCTTCATTAATATACATGGTGCACTGCCATCCTCCTCCTAAACGGGCACTTCCGTGCAGGACTAAGCTAGTCCTGCATGGAAGATTAGTGAATCAGGGGGGAATTGTTAGCTTGGTGGAAAACATTTTACTTATCATTTCAGGAAAAAAAGGCTTATATATAGAATACTTATAAATTAGGAAAGTATATTTAGTGGAATATATATGTTTCCCACTTAAATGGAAAATGAATTATTAGAGATTTTTTAGCTTCATTTTTGGCTCAAGGTTAAATATAGTGAGAAGCGGGATAATTTATAATAAGCAAACAAAGAAGAAGGAGGTTTGAATGTGAAATATCTAGTAGTGCCATTAGCATCTATGATTTTATTCTGGGCAGTAAGAATGGTAAAAAAGACAGAAATAGATAATATGCTGTTTGAAAAATATAAAAAATGTATGGGAAGAAAAAAAACAGGGAAAAGAAAAGAAGTTAAAAGTAAGTGAGGTCGATGGGAAAAGAAAGGAATAACATAATATGAATTTAGATGTCTTTTGGTGTACAAATACAAGAAATTAAAAGAAGCTGAAAAAAGGCAATAAAAGATAGAAGATAAAGGTTTGAGAACTTTTATGAAGTAAAGGATTTTTTGCAGAGAATTTTATTGGACAAGTTACAGTGAAAGGGAATATGAAATATTAGGTTATGGAGGAAAAAAAATCTGTTGATGGTAGTTAAGAAGAAACAACAAAACATTGCATTCTGGATAGCAAAAAACTTAAGAATAATAATAATAAAGACATCTGGGAAATGTTTAAAAATGAATATAGATAAGAAGGGTTTAAATGTATAAATATTGATATGATACTGAAAGGGATGTATTATAAAGTAAAAAAAATGTGATACTGGTTAAAGGGATAAAGTAATGTAAGTAACACTATAGATGCTGTGGAATAAATTTGAGGATTTGTTATATAACAAAACAATGGAAGAGGATGGTGTTTTAGGTGAAATGAGAAGATGGTTATGGAAGAAAGGGTGGGAGGATAGATTATAAATATATAAGAAAATTAATGAAAGAAATAAAACTGTTTAGTTAGATTGTTTTGCATTAATAATTTCTTTTAAATATGAACGCGAAAAATGACTGTGTAACTAATTGATTTAAAGTTTTTATGTGGTATAAAATGAATGCAAATGTTAATAAAGTACTTCTACTCTTTTTGATAAGTGCCATGGGATATCTTATATCCACTTGAGCTATCATCAACTCATGCAGATGGAACCTCTGTTTAACATCTTATCCCAAGGATGAGATACTCAGGAGTCCAGCATCTCCTAATGCTGCATTGAAGTATCAGCAGTCCAGCTTCTTGGGATGGGAATAGAACCCATAGCCTTCTACAGCAAAACCTACATTGTTATCTATTGCACCACTGACACTAAGTTAGCAAGGTAGAAGGCTTCTGCAAAATCTGACAGAGATAAGAGGCAAACTTATTTACTTAAAATGTTAACAGAAAGGACTTTGCAGCAAAATGCATTTTCTGAACATTTGAGCAACAAAAACTATGACATTCTAATAATTGGCATTACTGGCTGACTATAAACCTTAATGATTTGTAATCCTTAGTGATTTTTCAGAAAACTAAGGAGCAAGTGAAGGTCTGTCATTCGCTGCAGGGGACTAAAAAAAAGAGTTGATTCCTGTAGTCAAGGATACAGGGTTTGATTATTTCTACTTCTATTTTCATACTGTGTGTCTTTGATTACATTGCTTAACCAGACAGTACTCCTGGGTTGCCCGTATACCTGGTTTAAAATATAGAAAAACAGAAAGATAAGGCATACAAGTGAGGCTAAATACTCATGTGCAATTTCTTAACAGTAAGATGAGATCTGGACCATTTTCAATTGGGACCCCAGGCAGAGTAATGGACCAACCCCCACCCCCAGCATATTCAGAATATATCAATATTCCATTATTTGGCTGTCTTTTTCTCAGTTACCATAAAACAACATTGAAACCTGTCAATGTACATACCATTTCCTTCTTTACTTTTACAATAATCACAGAGGTTTGAATTTAATTTAAAACCTTGGTTAAAAAATAATACAAAAGTGCTGACAGTCATTTAATGAACAAAATGAAATACCCTCACATTAAAAACATAAACATGAACATACACTTCTTTTCTTTTGAAACTCACATTTATCGATGCTGCATCTGGCAATCCATTAAACTGCAATGCACATGCAGGGATTTATAGTTAAATAACACATAGTGAAGCACTAATTAGGGGTTATCTGAAAGGTGCAGGAATGCAAAGGACAAATGCGTAATGAATTTGTTTATAGCTTGGGACAACCTGCTAGGCACAAGTCTCTTTTTTCGGGTGCGGCCCAGGAGCACTGTCTGATGAAATAACTTGGTCAGGCTCACACTAGACAAACAAAAGCTGAAGGTATCCAAAGTTGCAGTACAGGAAGCATCTCATTAATAGCTCATAAACCTGACTCGTCTGCACTAAGCACCAAATTGTGGCAGCCTAACACAGTGCATTTCATACCCTCATGCCTGCAAGAAACGAGTTAAATTAAAATTCATTTATAGTTGAAATTTTAGCATTTAACTCATAGGCTTCCTGCTGTGCAGTTTATTCACAAATACATAAGCACACTGTCAACAATCAACAAAACAAATATACCAAGAATCCTACTCAAAGAACATAGTTCATATGATGAAGCCCCTGTTTACTTCAATCAAGTCTTTACTTTATACTATAATTACTTTGGGATGAAAGATACATAGACAAACACACACAAACACACACACACTTGTGATTATCAATTACAGTCCTTTTTAAAAGTGCGTACATTCAAATGTTTGCTTGTGATAAAACGAGTGAAGAAATATGTAAATAATTATCAGAAAGTGTATTTCAGCTCATTACTGAGAACCATACAGTGAATCCCATTGCATACCACCATTCCTTCCCAACCTCTTAACTCAAGAATCAGAGTCAAAAACTCAACAATCAGAAATGAATTTATCTGTTCACTTATAGAGTTAGAAAGTTACATTAGCAAGCATTTTCTAAAGGATACAAACTCTGAAGCTCACATGGCTGACAATCAGTGACAGTAATTCAGAATAATTTAACAGAACACTGACCAAAATAATTTTCTTTCTCTCTTGTTTTTTTCTCAAGAATTCTGGACAAAGCCCTAAAAGGAAAAAAAAAATGTAATTTTTTTATATATTTGTTAATGAGGTAAGCCCACTGGAGAAAGTGCCCCTTTTTAGGGTGGCCCAGGCATACTCACTGCAAGAGGAGGGAGGATTCAAACCCTGTACTTTTGACTTCATGAAGTAACTCATTAACAGCTTAGAGCCTTACATGCTGGATAACTCCAATTCACTTAGGTTAACAGAACTACAACAGGTGTTGCGTGGACATGAATTTTCCAAACAATGAGAACCATGAAACTTATGTACGCCTGGAAATCAATGTGGAGGATTAAAGGTCAAGCTCAAGGGTGCTGGGTTTCATTCTCTAACTGTGTAACTGAGCAAGTCACTTGGTTTTTGCTGTACTTCTCTCTTGGTTGCTGTTTGCTGAGCTTCTCCTGCTTGGAGCCTTCTCAAAATGCCTCCCATACTGCACTCTGGATGACAGGAAAGAAACATGCACTACTCAGCTGAGACAGACATAAGAAATGTGGTCGTGAAAGAATCAGACACACTTGATCTGACATAAATGTGAAAAACACTTGCAAAAACAAACAGCTGGAGGTTAGTTGTTTAATGCAGCACTCAGGGGGCACACATTTTGAAATAGTGGGGGCATGTGCCCCTATGTACCCCCTCCAGTGCTACCTATATATGTGAAACTCTGGCTATAGTATAATGTAGACTGCTATATATGTCTTCTGTATAAATCACACACATTTAGTTTAAAGGAAGGGATGTGATATGTATATATGCATATCTATATATAGCTATATATATATATATATATATATATATATATATATATATATATATATATATATATATATATATATATTTATATATATATATATATATATATATATATATATATATATATACATATATATATAATAATATATATATATATATATATATAATATATATATATATATATATATATATATATATATATATATATATATATATATATATATATATATATATATATATATATATAACACACAAAAACCACCCCCAAACACAACCAGAGTGTCACATAGCTCACAACACCAGTTTGCCACCCAACAGCAGCCCCTAAGGCAAGACAACGTACCCAACACTTTAGTCATAGGTGACTCTATATTCAGGCACACTGATGTCTCACTCACCAGGCTGAACAAGGTGAAAATTAGAGTTAGTTGCCTGTCAGGTGCCAGGATCCGCCACATAATGCATGCACTCAACTCACTCCACAACATGTACAAATATGACTCTGTCATTGTCCATGTTGGAGTGAATGACTTGAGATGTACCTCCCTGGACTACATGAAAAGAGACATGGAAGAGCTTTTGGATCATGCAGCCCAGGCAGGTATAACCCTAGCCCTGAGTAGCATCCTGCCATCACCCAGAATGATACCACACTATAAGGACAAAATGATTGACTTCAATAATTAGCTAAGCTTCTGGTGTCATTCAAAGGGGATCCAGTATCTGTCTGCCTGGGACAACATGATCGACAAACCACGATGCTTTGCAAGAGATGGTTTGCACCTGTTGCCTCTGGGATTTAGGCTACTGGATAAGGCTTTAACCACCCCTATAGTGCCTTTTTTAGGCAAAGTTCAAAGGACAAAACTTCCACTGTAACGGGTACAAGCAAGCAAAATCTGAAGGTAATGCTACTCAATGCTCGAAGTCTAAACCTCAAGATGCTCTCTCTCGAGGCTCTCCTAAAAATGGAGAACATCAATACCTGTGCAGTAATGGAGACCTGGTTCAAAGCTCCAGAGAGCACCCCTGCAATACCAGGCTACAACTCATAACACACTTTTCGGCCACCAAACCAGGACTGAAACACTAAAGGTGCAGGAGTGCCCATATTCACCAAGGATATTCACACCTCCAAGCTGGATGCTCAACACAATGCATATGAAATTCTCCAGGTGCAGCTTACACTAGGTAAGACTGCAATCCAAATTGTAGCTTGCTACAGATCCCCCACCATGCCCCAATATTCTCCCTACACCTTTCTAAACATACTAGAAAATATTAAGATACAACCAAACACCCTAATACTGAATGATTTTAACTATCCTGCCATTAACTAGGAAAACTACTCCTGTACCAACATCTTTGCTCAATGGTTCTTGGAATTCATAAATTCCAATGCCCTAGAGCAACTAATTCATAGTCCCACCAGGGGTACCAATATTCTAGAACTGGTCATTACCAACATCGGAGATCGATGCTCAACACCAGTGGTCACCCCCTCTTTGGTCAGATCAGACTATAAGCTAATCACCCTTGACATCCACATCCCACCCTCACCTCCCTTTAAGGAAACTTCTGTAAAAAACTTCTCCAAAGCCAACTTCATGCTTCTCAAGTCAGAAGTAACAAACTTCATGACACCCAGGCAGATGGGAACTGGAAGTTCAACTGCTGAATCCTACACTAAGGTGCTGTCTGAGCACATTCACTTGTGCATGGCCCAAGCCATCCCAAATAGAACCACGAAGCTGTCCTCTAAAAAAAGGAAACCAATCTGGTGATCCCCTGCCATAAACAAGCTGTACAACAGAAGAAAGAGACTGTTGCAGAAAAGAGGAATGACCCAGGATTCAAAAAACTGCCTCACCAGCCTCAGTAGAAAGCTGAGATCCCTCATAAAATCTTCCAAAGCTAGTTATGAAAACAAAATTACCAAAGATTCCAGACAACCACAAGGCATTCTATAGCTATGTCAAGAATCTAAATGGCAATACTCAGATGTGCTCTGAGCTACAACAGAATGGCACTAGATATACTGATCCCAAGGATATTGCCAATATCCTGGCAGATAGATTCAGTGCCAACTTCATACCCCTCTCACACCCTAAAGGGCCCATCTCAATACCAAAAGAATGCCAAATTTGTTTTTTTTTTGGTAATTTGGGGTTGGGAGGGTGGCCTAATGGTTAAGGTATTTGCCTTACAAACACAAGGTACAGGGTTTGAATCTCACAGGGGATAATTGGCTAGGCTTAAAATGGCTCACAAGGGCAGTTAGCCTAGTACTAATCTATGAACCTATGAAATTCTGGTAATCCTGGCCACTCAGGTAAAAAATGCACTCTCCAAAGCTAAGAATACAGCATCCATGGGACCAAATGACATCCTGGGCTGTGTACTGCATGAAGTACAAAATGAAATGGCACCTCACCTATGTGTCATGTTTAATCATAGCCTCACCTCAGGCTACATGCCCACAGAGTGCTGCACATACAGTCATCCCACACCACAAGGGGGGATCCACTTTGGATCCCGGGAACTACCGTCTCATCAGTCTGATGTGACTGATCTGCAAGGCCATGGAACGTATTATCATGAAAGTTATAAACAAAGACATTGGCAACCTTCAAACACTAGACCCCACCCAGTTTGGGTTCATGAGGGGGCGATCTTGCCTCCTGAACCTGATGGACGTCTTTGAATCAGTCTCCAGAGTCATGGATGAGGGTAAGGTGGTTCACACAGCGTACTTGGACCTCTTCAAGGCTTTTGACACTATCCCCCACTCTGGAATCACAGATAAACTTACTAAGCTGGGCATTAATCTCTATGTCACTTGATGGGTTGCAAACTGGCTTACTGACAGAATACACACTGTAAAAGTATCCGACTCCAAATCCAGCTCCAGACAAGTGACAAGTGGTGTACCGCAGGATTCTGTCTTGGGACCATTCTTATTTGGAATCTACTTCTCTGAAGTACAGGCCAACACTAAGGGACTCTGGCTTACAAAGATCACAGATGACTGCAAGCTGGGAGCCATTATTGAATCCCCAAATGATGTGGATATACTACAAAAGGGCCTTACCGAAACAGATGCCTGGTGCCAGAGCGATGATCTCAAGCTAAATGCCAAAAAATGTATAATTGTCCCCTTTGGGAAACACCACGCACCTGTGAACTACCACATAGGTGTCAGTGCACTAAACACCCAAAGTGTGATAAGAGACCAAGAGACCTAGGGGCACAAGTGGACAGTGGTCTCACCTTTGATAACCGCATAGCCACAGCCATTAGAACATCCTTCTATGTGGCACACCTCATCACTAAGGGCTTTTCATCCAGAAAAAAGGAGGTCATTGTCCCTCTGTACTCATACCTTATTAGACCCATTATAGAGTGCAACGTCCCATTTGGTATGTACCTCACAAGACATCTGCAACAACTGGAAAGGCCGCAGAAATACCTCACAAAAAGAATCACAGGCCTTAAGCAGGTGCCTTATGCTGACCGTCTAAAAAGAAACTCCAGCTATACTCTGTCTCATATCACCTACTCAGAGGCAGTCTCTGTCTAACATACAAGGCCATGTCAAACCCAGAGTTGTTGGACATGCTACATTTAAAGAAATCCCAATCCCTCCGAGCCACACACTACAGGGATGTTAACCTTGTCATCACGATGATTAGAACATGCTGGAGGGATAGGTTCCTGACCCAGACACTCTCCATGCTCTGGAATAAGCTGCCCATACATGTCAGACAGAGCGCCTTAATGGCCCTCTTCAAGAGGAACCTTGATGATTGGAAGGGAGATAGGAAATTCACTCCGGGGATCTCATCAGTAGCCCTGCTAGACAGGGATCCAGGAAAATAACTATATGTGGGAAGCAATAGCCAGGGAATCGTTATGGCTAGGCTTGTATAGGCCTTAGGGCTGATAGCCTAGTACCTACCTATGAACCTATATATATATATATATATATATATATATATATATATATATATATATATATATATATATATGTATATATATATATATATATATATATATATATGTGTGTGTATATATATATATATATATATCTATATATATATATATATATATATATATATATATATATATTCACTAGATAATCTCGAAATACTGAAATGTCGAATTTCAGTATTTCAAGACTGTATAGTCGAAATTCCACATACCTGAAAACCCACAATTGTGAAAACCAAAATCACGACCACACACACACACACACACGCACGCGCACACACACACACACACACACACACACACACACACACACACACACACACACACACACACACACCACCACCACATAAACAAACGCACATACACCTACCTAACTACACTACAACAAACAAAACAAAACACACAAGCACAACATAACATACAAACGTACCTACAGTACATATAAGCAGGGGGGCAAGCTCACCCTGAACCCCCCATGTGGGGGGCTGTGCCCCCACCCCCTACTAAAAATACTAACTCCGGGGTCACACTAAACACACAAACACACAAAAAACACCACTACACACACTCACACACACTAAAATCCCTGCCCAATACCCTTACGTAAACACCACTTACCTGAATCCCCAGCTAAATCCACAAACCGCACCACACGTCATGAATGCGACACCATGACAGCGGATTTAACATTTCTGCATTCAAGATAGTGCAGTTTCATGTAACTGCACTTTTGACTATTCATTCTCGAAATACTGAAATTCGACATTTCAGTATTTCGAGATTGTCTAGTGACTATATATATATATATATATATATATATATATATATATATATATATATATATATATAAATATATGGATCTACTTTACTTACCTGAAAAGCCACATTGCCGACATTCACTTCACCAAGACAAATACACCGATAAACCAGAAGACCGACATCCAGAAGACCGACATTCTGACCGAGATAAATAACCGCTTGGCCATCCAGTTGAACTTTTCCCCTTACCCTTACGGTAGTGCAACCTCAGAGTTGGTATATTTAGTTAGGGGGGTGTGGGGGCAAAGGGGTGTGTGGGGTGGGTTTAGTTTTGTTTTTTGTTTTTTTTCCGGGATGGCCAAGCGGTTACTTACTTTGGGTCACAATGTCAGTGTTCCGGATGTTGGTCTTCTGCTTTGATGGTGTATTTGTCTCAGTGAAGTGATTGTCGGTGATGTGGTTTTTTGGGTAAGTGAAGTAGATCCATATATATATATATAAAATATGTATATCTATATCTACCTATCTATCTATATATATATAGAGAGAGAGAGTGAGAGAGAGGGAGTACAGACTAGCTTTAAGTATCCCAGAAGATAGAATGTTGTATGATGTTGCTTCGCTTTTCAGTTGCTGCCACAATAGTAAAGCATATGTTTCTGCACCTACAAGCTCCAGAGTGCTTAGGTCTGGCCAGTAAGCATGCGATGTTACTAAGTGAAAATTAATCCATCAACAATGTCACAATATCCAGCTGTTCATTTTTTATGAGATGCTAGTAATATAGATCTTGTTCTGGTTCCAAATATTTACTTTCTTAATTTTAAGTTCTAACCACCAGTAGATTGATGATGAATCTGAGAATGACAGAGTCTTTGGTGATGCATCCATGTCACCTCCCAGGTCCTGTTGAATATTCATTTGTGGTTACAGATGTAGAGAGTGACAAGCACCAGATGAAAGGTCTAGGGTTAGTTTCTGACAGTGACTTGTACTTTTCTGGTAAGATTAATGAGGTGATCAAACTGTCATATAATTGTCTAAATAACCTGTCTTAAAATTGATCAACTGATCACACTCGATGCCTTGCAAACTTTGCTTTACATATTCATCACCCTTCATCTGTACTGCTGGTAGAGATACCTGCTCTCTGCAACTAATTAAAAATGCTTTAACCCAACACATTAATGAGCTTCCCAGGTGAAATTCTATTAGTGCTCTGCAAATGAGGTTTCTGTTGGCTGCTAATGAAAGGGCAGATAATAATAATACCATTTCTTAAAAATCCCTTTTTGGGGGTGAACTGGGAGCAATGTCTGGGTAAGTGACTTGCTTAGGGGTCACATAAGGACTGACAGAATCAAATCCTATATTACAGGAACTATAGCTCACAGCTGTACCTGTCTGCACCAGCTACCAGCACAAAGGGAACAGATTTTCTGCAAGACACGTATTTTGAACTCCTGAATTGGGGATAAGATTGTGCTTGAGAACCCAAAGGAAATAGCTACTTAACTGTAATGTTTTCAGTTCATGGGCATTAAGAAGCAATAAATTCTCATTAAACCAAGCAGTCGATATTAAACCAAGCTGAAAATTCTGGAGCCCAACTGATACCATAGCATTTCAGACAGTGTTGAACAAGAGACTGGATAAACTGTGCTGATACTGAGGCAATTCATGACTTTGATTATTAGCCTGTATAAGGCTGACAATTGTAACTATAGGTGTGGTGGACCTGAAGAGTGATGTAAGAAACCTGAAATCTAAACAGGCCAATAACAATGATAGAGCCATAGAAGGCAAAGAAGATATGAATAAATTAAATTAGAACATCTAGAAAGTACTGGAGTGGTTTGTAGATTTAGGAAACTCCATAAAAAAGGCCAATATCTGGATAAAAGTCTTTCGGAGAAATCCAGATGCCAAGATTTCTAAAAGTAACTGCAGGAGAAGAATAATATTTTGGGCACTCCATAGATTTCAAAATTAGCTTAGGCAGAACCTGCTTGGTAGGAAAGAGCAATCACCTGGTAAGGCTGCCAGGGAAGAAGTATATAAAGTGTATTACTTCAGGATGAAGCTTTGGAGAAGAATAGAGAGAGAGGCAGAGTCAAACTGTGTGGCTGGCGAGGAAATTATGTGAGGATTTCACAAGATAATTTTCTGGAACAATTTAGAAGGAAGAAAGAGTACAAAAAATTATTTGGAAATTGAGCTGTTTAGGTGGATATAGTTCAGTAAAATAATCTGGAAAGTCAAACCATTGGTGACAAAGGCTTGGTTGGTATACTTTGACAGATTATTGATAGCACTGAAGAGAAGGAATGTAAAGCAAATTAATAAGAAGAGGCTCTCTGGAATTTGGGTGGGTAAAACAGAGGAGTCAAGCTTAAAAATCTTGAATGCAGAGAGCTGTTAGCTAGTTATGGAGGAAGCCATGGACTTCTTGATAAACAGACTGAGATGCAGCACCTGATAAACAGCTTCATGGAAATAGGAGGTGGCTGTAGGTCCATGTAGAAGGTGTACTCATACAACTAGCTGCAGGACAAGATGACTGGGAGGAAATAAACATGAACAATGATCAGACATGAGCTTGAGGGGTAGTGGGGGTTAAATGGGGTTATGAAAGCAAAAGAGGAAGGTAGATGAGGGGTAGACCCGATCAGACCATGTGACCTTGTTGATCACACATCCTCATAGACCATCTCAGTAAAATTAGAATTAGCCCAGATGCTATTCCCTGTTTCCAAAATTACCTCTCCAATCATTACTTTTCGATAAATTCAACTCCTGTACATCATGTTCAAATTCCCTTCTAAAAGGCATCAAGAAACTATTCTGATTCCTCTGTTTTTTTTTCTTTCTACATTATCAAACTTCCATTTAATTTACCTGACCTCTCTCTTACCTCTCTCACTCCCTTTTACTATACATTGAGCACTCCACCTTATACCACATCAATCTCTCTCTGTTTAATACAGCAAGAATTGCTTGCAGGCTTCCACTCCCTAATTCATTTGATTACCAATACAGTGCTACTATGTAATACCACACAAAAAATCATTTTGGTACCAGTCAAAAAAGTTATAGAAATACTGACGCAGTAAAAATCATTGATCACTTAAATAATCAAATAGAAAATGTTATCTCCTTCAAATATGAAAACCATATAATGCTGTGTGAAGCTGCAGTGACCAATATATCCAGTATCTTCCAAAGAACAACACAAGTCCAAAATCACAGCTTTATTTTGAAGAGTTAAGTGCTTTTGTCTTTTTGTTTTAAGACTTCATCAGAACTCTGATGAAGAGATTGGATGTATCAGTCACTGCAGCTTCACACAGAATTATATGGTTTTCTTGTTGATGTGTTTGCTGCTGCCCATTTATGGTTTGTGACTTCCTTCAAATATCTTGGAATTTGGCTGAACGCTTTTCTTAACTTCTATCTTTATTTCGGTAGTACTTGTAAAAAGTTTAAATCACTTTTGTTCTGGGCTATAAAACTCTCATCCCCTTTGCAGATTCATGGTCAATGCCATCGGTAAGGATGTCTTGCTAGCTAACCTAGAATATACTCTGCCTGTAATTGCAGGAGCCTGCAAAAGAAATGCCTTCACCATTCAAACCATTTTAAACTCCATCTGCTGCTGGCTTATCTCTGTATCCACTAAAATGAACACTATTGTAATACTACAGAAAAAGCAAAATGGCTTATTGCACAACAACATGCTGACCTACTACTGAGCTCACAGCTATTCAAGCATCTTATGGATGAGATCTTCTC
Source organism: Protopterus annectens (assembly GCF_019279795.1). Lineage (NCBI taxonomy): Eukaryota > Metazoa > Chordata > Ceratodontiformes > Protopteridae > Protopterus > Protopterus annectens. Next base: position 428,817,592 of record NC_056727.1, read on the forward strand.
ACTAGCCTCTAAAGTAATTTGACAGAATGGTTATATCTAGCCTCTAAAGTAATTTGACAGAATGGTTATATCTTAGAAATCATAACCACTAAGGCCCACTCCTTCAAACCACAAAAATATGATTTCACTGCACAGATCACCTCTTATCTAATTTTTTGGCTCTAAAGATTGTGAATCTTTTCCCTCCTATCATAAAAATAATTCCTCGTATTCCAAATTCAATCAAATGTTCATCTCAAGTCTTGGGCAAAATGCAAGTGCTCTCTCTTTCTCTAAGCATGTAACCTAATCATCACAGGCCCCATGCCTTTCACACTTCCTCTTTCAGTTAACCTTTGCTGTCTCTGTTATACATAAATAAGAATATTTGTTTACTGCACTAGCTTTTGGTATTTAATTCATATTATGTTTCTGTAAATATTGTATCTAGAATTGCTTTTAGCAGTGTCTGTATAAATTGTTGCTTTTACTCTGCTTGTTATATTTTGTTCATTGGCATCACTGCTCTAGCCCAGTTAACAAATTTAAATAAATAAATAAACAAACAAACTGCTGATAAAGAAGCCCTGTGGATGGAAGAAAGGATGATGATCTGAACTGTAACATAGCAGAGGACAGAATCTCTGTTTAAGGTTCAGTTCTGGTATTGGAGAGAAGAGCAAGAGCCCCTGGAATGGTGAAGAAGGTGAAAGCAAAACGCATTAGAGAAGATTGGAGCTATTCATTTGGAAGAATAAAGATCTTACCAAGGGATCAATATGGAAGAGTCTAGCTATTGCCTTTATGTTTTTGCACGATATTTGAAGACACCCCAGGATCACGTAAGGGTGACAAATGAAAGAGTGGTATGTAGAAAAATGTGAAAAATGTGACATTTAATTTATCTGAATGTCTTACTCTGAACTAAAAATTCAGTGGTGTTGTGTCTTTAATGAATTTTATGTTTCTATAAAAAGATTAAGGACTATAATAGTATCAGGCATAGACACATTTTACAGGCATCAGTGTAGAGGGGAGGCAGTTGTCAATAGAAAGAAGAAGAAACTCAGCAACATGATTTAGAATGAGGAATGAACATACTCTGGGAATGCAGGTAGGTAAAGTGGTGTAAAGGAGGCAAGAATAAGATTAACTTTGGCCTAATTAATCTGACTACAAATGATACACATTTTATACTTTGAGTACAGAAAAAGTAGGAGATGAGGAAGGGGTCTTGAAATAGAAGCATCCTTTACCAGAGGTGGAGAGTACTAGGCAAAATGGGGGACACAACTAGAACTAGGCACTATGGCACAGTTTCAAAAAGAATATAATGGGGCTGTCTTATGGTATTATCAAACTTTTAAGGTCTGGGTAATCAAAATAGCCAGGCCAGGAAGTCAAGAGGTTGAGCAGAAGAGAGGTAGGAGGCAAGCGATCATAGGATATATTCAGATAGAAATAAATGAAAAATACAAAATAAACAATTTACTGATGACCCCAAAAAGTTTTATAGAGATCTGGGAAATAAAGCAAAAGGAATAGAAACACCACCAAAAACAAGGACTAGACACATTTTGGAGAAATATTTATGAAGACCCTGTGGAATATAATAAAGATGCTGAATGGATAGAAAAAGTAAAAGAAGCAATAAGGAGCTCAACTTTACAGGTTATGAAATGAGACGAAGTTACAGTGGGAGAAACTGAAAAACAATTTAAGAAAAGCTCCTAATTGGAATCCTCCAGGTGCAGGTACATTACCTAACTTCTGGCTAAAAGTATTAACAACTTTACACAAAGATTTAGCCCTGAGTAAGGACTATTTACATGTGAATCCAAACAGACACCAACCTGTTTAACAATAGGAAAAATGATATTCCTCCTTAAGAGTGAACCTGTATGCCATCCTAAAACTGAAGATCAATAATTTACCTTCCAATGAAGTACAAACTATATACTGGAACTAATGAAGACAGAGTTTATAGTAATTTTGAAGAAAACTCAATCATGGCAGTAGAACAAAAGGGTAACAAAAGAAAGTCATATGGAACAAATCCTCATTTGTTGTTAAAGTCATAATGGAGAACTGCAAAAAAGTGAAGAATCTAAGTGTGGCATGAACAGATTCACAAAAAGCATTTGACATTATCCCACATTCATGGATAAAGGAGTGCTTACAAATGTGTAAGATATATCCTACATTGAACATTTACATTACAGTGACCATGACATAGTGGCAAACCACTTCACAATTAAGCCATGACAAGGGAAAATTATTATCCCATGGATAAAACTTCAAAGGGAGACATTCCAGCACAGTTCTTTGCCACTGCTGTTGTTTTGTCTTGCCTTTAACCCATTAACCTGTTTACTTAATAGTGTAGGTCTTGGTTACAATTTGGTTCCCAGAAAACACATTTGCTTAAAGATTTCTCATCTACTTTTTGAGATTGACTTAAAACTGTATAGTTCATCGGATGATGAGTTGAAAGCACAACTGTAAGTGGTTAAAACATTCTCAGATTATATAAGGATGGCATTTGTCCTTAATAAATATGCAAATGCAACATTTAAAGTAGGAAAATTGGAGTACCAAGAAAATATCAGTCTAGAACAGGAACTAAGGAACTTGAGCAGTAAGGACTGTAAAACATACCTCTCAACCTGGAAACATCAAAAATCCTGACAAAGGCCCATGAAAATAGATACAAATCTATACACTAATTAACCTAAAATTTGCATACATAATTATGCAACCCCACCCACTCCAATGGGATTGTGGCATACTAAGTTTTAAACACAAACTGAAGAACAAATAACCAAAATATGGCTCCAGAGTCCTCCTGTAGCCATCCCAATGTCCCATTACTTGGCTATTTCACCCTATTTATCATAAACACTGTAATGTGCATACTGCTTTACTTCTACAATGATTATCTGGATTTCATTTAAAACTTTTATTTTACATTTTATTGCACAAACACTAATAGACATCTGCTAAACAAAGCAATAGTCTCACAATGAAAATATTCTTAGCATTAAAACTTCTCTGCCCTTGAAACTCACATTCATTGAAACAACATTGAAACCCACATTCAAAGAAAATGCATGTGGCCAGTGCAGGATAAAGATTACCTTTGGGCTGTTTTCAAATCATAGGCCCCTTGCACAAAAAAACATACATGTGTTATTTGATACTCCTTCCTGACTGTATGAAATTATATTCCTTGTATAATGTAGCACACTTGTTAAAGCGTGTTTTAAATTTATTGGTTTGAACATTTTTCCAGTAAGCAATGAAACAAAATGCATGGACCAATTTTGACAAAACTGCCCAATTCAGAACATTTCCATAATAAAGGTCTACTCAAACTTCCACAATCCATCAGTATCAGTTAATATGCACAATATTTGCAGAAGTAAAAGTCATCTAAATAATGCCACATTAAATAGATCTGTAACTAATGAAAAGGTTGGTGCTAGCAAACAACTTTATATTTCATTGTTTCATTTACAATAAAGTGCCTGTTGCCCTTGAAGAATAAATTGCCTATGTTACATTAAAAAATGATAAACTAGTAATATTTCAATAGGAAATGAATGGCAGACTGATAACAGGTTCATTCATAGTTAATAGGTATCTCTACTCAGATCGTAAATTGCAACAACACGAACAAATTGTTAAGTGCTTTCACCCAGGTTCAATCCCAGGCTTCCTCAGAACAAAAATCAGTGAAACCAGTTGTGGGTTTAAATACCCCCAGCTTAAACATGTGACATTACGTAATTGAAGTTCTGTAACTTCCAATCAAGAAAAATACATTAAAACATAATGAACACCATAGACATGTTCCCTTGTAAAAAACTTTCCATTCAAATGTATAGTCTTACATTCTTAATCGTTAGTTGAATTAAACTATTATAATTGAATTTTAAACACATTTAGGTACTCTTAAAAAATGTATGTAATGGTAGAAAAGTTGTGTGTTGTTGCGTTTACAATATTTATGTACCTTTCTAAATAGTATGTGCTGTATAAATTATATATGTATACACACCACTATAAATAAATAAATAATAAGTATTAAATACAATGTATAAAAAACCTATATAATTTGATTCCTAACCAATGTGAACGTATAAAAGAATAATCCATAAAAATTAATTCATAATTAAAATGTGCCAAGCATAATAAGCACAATTGTTTGTGCCTATAATCTTGCTGCTCTCATTCTCAAAACACTATTAATATTAATGTGATCATTTAAACCGGGAGTCCTCCCAGCGTCCAGTTTTAATTGCCAAAACAACTCCCGGTATTCTAGTTTAGTCTCCCAACTTCCCCCTCTAGGGTCCACTTCTACCTGTTCTAACACAAAAAACTGGTTTCACTGATTTTTGTTCTGAGGAAGCCTGGGATTGAACCTGGGTGAAAGCGCTTAACAATTTGTTCGTGTTGTTGCAATTTACGATCTGAATAAACTACGTGATTTTTTACCCGCTTGGTGGACTTGTAAAATTACACATTTTCATTGATAGTTTCCTTGGAGTGTGTCCTTGGTACTACTGGTCGGACTACTAGTTCCTGCTCTCTGTGCATTTTTTTTGTGGTTTTCTCTAATAGGTATCTCTGCCAAAGGAGGACATTCTCAGGACTGCAGCATCCACCTCCTTTAAAAGTACAACACAATACAGTATCAACAATTCATCTACATACTGTGGGAGTAGAACCCACAGTCTTTTGCAGCAAAAGCAAGTATACTACCTGTTGTGCTACTAACAATGCAAGTAGACTTTGCATCAGCAGCACTAAACTTATCTTTCCCTGAAGAACTGTGCAGCACAAGAAATCAGGAAAAAGCCAACATTTATTGGGGGAAACAAAGGCCCAAATTTGGGGACACATTTTAAACACTGCTTGCATAATCTTAGAAAGTTGCTGGAATTAAATGTTGTTACCATGTGTTTCCTGAAAGATAGGAAGACTGAAACTTAAATTATCATTTAGTGAATTCAGTTCTCACTGATTTGCCAGAAAACCACAAATTTTATTTTTATTTAACATTTGTTTACCGGGAAAGTCCAACTTGGAACAAAGCCAATTTTCAGTGGAGGCCCCAGGAGAAATGCTCCAGACACATGTCGTATCATGGGAGGAAGCTGGAGCAGCCAGAGGAAACCCTCACAAACACAGGGAAGACATGCAGACTCTGCACAGAAGGCACTTCAGTAGAAGAATCAAACCAGAGAACTTCTCACTGTGAGGCAACAATGCTCCCACTACACCATCCAGATTTTAAGAGGACCAGACCAAAAGTATGATCAAAACATTCCAGAAATTCTGTGAACATTTGTACAGTTGAGAGCTATAACTCTTTCAATCAGAAGTGGTGGGATGGGTAGAGAACTCAGGCTCTTGCACCTAAGGTGCAGGGTTTGAACCTGAGTAACCCTAACATCAGGTATACCTAACTGGGACATTTTACACACACACACACACACACACACACACACACACACACACACACACACACACACACACACACACACACACACACACACACACACACACACACACACACACTCTTCAATGATATGCACAAAGAAACAAACAGTAATTGAAAATTGAATTGGCTCTATATGCAGCAAAGAAACAAACAATAATTGAATTGGCTCTATATGCACGAGTGAAACAGGGTAATTCAAATGCAATTGCACAGGCCCAATAGCAAAGAAAGAATACTTACACTCTATATGGAGCACTGAAACAGGGTAATTCAAATGTAATTGTGCAGCAAACACTTCAACACACTCTATATGCAGCAGAGAACTTAAACAGTAATGGACCCGTAACAAAGAAAGAACACTTACACTCTATATGCAGCACTGAAACAGTCAAACAGGGTAATTCAAAAGCACAATCTATATGCAGCAAAGAAGTCAAACAGTAACAGACCCAGTCCCGTAACAAAGAACACTTACAATCTATATGCATCAGCACTGAAACAGGATAATTCAAATGCAATTGCATGCCCATACAGTGAACACTTCAAGTAAAACATTAACGTACCTGTTCTCATCAATAAATGCAGCAACAGTAAAACAGTAACGGCCCCTCAACCCACTGCAGCAAAGAAGTAAAACAGTAACAGACCCATTCTCATCAATAAATGCAGCACCAGTAAAACAGAAATAGTCCTGTTGTCATTAGTACATAAGAATAATGGACTGGAAAGTTTTCCTTACCTAGAGAGCTCTGAAAACACACGCACACTACTTTTACTGCCCATAAAGCACAGTGAATCAGTCGGACACACCCTTCAAGCCCCCAGCCAATTCCGACAGGCTGGCAGGCTGCTCATGATGCTGACATCATTGCACATGCCTCTGCACTTGATGATGTCAGCCGAAAAAAAATAAAAAATAAAAAAAAGCTTGGAAATTCAGGAATAAAGGGAGTCACTTGGGAATTCATGGCACCCCCATTATTTGGACATCAAAACTGGTAAATGCCAAGGAATTTGGTATGGTTGAGAGGTATGCATGAGTGTAAAAATATTTTGGAATTGATGAAGGATCAGCAATAAAGAATGAACAAATGTGAGCAAAACTCAATAAAGAATACTTCAGAAGACCAAAACTAACAGTGAAAACAGCCTTGACATCTAGGAATAAAGTCCAAGCTATACACCAATTTGCTCTTCTTGTTTTAATTTAGAGTTTTGATTTGATTGGCAAGCCCCAGAAGGTATTGGATCAGTTACACAGAAAAACAAGAAAAATGCTTCACCCTTATCAAATGATAAGAAAATCAGTGTATTCCTAGATTATATATTCCTCATTCTGAAGGTGGCTTGGGCCTCCTTGAAATTGATTACATGTATAGATCTGCAGTCATGGGACTGCATATATATCTGCTGACCTCATCAGATACAGACATAGAGAAAGTTTTAATACATGAGGAAAAGAAGTCTAAGATGACCTCTCTACTTAATTTAGCAGAAGCATTCAGGTGGCAAGCAGGAATAGAAATCAAACCAGAAGTCAACAAAAATCAGACTGTAACTGAATGTGCCAAATCACAAAATAAAGAATATAAGGAGAAGGATCAGATGAGAAGGAAAGGAATGTAGAAAAGCCATAAATATAGTGGGAAGTACCGAGTTCTCCTGGAACAACCTTATGTTGATCAGGATTTGATGTAGGAATGGTTAAGGACAGGGAAGACGGCACAGTGATGTAGAGGTTTGCATTGTCGCATGTAAGAGGTTTTCCAGTTTGATTCTCGGCTGAGGTGCCTTCTGTGAAAAGTCTTTATGTCCTCCCTGTGTTCGAGGGGTTTCTTCCCATGTTACATAGACATGCATCTGGAGCATTTCTCCCCAGGCCTCTGCTAAAAATTAGCTTGCTTCAAGTTAGACTTTCAGACTTTTAGACAAATGTTAAATAAATAAATAAGTGGAAACCAAAGGATGAAAGGTTAATCATGGCAGCCCAGAAAATTGGACTACATACACTTTGGTTTACAATGTTCAGTGAACATGTGGGAGGAAAAGACAAATGTAGTTTCTGTAAAAAGGAATCAGAAACTGTCACATCACACACTTTGTTGCTGATTGTGATAAACTCAGTGGCGTGGAACGTGAAGTAAATGGTGATGCATATATGAATAATAAAAGATAAGGAATGCAAGCCTATGCACAGGCAGGAAGCATACTAATGTCTGGGAAATGCACAACGCACAGGTACAACATAAACACTGATGGAATCTACTCAATTGCCACCACCTTCTGTGCATATGCCTTACATGTCATGAGTACCTTTCAACCTCTTAGATCAAGAAATCTTTTCAAAACAATAAATAAAAGGGGGACAAAGGCCCAAAATAGGGACACATTTTATATATTGTTCTTGCAAACTTAGAAAGTTGATAGAATAACAGGTTTAACATTCACATCAATTTTATGAAGGGTATGAAGTCTAAAACTCAAACACCTGTCCTTATTTTCTAACTTCAGTCATTAATGATTTGCCACCAGTTTGCCAAAAAAACACAATTTTATGAAAAATGGACCAAACACATGAGGTAAAACTGGACATTCTGCAAAAATCTGTACAATTGAAAGGTATGTGTGCATGATACCCAACATGGTGGCACAAGGTCATATTCATACCTCTCAACTCTCCAGATTTTTGCAGAATGTCCAGATTTCTGCCTCATATTTTTGGTCTGTTCATCATAAAATGTGTGTGTTTTTTGGCAAATCACAGTGGATTAAAGTCTCTAAATAATACCATGCATTTGAGTTTCAAACTTCGCATCCTTTAGAAAATGTATACTAACACAAATCTAGCAACTTTCTAAGCTTGTAAGAGCAATATTTAAAATATGTCCCTATTCTGAGCCTTTATTCCCCCCATTATTTTAGGCTTTGTCCAGATTTCTTGAGATAAGAAGTTGAGGGGTATGGTCATATTGTACCAGAATACCTACATTATAATAATGATACATTTCAGGAAAGTAAAGATACACATAATACATGCCATGTACTTGTGAAACAAGTAGGCTGAAACTATAAGGGGAGAGGGAGATGGACAACATACTCCCACATCAGTAAAGAAATGCTTGCAAGAGAAAGCTGGCACAGAATAAAGCAGGACAGCCATAGCTAAGGAGATACATTGCACATGCATGTGTCCACAGCACAGGATGGACTACAAGTCCTCACAAACAACATTGAAGCAAATGGCTAATGTCTGATATGTGCTCACTGCATTGGGGATGGCTATAAACATGTCTGTGTACAGAGGACACAAATAACATAGTAATGTGCAACAGCTAAATAGCAAATGACATAGGAATGCAAAAAAAGTAGGTCTGAATATCATGTACTCATATATACTGCATGCAAATGTCAAATAACAGGTGGGGGATTCACTGTCATTGATATAAATATAACAGTGCATGTGTAAGAATGATCAAAGGACAGTTGTGTATACACAAGTATAGTACAATAAAACAGAATAATTGCAAGTACCTATGTAAAGTACATATTACAAGGACCATTGCGTGTTGGTCATACTAGGGCCATACACATGCAGATCCATGTAAATCAGTGCATTTTAACGTCAAATGCATACACACGGACATGTATGCTAACCTGTGGATACATGTTTTATTATAAGCTATGATCAAAAAGACTGGTTAATGCCATAATCAAGACATGGACAAAAAAGGAAATGATGATCAATGCTATACATAGCATCACCTCTATATATTAAATGTACAACCACTGAATGTCAATACAGTATGTCAGGATACATGTACAGATGTACTCTTCACAGTACTCTAAAACAACAGGCTTTCTTTAGTTATGTTAGGAACCTGGGTGGTAATTCCCAGATATGCTCAGAATTAGTCCAAAATGACAAAAATACACTGAATCCACAGACATTGCCAACATCCTAGCTGACAGGTTCAGCGCAAACTCCCCCACCCTCCCCACCAAAAGGGCAAATATCTATCCCAGCAGAGTGCTGCACCCCTGACATCTCAGATGCTCAGGTAAGAGCCGCCCTCTCCAAAGCAAAAAACACAGCATCAATGGGACCAGATGGTGTCCCGGGCTGCGTCCTACATGAACTCCAAGAAGAGCTAAACCCAAACATAAAACTACTGTTCAATCTCAGCCTTACTACAGGATATGTGCCCAAAGAGTGGTGTACAGCAACAGTGGTCCCTCTCCATAAAGGTGGTGCCCCAACGGATCCTGGAAACTATCGCCCCATAAGCCTGACTAGCTTGGTCTGCAAAGCTATGGAAAGGATCATCATGGACCTCATAAATAAAGATATTGGGGACCTACAGACACTGGATTCTACCCAGTTCGGCTTTGTTAAGGGCAGATCCTGCCTCTTAAACCTGGTTGATTTCTTTGAAACAGTCACCAAGGCCATTGATGAGGGGAAGGTGGTCCACACAGCCTACCTGGACCTCGCAAAAGCCTTCGATACAATACCCCACTCGGGCATTATAGATAAGCTCACCAGATTAAATATAAATCCCTATGTCACTAGATGGATTGCAAACTGGCTCAAGGACAGAACCCACATGGTTAGAACTGCTGGAGTCATGTCAGACTCCAAACCAGTTACAAGTGGTGTCCCACAAGGCTCAGTCCTGGGACCTCTCTTGTTCGGTATATATTTCTCGGAGGTACAGGCCAACATGGAAGGACTGTGGCTGACCAAGTTCACAGATGACTGCAAACTGGGTGCCATAATCAACTCTCCAGCCGACACAAGCATCCTCCAAAAGGGCCTCATAGAAACAGACAACTGGTGCCAGAGCCATGGCCTCAAGCTAAATGCCAAAAAGTTTATAGTCATCCCCTTTGGCAAAAACAAAGTGCCCACAAATTACCACATAGGTGGTAATCCATTAAGTACAGAAGAAGTAATTAGGGACTTGGGGACCCCAGTTGATAGCAATCTCTCATTTGACAACCACGTGGCCAAAGTGGTTAGAAAAACATTTTATATAGCCCATCTAATCATGAAGGGATTCACATCTAGATCAGGGGAGGTCATCGTGCCTCTTTAGTCATCCCTCATCAGGCCCATAATTGAGTACAATGCCCCTTTTGGGATGTACCTTACCAGACACCTGCAGCAACTGGAAAGACCCCAAAAGTACCTCACCAAGAGGATCAAAGGGCTCAAACAGATGCCATATGCTGCCCGGTTAAAGAAACTCCAGCTCTACTCAGTGGCATACCACCTGTTCAGAGGCGATCTGTGCCTGACGTATAAAGCCATGTCCAACCCAGAATTAATGGACATGCTGCACCTCAGAAAATCCAAATCCCATCGAGCTACGAGCTCGAGACTTGAACCTCAGCACTGAAATAAATAGGACATGCTGGAGGGACAGATTCATAACCCAGAGGCTCCCTTCACTCTGGAATAAAATCCCAGTCCAGGTTAGGCAGAGTCCCTCATTGACTCTCTTCAAGAGGAATCTTGATGAGTGGATGGGAGATCGTAGGTTTACCCCGGGTATCACTTCTGTGTCACTGTTAGACAGAGGCACAGTATACTAACCTCGAAAAAGGGCATAGCAAAATAAATTTAAAATGGGTGGTGAAAGCCAAACACATTCTGGCTAGGCTTATAAATGCCCTAGGGCAGATAGCCTAGTATGAACCTATGAACCTATTAAAGTGTGTATGTTATGACACAATTATTGCCAGCACGCAGCACATGCATGGTCATTGTGCTGGTGGGCAGCATGATCCAATAATATTACATAAGGTACTTAATCAAGGACTCATCATGTTTTTAACAGACACATGACAGCAAAATTTAACACACATGTGGGTGTAATGTATACACATAGATAACATAAACATATAAACATACTTGACTGACATCACTGTGATGTGTGAGAGGAATGGGAATTATGTAGTATGCGAATTGTTGTCATCCATTCTAAGTACATATGACCAACACAAGCAGAACAACTGTGTCCCACTTACATTATGCATACTGCAATGGTCATATATGTCACATAGGGGGCCAGACTGCATGCATACAAGTACACACAAATACATATTGAAGGAGTAGCAACACTGCCCATATGGAGAAATGTCTGCAGTAATGTCAGCATGTGGTAATCATGTAAAAATAATGGTAATGCATGTGTCATTTGCTAATGTGAGTCATACTGCAGCAGTAAGATAAAGCCACATGTTTATCATGATGGATATCCAAAAAAACAAGATAGCAATATGGAACGTGTGCACAACTATGCCTATGCTGTACAAAATAGAGACTTGAAGACACTATGGTGGTAGCATTACATAAGTGAATCACACATGTAATACTTACATCCTTGAGGGCCAACCTGATGGGGTTGAACATCACAAAAGATCTTCCCAGTGATCTCCTGAAAGGCTTTGCATATGGCCCACATCATGTCCTGAAAAAAAGTTTCCCATCGGGTCTGTCATCTGTGTCTGGAACACACTGCATCCTGGATCTGGTCCTAGAATGTCTTCAGCCTGGTTTGGTTGGGGTGTTTTTGGTGATGATCTACAGGAACAATGACACATGTGAGTCATTGTCTGTTGTCGGCATTGTCACCATTGTGGTTCCTATCCTGGTCCATGGAGTCTGACTCAGCCTGCAGTAATCATCATCATCATCATTGTTCCATGTGCAAAGTGGCATGAGTTCCATTATCTGTCACACTTAAACACAGAAAAAAAAACATTCTTCTTCTTTTGGCGTTTCCTGGTCAGGGGTTACCACAGCAGACGACCTTGTCCGGTCATGATTGGCAGTGGAGTTTTTACAGTGTCAGGTTGCCAGCCCTGCACCCAACCTTCCACAGAAGGCACACACACATGCACAGGGCCAATTTAGTGTGTCCACTCCACCTACAGCATGTCTTTGGGATGAAACCGGAGCACCCAGAGGAAAACCACATGACCACAGGGAGGACATTCAGACTTCGCACAGAAGGCACCTCAGCTGAGGATTGAACGAGAGAGCCTCTTGTTGTGAGGCAGCAATGCTAACTGCTGCACCACCGTGGCCACCTTAGCACCGAAAAAAAACCAACAACATTATACGTACATAATTAGTACTACCTTATAATACATAGAATAAATAAATAATCAAATATTCTGTCATAAAGTACACATTTTACGTGTTTTAACCAATATGTATGTGATGTTACACTGCTGTCTGACTGTATCCAACTATGAAGCCTTATTTGAAGTCAGGCATACATCCAGTCCATAATAAATTAAAAAAAAATGATGTGTAACGTATATCACAGTCATATGCAAAACATGTCCAAAATAAAGTGTGATCATTGATAAGGCATTCACATAAACCCATACACCAGTGAAAATGCATATTCATTACTTATGTATATAAACAGAAATTGTGTATGTTATCTGACACTGAACATTGCATTGCTATGACAGCTCTGTTACAAAATCTGCCATTAGTCATATGCTTATGTGTCATATAACAAACTAGAGATTACACAATGCACAATAAATGTTATTAAAGCATTATGAAGGGCCTGGGAAGGAGGTCTCTCACACAATAGTCATATGTATGTGGATATAATACACATGGCAAGTCTTCCTATATTGCCACATCTATCTATTGCTTGACAGTATGTATTAACGTGCCACATAACACAATCAGCCTTTCAGACAGACATCTGCAACATCTAATTATTACTATCATGTCAGATGTGCAACATTACTGTAAAGAGATCATATGATATGCAAGTAACAACATCAAAATGTATTAAACAAGCAACGTCTAATGTTTGCCCAGTAACATTACAGTGAATCACAGTAATGGTTACCAGATCTGGCCCATAGGGTTTATTTATGTGTAGGATAATAGGATCATAGGAAGTTACTAGGCTATTGGCTCTGAGGCCCTTATAAGCCAGGCCAAGAGTTTAGCCATGTTTAAAGAAATCAGCACCTGATGCCCCTGTCCAGCTGGGACATGGGTGGAATCCCAGGGGTATATTTTCTGTTTCCCATCCAGTTATCCAGGTTGTGCTTAAAAAGGAGTAAAGAGGTACTCTGCTTGATGTGAGATGGAGTTTATTCCATAGATGGGGAAGTCTCTGGGACACAAATCTGTCCCACTAACAAGTCTTGTTGATGTCACAGACCAGGTTGAGACCGTGCGTGCGGGTTACTCGAGTGGAGCTTGACTTGTGGATATGCAGCAGTCCCATCAAGGTGGGGTCCATGATCGCCTTGCATGCCAGACAGAGGTCACCACTAAGGAGTCTGTATGAAACAGAGTAGAGAGATAGGGCTTTTAGCCTATAGGTGTATGGTAGATGTCTGAGGGCCTGGATTATCCTGGTGAGGAATCTCTGTGGTCTCTCCATTTGCTGCATGTGCTTTGTGAGGTACATTCTGATTTGGGTGTTGTACTCAATAATGGGCCTTATAAGGGAAGAATACAGGGATGTTATGACCTCCTTGTCTCTGGATGAGATACCCATACTTATGAGGTGGGCCATGTAGAAGGCTTTCTGATCAACGGAAGCAACATGGTGGTCAAAAGTCAGGTTGTTATCAATCTGGGTGCCCAAATCCCTCATGACTGATTGTGTGCTTAAGACATTGTTATTCATGTTGTAATTTGTGGGGATGTTACTCTCTCCAAAGGGGATGATGATACATTTTTTAGTATTCAGCTTGAGACTATGTTTCTGGCACCAGTCATTTTTCTGAGTGAGACCCTCCTGGAAGATGTCCACATCACTAGGGGAACTGATGACAGCACCCAGCTTGCAGTCATCTGCAAACTTGGTCAGCCACAGCTCACTGCTTTTGGTCTGCACTTCAGAAAAGTACATCCCAAATAACAGGGGGTCCAAGACTGAACCCTGGAGTACCCCGCTTGTTATGCGTCTACTGCTTGAGCTGGCTTCCCCTATTTTGACAACATGAGTTCTATCAGTGAGCCAGTTTGCTACCCATCTGGTAACCTATGGATTTATGCAGTAACCTATGGATTGATGCCTATTTGCAAGAGTTTATCTATTATGCCCTAGTGTGTAATAGTATCAAAGGCTTTGGCCAGGTCAAGGTAGGCAGTGTGCACCATCTTACCCTCGTCCATGGCTTTGGAGACAGTCTCAAAGAATTCAACCAAATTTAGCAGACATGACCTCCCCTTGATGAAGCCAAACTATGTGGGATCAAGTGTTTGGAGGTTGCCAATGTCCTTGTTAATGAGGTCCATGATAATCTGTTCGATGGCCTTGCAGATCAGGCTAGTTAGGCTGATAGGTCTATAATTTCCTGGATTGGTGGGCACTCCACCTTTGTGTAAAGGGATGACAGTGGCTGTCCACCACTGAGCTGGGATGAAGTCAGTACTCAGGCTTTGGTTGAATAGGGTGCCTAATGGTGCTGCAAGTTCCTGCTTGAGTGCATGTAGGATGCAGCTTGGGATGTTATCGGGTGTAGTATAACAAAACATAAAAAGTTTAATAATACCAAATTCAGTACACCGGGTATTTAAAATTCTAAATGCCCTACGAGTCATATATTGATAACAGAATTAGAAGGCCATTACTGAGTAAGTGTGCCCATCATACATTTTCATTAGGTTACTTTGGTACATATATGGCATACAGTACTGAGTTTATCAGACATATCTCTGCTTTTACTGGTACATTTATGATGAATTCTATATGAATGCAAAACACACATGTGAACAGCAGACATACATATAGATTAGTACTTTCAAAGAAAGCACACAGCCAAAGGGCACCCAACACATGAGGTGCAGATGTAACCCACTGCAGGTACTAGCCACCAGTACCTGTCAGCATGACAGACTATGCGGTGTACGTACCAGCTGTGCAACAAGAGTGTACAAGGAAGCAGCCATTTAGTAGCTGTATGCACATACCTGTGACATATGACCCCGTTTGTGCCCACATGTGGCATGTCAACCACTACATGATTGGGGTATGGCCCATGCACACACTGCCCTCCCCATAGCAGTAGTATGACCAGCCTGCTGACATCATCCAATGTGAATTACAGCTTTGAGAGAGCTATAGCTCAGTAATATGTAGGCGCATCCCATAACTGCGTACTGCTGTAGTGACAGAGTAGTTAGGTAGTAGTACTAACCCCAGACCTGTCAATTGTGTGAGTGTGCATTTGTGTGTGTGCCTGTCTGCCTCTGACTGTATAGAGTGAAATGCTTGTTAGGCTACTCACACTCCATGCAATACATATATTCAGCATTGCCAAGGCTGCTGATGTCACTTACCTAGAAGTACACCTCTGGGAAAATGATAGCCCAGTAATCGCCGTACCGTGTCCTGTAACTGTGTACTGCTGAAGGGTTATCAGCTCATTAGGTAGGTGTTCGAACCCCTGCCCTGACAAGTCTGTGCATAACTGACTGGGTAGAGAGCAATGCTTTTTAGGCTACTCACACTACATACAATACAAATACTCTACTTTGCCAAGGCTGCTGATGTCACTCCCCAGAAGTACACCTCTGGGAACATGATAGCCAAGTAATCACCGTAGCATGTCCTGTAACTGTGTATTGCTGTAGTATGATAAACTAGTTAGGCAGGTGTTCGAATCCCAACCCTGGCAACTGTGTGTGTGTTTGTGTGTGAGTCTGTGTGTGTCTAATTGGGTAGAGAGCAATGCTTTTTAGGCTACTCACACTCCATACAATACAAATACTCTACTTTGCCAAGGCTGCTGATGTCACTCACCTAGACATACACCTCTGGGAATGTGATAGCCCAGTAATTGCCATAGCATGTCCTATAATTGCATACTGCTGTAGAGTGATAAACTAGTCAGGTAGGTGTTCAAACTCCAGCCCTGGCAACTGTGTGTGTGTGTGTGTGTGTGTGTGTGTGTGTGTGTGTGTGTGTGTGTCTGACTGGGTAGAGAGCAATGCTTTTTAGGCTACTCACACTCCATACAATACAAATACTCTATTTTGCCAAGGCTGCTGATGTCACTCACCTAGAAGTACACCTCTGGGAATGTGAGAGCCCAGTAATCATCGTAGTGCATCCGGTAACTGCGTACTGCTGTAATGTGATAAACTAGTTTGGTAGGTGTACAACCCCAGCCCTGGCAACTGTGTGTACGTCTGACTGGGTAGAGAGCAATACTTTGTAGGCTACTCACACTCCATACAATACAAATACTCTACTTTGCCAAGGCTGCTGATGTCACTCACCTACACCTCGGGGGAATTGATAGCCCAGTAATTGCCGTAGTGCTTTCTGCATCTGCGTACTGTTGTAGTGTGATTTAGAATGGTGGTAGTGTTCCATCTCCATCCATGCCAGTTCCGGATGTGATGTGTATGTCTCAGTGACTGTGTATGGAGCAATGCATTATAGGCTACTCACTCGCAGTACATTACAAATGCCCTACTTTTGTAGTCATGCTGATGTCATTAATTGTGAAATACACCTTTGGGGAAGATGCACTTCAGTAATGCCCGTGGTGCGTAATATAACTGCATAGTCCTTTAGTGTAGTAAACTAGTTAGGTAGGGGTTCTACTCCCAGAAATGACAGGTGTGTGTGTGTATGTGTGTGTGTGTGTGTGTGTGTGTGTGTGTGTGTGTGTGTGTGTGTGTGTGTGTGTGTGTGTGTGTGTGTGTGTGTGCGTGTGTGTGTTTTTGTGTGTGTTTGCAACTCGTATCCTGTGTAGAGGTGGATGTGAGTCTGTGGCACCTGTGGGCAATGTGGAGGGGTTTTGCTAATTTAATTTATGGTGGCCCTACTATATATCACAATGTCAACCATACAGGGATAACAGATGTAAATGGTTGAGAGGCTGGGGTGCAAAGCCATACCCATACATGTGACATCAAGGCCTGTCAATCACAGTTAGCAACCGCACTGTGACTTCACATGTGACTCACAATGGACATACCTTGCCTGACAACATGGGCTGTATGGACAGATGACACTGACATAAGAAATACTGTTAGCATGCTATCAATGTAGTTGCAGGGTAAATCTGCTCACCAGTACCACTCCCTGCCACATGTGGGCAAGACGGCACATCTGATGATAAGCTGTGTTCACAGCATGGGCCAGACACCCCAGGTACAGTTCCACATGTCACTGTACATGCATGTGGTAGGTGTGCACATCCTAAACATCATCCAAGTCATGGATTAGGGAACACATACATGGCAAGTGATGCACAGCATTGGCCACACACAATAGTCACCCAAATGACTGGAAGACGGATGCAATACACACCTGTGCAGGCAAATGCAGAAGCTACAGGCCTGTGCCACAATGCAGACCATTGTCATGTGGGCTGATGCCAAGATATACCCATCACCTACCCTTGTGTAGCCTGCTGACATTGTTGGGCACCACACACCTGTGCAGACATGCACCCATGCATGTCCAAACTGGACCCTGTGTGTTTGTGTGTGTGTTGTATGGTGCGTATGTCCATAGCCACATGCACTACTCCCCCCAGTGCACAGTGAGGCATGCCGCCTTATGTCTGACACCTCCTCATATTCACTGCCCATATGACCTCTGTATCACCCATGTGGTGCATGTGTTCCTTGCACATTGATGTGTTGTGGCAATCCCACTAGTGATGGGTTGCACTCCTGGCCCTGCCAAGTGTGTTAATGTGTGTGTGTGCCCCAGTGTGAGTGTGCCTGTGCTGATGCTGGCAAATGTACATGCAGACAGGCATGTGTACGTCACCTACTGTATATCTACCATATCCCTGTTGCAGATGTCACTCACCATCACATATATGTTCTGAGTACTCCCCACCTGATAACCCATGTGGCGCATCCAATAACAGCATCAAACTGTGATAGCACTACACAGCTGTCGGGTGTTTGATACCCTGTGCTGGTAGGTGTGTGACACAAACATGCATCGGTTTTACCCTCCCACCCCTCCCTGACATGTATTCGCCTCTCTCTGCCTCCCCCACTCCCTTTCTGGTGGATGTGGAGGGCCACACCTGCATTGCGTAGGCAGCAGCATGTGTATTTAATGTGATGCTCTTGATCAGCCGATGGCCTCTGCACAAATTGCAGTCCACCTCTAGCT